>NC_136067.1:1580197175-1580512175 GCF_964261635.1 Lissotriton helveticus | reverse complement strand
CGATGTGCCTTTGCTAGGTCTCAATATATGTGCTTCAGTGGATTTTGAGAAATTAACGTTCAAAAAAAGATATATATCTGTAACAGCGGACCAGGCAGCGCTCCGGTTCGCGGACTTTACGCGTTACGGAGCTTTGTGAAGCGAAGCTGATTGGTTCTCCGGCGTCTGTAAACATTCCAAACAGTCCGTAGCGGCCGCCATCTTGTCTCTCGGTAGGATCGAGAGACAAGAGGAGGCCAAAGCGAAGGGCCAAATGACCATAAGGGGGCATAGTAGATCCTCCCTGACCCTCTTGGTTTGATGTGGAGGTTTTAAAAGGGCCCCGCGGGGCAAAAAAAAATAAAATAATAATAATCGAACGGCTGAATGGATTTGCACGAAACTTGGCAAAATTGTAGGGACTGGTAGCCCGATGTGCCTTTGCTAGGTCTCAATATATGTGCTTCAGTGGATTTTGAGAAATTAACGTTCAAAAAAAGATATATATCTGTAACAGCGCTCCGCTTCGCGTTCTTTTCGCGTTACGGAGCTTTGCGAAGCTGATTGGTTCTCCGGCGTCTGTAAACATTGCAAACAGTCCGTAGCGGCCGCCATCTTGTCTCTCGGTAGGATCGAGAGACAAGAGGAGGCCAAAGCGAAGGGGCAAATGACCATAAGGGGGCATAGTAGATCCTCCTTGACCTCTTAGGTTTGATGTGGAGGTTTTAAAAGGGCCCCGCGGGGCAAAAAAAATAATAATAATAATAATCGAACGGCTGAATGGATTTGCACGAAACTTGGCAAAATTGTAGGGACTGGTAGCTCGATGTGCCTTTGCTAGGTCTCAATATATGTGCTTCAGTGGATTTTGAGAAATTAACGTTCAAAAAAAGATATATATCTGTAACAGCGCTCCGCTTCGCGGAGATAAAATTATCTCTGTATTACCTAGCTGTTGCTAACACCAGTTAGCGACCGCTAGTAGGAGATAGCGACCATCTTGGGCCCCACTTTGCATGTGAGTGATATTTATCACTAATGACATGCAAAGTGGGCATGCCAAGATGTTAGCGACTGGAAACAGTCGCTAACATCGCTATCTCCTATTACCAACTTTTGGAAATATTCGCGATAAGCGCGAATATCTCCAAAAGCTACCACCTGCCCTGAGCAGTTCTTAGCCATGTTATCCAATGGGAGGTGGATAACATGGCTAAGAGCATTAGCTCGGTAATGCATGAATATCGCTGAGTTTTCAGCGATATTAATGCATTGCGGTCGTTTTTTATCGTATTTGCGATAAACCTTGATAATAGCAAGGTTTATCTGAGATAATTTCTGACGATGCTTAGCGGTAAAAAATTCGTTGCTAAGCATCGTTAGGGATAAATATCGTTTAACTTTGGTAATATGCCCCAACGTCAGTTAACGTTCAATTCGAAGGAAATCAGGAAGTGTTGAAAAACATTGTCTGCGCCATCTTGCCTTTTTTCAAATGCCACACTTTTGTCGTGCACGGCAGTCATTTTAGATGCCTTGACCAGACCCACTCTCTGCACGCTGTCGATCCTTAGCATGGCTCCCCACCCTCGCAAGCATCTCCCCCAGGCAGTGGTCACCCCCGCTCTCTGTCTTATGCATGGGTAATAAACCTCCCCCCATCTGCGCTGCTCTTCCCTGAGAATCACACCCTGTGCCCGCCCGACACCTCCCTTTCGCCCTATTCACTACCGCACCCTCTGACACTTCTTTTCCTCTGTGTCCGATTGTCCAGGCCGGTCCTAGGCTATCAGCTAGCCCTGCAGATGTAGTTTATGGCCCCAGCTGTAAAGAATCACCCCTCTTCAAAGGAGTTATAGTAGATCAAGGCCCACAATCGATGAGATCCGTCACAGCAGACGCGTTCCTATTATCTGAAAACCATCCTGTATTGTGATTGGGGAGGGGACCGAGCCTGAAGCGGAAGATTCCAGGGATGACTCTTTGTACATCAAAGTTTTTACAATTATGTGTCACATTAAAAATATATAGCACTCCAACAAAGTAGTAAGATTATAAAACTTTAATAACTTATAAATATATACAACAAAACAAAAACAGTAATAACATATAAACATTTTTAGGGAAAAACAACGAAGTAGCGGTCGGCTGTGCGAATAGTCCCAACGCAGCACACCGTCCAGATTTCTGGACGGCACCCAGGTGATGTTGCCTGGGTGCCGCACTGATTTCGGCATCCGGCGTGGGGCGTCGCGGGGGGTGGTTCATCAGTAGCAAACTGTTGTGCGAATAGTTCCAAGGCAGCAGAACGATGGCACCAAGGTGATGTCCAGTAAGTTGCCGCACTGGTTTTGGTATCCTACAATGCTGCTCCGAATAACGGCGTGGGGCGCCCCGGGGGGGGGGGGAGGCGGCGTGAACGGGCCTCTCCAGGTGGAGTCTCGTCTGTTGTAGTGGGGCGCCCCTTTACCGTTTCAGTTGCCATTCCGTCCGCTTTTGGTCCACTGTGTCAAAAGCCGCAATTCAGCTGAGTTGCGCCCACTCTTGCGGTGCAGCGATAGGCGGCTGTCACAGGACTCTCAAAATGGCGGCAGGCTGTTTCCTTTTTGGGCCTGGTCCACTGAAATGGCCCTGGGACACCTTGGAAATCGGACGCTTGTCTGCTAGGTCTTGGACCCCATTCTCGAAAGCGTCCCCTCCGCCTTGAGGATTCATCAAAAGTTTTGGGGGCCCCCGACTCCTGCAGGCTTCTGGTGGGGAGCGGCTGCCATGATTGCTTGCGGAATGACCACGACGGAGCCACGAGATGGTGGTGCTTTCATGGTGACTCCAGCTTCAGTCTGAAACATCCAGAAACAAGGTGGGGCTTTCATCGTTTAGGAAAAAAAAAAAAGTTTTCATCCAATGAAAAGTGTTATTTTTAGGTCATATGATCAAGCCTTCCATCATTAGGAAACCAAAAGTAAAATGAACCAATGAAAAGTTTTATAAACAAGTCACATGACCTGTTATGCGGCATAGGGTATAAAATGCAGAGAAAATACGTTGGCACGTGAGGCGGCGTCAGTAGCGGACCGATGTGCGAATAGGCCGAAGGCAATACAACGCGCCAAGATCCGGATGGCACCGAGGTGGTGTCATAGTTGAGAGTTCTGAGCAGCGGTTGTAACACTGTCTGAAGCTTATTTGCAGCTGCTGCAGCTTCACTACGCGCCAAGATCCGGATGGCACCGAGGTGGTGTCTAGTAAGGTGCACTGGTGTGGCCATCCTACAATGCTGAAAGTCGGCGTGGGGCGCCCCGTTGGCCTGTGAGTTTGCATCAGTAGCGGACCGATGTGCGAATAGGCCGAAGGCAACACAACGCGCCAAGATCCGGATGGCACCGAGGTGGTGTCCAGCAAGTTGCAGCACTGGTGTGGCCATCCTACAATGCTGAAAGTCGGCGTGGGGCGCCCCGTTGGCCTGTGAGTTCGCGTCAGTAGCGGACCGATGTGCGAATAGGCCGAAGGCAGCACAACGCGCCAAGATCCGGATGGCACCGAGGTGGTGTCTAGTAAGTTGCCGCACTGGTGTGGCCATCCTACAATGTTGAAAGTCGGCGTGGGGCGCCCCGTTGGCCTGTGAGATGGCGTCAGTAGCGGACCGATGTGCGAATGGGGCCAAAGGCAGCGCAACAATATTTTCTGAATAGAAGACACCACAAGGCGCTGAGATGCCAAGATCCGGATGGCACTGAAGTGGTGTCTAGCAAGTTGTGGCACTGGTGTGGCCATCCTACAATGGTAAAAGTCGGCATGGGGCACCCTGTTGGCCTGTGAGATGGTGTCAGTAGCGGACCGATGTGCGAATGGGGCCAAAGGCAGCGCAACAATATTTTCTGACTAGAAGACACCACAAGGCGCTGAGATGCAAGATCCGGATGGCACCGAGGTGATGTCTAGCAAGTTGCTGTACTGGTGTGGCCATCCTACAATGCTGAAACTCGGCGTGGGGCGCCCCATTAGCCTGTGAGATGGCGTCAGTAGCGGACCGATGTGCGAATGGGGCCAAAGGCAGCGCAACAATATTTTCTGAAGAGAAGACACCACAAGGCGCTGAGATTCGGTTACCACCGAGGTGATGTCTAGCAAGTTGCCGCACTGGTGTGGCCATCCTACAATACTGCTCCGAATAACGGCGTGGGGTGCCCGAAGGGGGGGGGGGGAGGCGGCGTGAACGGGCCTTCCTAGGTGGAGGCTCGTCTGCTGTAGTGGGGCGCCCCTTTACCGTTTCAGTTGCCATTCAGCTGAGTTTCGGCTGCTCTTGATGCTACAGCGACAGGCGGCTGCAACAGGACTCTCAAAATGGCGGCCTGTTCTTTGGATTTGAGCCTGGTCCACTAAAATGGCCCTGGGACACCTTAGAACTCGGACGCTCGATTTTTTTTTCCTTTCCTGTACATGCAAAAAAAGGTAAATGCCCGGTACATTACACGCTTCATCTGCCACGATGTACTCTCCAGAGGAACCGAAAAAAAATATAGTTATGGTAACTATACCATGCATCGTCATATGGAGAGGTGGCACCAATTAATTATAGTGCTGCATAAAAGAGAGATTTGGAGGAGAACCCCCGACCTGCTAGTACATTCATCAAAGAAGTGGCACTGACAGCATCAGAGGCAAGGGAAACGGTCCCAAATATTTAGAAGAACTTTGGAAAGATTAAAGTGACATGTTTAGATTGTGGCAAATTAATTTCATGTGGACAGATGAGTGTTACTCTAATAAATACAGCATATGAACATCATCATAGTCGATGGTTGCTAGAGACATTTTGACTATATCCTGGACCTGCCCGTCCTCGCCCAAAATGGCGCCGGAATAAATGGGACTCGTAACTCCTTGTTGTGTACTGGTTGCAGAACCTTGAAATCACGAGATACGTATGCAGTTTTGAAGCACATGGCGGGCGGGGACGAGAATTGATTGAATATTTCGACATCCCTATTGATATTAAGTTCTGATGTGTTATTGATTACTTTACTATTGAAAGTTCGAATTAACGGCACCCATGGTACTTGCCCGCAAATGTATATCTAGATAATTTTATTGTAACTGGCCCTGTCGTATTTTAATTATAAAATGTACGTCCACCAATTCCGCAACTGTTAGACACCTTAGTTCTTGCAACCTAATGGCCCGCCGTTACGTTCCTCTACAGTGTAAATGTCTACTCATCATATACGATTACAGTTTGCTCCGTGGCCGGCCCACGTGGTTATAGGCTCGTATTTGTATAATGAAATTTTCACAATAAAGGTTTTTAAAAGAAAACATGGTAGTAGTATATACATTGGTAAAGTTTTTAATAATAGTCACTGTTTTAGAATCATTAAAAGGCAAGTGAAATAAAGCAGACCAATTACATGAAGGGTAAAAGGTATAATATGCAGGAACGCAGTAAAGATAAATGGTCAAGGGCTGTTGTGTTTTCTACTCCTGCAACATAAAGTGATCGATAAGAATCTCATATTCAGGCGTATCGGCGACTAAGACAGCAGGTCGACCCTCTTTTGCTCAACGGCTCCGTCATGGGACGAAGAAACGCTCTTTTTCTCGAAAAAAGAATATATTTTACTTGCAGGACAGTTGTAAATTTTCCGGGAAAGTACATTAGCCTGGAACATTATAACATATATTTAAGAAAAAATAATGTTCGGAAATAATAAAAAGCGTAATTTTTAGGTCATATGACCAAGCCTTTCATCATTAGAATAAGAAAAGTAAAATGAACCAATGAAAAGTTTTATTAACAAGTCACATGACTTGTTATGCTTACATTACGCGCTGCGCGTCGCGCCCCGGAGGACTTCCGGATGCGCTAACGCGGCGCGTCATATGACGCATTACGCGACAACGCAGGTCCAGAATATAGTCAAAATGTCTCCACCAACCAGCGGTCGGAACACAACCCCTTTCAGCAGGCTAAATAGTTCTGTTAAATGACAACAGAAGGGACAGGCAACAAGAACCATCAGTCAAAGAGGGGAGGGCTAGTTCTTCTCTACCGGGTTACATTGGGGCGCTACCGGAACTGATCGAATTGGTAGTCTACAGTGTTTCTGGATGTTTCAGACTGAAGCTGGGGTTAGCATGAGAGCACCACCATTTCGTAGCTCCGTCGTGGCCATTCCGCAACCAATCATGGCAGCCGCTCTTTATCGTTATTTTGGGCGGGGTGGGTGGCGGAGCCGAGCTGTTTTGCAGCCATCATTGTGTGGAGTTCAGTTCATCTCACTAGTTTCGTATTTGTCATGAGGGGTTGTTCCTAATGTTTCTATTTTAGCGAGGTCAAAAAGAGATCCCATTAGTGGCCTACTGATTTTGCTCGATTCCTTTTGTTTTTTTACACGATTTTTCGTTATCTGCAAAGACTAAACAGAGTATTGCGACTCTGTGTTTGTTTGTAAATAGAGAATGAACCAAAGAGAACCAATTCTAAAACAGTAAATGCTTGGATAACAATCAATCAAATGGAGAGAGAAGCAGGCACGACGTATTACAACGGGGGCAAAGGCCTGCGTTAACTACCTTTCACTATCTGCAAAGAGAGAGTACTCCTAATAGAAATGAGGGGGGGGGGGGGCAGCATTCAAAGCAGATCAGTGTGCATAAACACGAAAATGTTTTTACTTACCACGTTGTGGTATATAAATAAATAATACCGGATCTAGGTTTGACTGGACATAGCAATAACAGATAGCTCAATAAATAAGAGTCAAGATTCGAGGTAGTAGGAGTTTGCAGGTTTAATACAGCATAAAGGACAGGAACAGGACAACCTGCACGGGAATAGGATGGCAGGGCCCTGCAGGGGGGACAGGGAATGAGCGCGCCGGGGAAAAGGAATCGGCGTCTCATTAAATAACAGTACACAAGCATATATACTAAAACAGTTGCATTACAATACATATGATAGGCGGAGCAGTGGGTGTGGTCAATAGCAGTCGCGAAAGATAAGGGTGAAAGTGGGTGTAACAAGAGGCGTATACATGGACATGTGATGTAAACGTAACAGAATATGTCATAAATGGGGCGGAAACATGGAGGGGGCTACCCAAGGAGCCGGGACCTCTGACCTAATGGTGTGCGCAAACTGACAATGACGTGTTACTAGGAGAAGCTGGGGGCTATGAACTCTGCGCTAGGAGTAGAGACTGAAGTCTGGAGAGTCAGGGCGACATGTACCTAAACCCTATCTAGTATCTAATGTTTAGAGGACATATTGATATAAACTAAGAGTCAGGAGGGGAGAGGCTAACAGACTCTAAGACTGGAGCATGCATTATTCTACATGTAGTGCGTGATGAAGAATATTAGATGACCATTAAATGCAGTATTTCTCCTACATGGAGACGTAAAGGCTAGACGATGACGGAAACTATTGATGCGATTCAGTAGCTTAGGAATGCAGAGAAGGAGGGCTGAACTGATAACTAGAATCATAACATACTCTTGGCAGACTCGTAGGCAGAGCCAGGCCGAGCCGGGCACTGCGAGGCAGGAAGTAAGTGAAGGGTCAGGAATACAGGTGGGGGCTGTATCGCTCCTCAGCGAGGGCTCAGGAGACAGGAGCTGAATCTGGTGTCCGGGCCCTTTTGAGGCCTAGAAACGGGGACTTTACAATGAAATAACGTGCACACTGAGAAATGTGGCAACGTAACCTTATATAGGCCTGATATTCGTAGTATTCACGAGAACTGGGAACTGGAATACTAGAGATGGACACAACTATAATTGCGTCTTTAATCGAACATGGGGGATACATATGCATATTAATCATGCACACATAACATAAGATGGGGGACACGTAGGGACACAGAACATGGCAAAATTTACTTTTCCACATTCCCTCCTTGTCACTACGTTTCCATCAGGAAACATCAATATTCATGATACCCTCTATTATTTCATACAGTATCATTTGCTCGTCTCGAATTGTCTTAGAACGGGATTTAGAACGGGACTTGGGGCTAGGAATACAAGAGGTAGCACAAATGCCACAAATCGCAGGGCCACATTGTATACAGAGGCAGCAACTGAATATGATCGCTACTGCAATACCCAGAAATGACAATACTTTCCATCCCCAGGCGGAAATTATACTCCAGAACCAACCGGACCATGTCCAGGTGCCTGGATTTTGGTGTAACATATGGGCAATTTTATGGAGTCTGGTTATAGCTGAATAAACAGACGGCGCGTTATTAGGAATGAAAATGCAGCAACTAGATCCGATGACTCTACATGCCCCGCCCCTATCGGCCAGTATGACGTCAAGGACGAGACGATTCTGGAGCACGACAATTCTCATAAAGGATTGCTCTTCGGTTAAGTTACCTAGAGCAGAAGTAGTCTCAATCACTACTGCTTCGAGTGTTCTGGTTAATCTACGTATCAGTTTACTATTCACGACAGTACCTAAATAAGGGAAGACACCTTTATTGATATCTATGTATTGTTCTAGAGCAGTTTCAGTATAATCGACAATCGGGAGGTCTCTTTTGTGTCTAGTATGTACTAGGTGGGAATTCCTATGATAGTCAGGTGGGGCTAGAAAAACTGGTGGCAGTAGGAAGGCAATGTAACAGGTTCCCTCCCAATCGAGGGGCAGACGAACATATGCGGTCTGACCACAAACAAAATAAGAATGACGTGAAGCTTTGAAAATAGATTTCCTACTGTCACTATACTTGACAATAGTAGTACAATCACTATGGCCTACATGTACGGAACCATTCTTTCGGACACATAATTCGCCTTTGACTGGTAGTACCGACATAGCAGGTAAGTCTGGAGTAGTATCAGACTGAACATTCAGGACCATGAAATTCGAAGAATAATTACCCAAATTATAAACTTCATTTTCTAGATCTAACCCTGTTCTGTGGGGAAGACCTTGCTTGTCTGGAAAACATGTACTGTTAAGAAAAGACATATCTGTTGAGGATGACGTTAACGTGGACCATGCTCCACACGAACCATTATGTGAAAATGGATAAGGAAAGAGTGGCAGAACTCCCTTCGGTGTCTGGAAAGGGGGGAGTCGACCACACACCCAACAATTAGTGGCATTGCTGGTCTGGTGTGAATAATGTAACATGCGGATAAAGGAATTATTACGCATAGCAAGACGATAAGATAGTTCATGAGGAGGCAGATCACTAAACGTGTGCTCTACTGTAGTATTAGAAGACTTATTTACATGAGAAAGTGGAAAATATAAATAAAATACATAACTTGTGCAGGTAAACATAAGGCTGAGATAAAGCAGAAAACATAAAATAATAATGCAACTTTTAGAGTTCTCACTAACTCTCTCTCTGTGGGGGTCTATTATATACATGTCAGAAACCGGTCTAACCGTTTCACCTAGGGGAGGACTTAGACAATCAAACTGGCTGACTTATTTTACTAGACCTTAATTTTAGCTTGTACTCCTGCTGCGGAGTTTTCTCTAACAGGGAGGAATCTGTATCATTGTCTTTTGCGGGACAGTCCTTAAGAATAGTACTTTGGCAATCCTTGAAATCCTCGGAAATGTTCTTGGAAACAGTCTTTAGTCCGTAAAACTTTTTCACATGAGACAGGTGGACCCAGCCCTTCCTGCCTTCCAGCTTGACGGCAGTACGGGTGGCCAGGAGGACTTGTTTTGGCTCCTTCCAGCGAGGCTCCAGCGGACTTGAACGATCAAAATTCCGGACAAGAACCATGCATCCGGGAACGATTTCATGCGGTGCCACCTCGGTATTGTCTGGAAATGCGGCGGCAACCTGTGAACGACAAGAGTGTAGGGCAGACATCAAGGAAGCTAGGTAATCTGTCAGCATATTACTTGAAACATCTGTAATACTTCGGGGTCTAGGTGTACCCCACATGTTAGGGGGGCGGCCGAATACGACCTCGTACGGGGACAGACCTGATCTGGAATGTGCGACCATGCGCATATAAAACAAAGCGACTGGCAGAGCTACTAACCAGTCCACACCTTTCTCTTTACATATTTTGGCAATGCGGATTTTCAGGGTCTGGTTATGTCTCTCTACGAGACCGGCTGCTTCAGGATGGCGTACACAATGGAACTTCCACTGGTACCCTAACAAAAGGGAGATGTGTTTCATGAGCTCAGATGAGAATGGCTGGCCGTTGTCAGAATACACGACCCTAGGGAGTCCGTAACGGGGGAAGAATTCACGAACCAACTGCTTGGCAGTGGTCGTGGCTGTATAATCTGGGACTGGATATGCTTCTGTCCATCTGGACAAAGCGCATACAACTACAAGGACATACTTGAAACCTCGACATCGCTCCATCTGAATATAATCCATTTGGAGGACTTCAAAAGGGTGGTCAGGGGGCTGGAATCCACCTTGTTCCACCGGGACACTTTTACCTGGATTAAACTGGCAACATATCATACAGGTACGGACTTTCTGCTTGGCTGCAGCTCGTAAATGCTTGTTGAACCAAATGTTCTGGATACTGTCTAACATAGCTTTTTCTCCTAAATGTGCTGGACTATGTGCGGTATTGATAATGACTTGAACCATAGAGTCGGGGAGAAACCATGTGGCTTTTCCCTTCGTCACCCATCCCTGATCTGTCTGGACCCCTCCTTGTTCGGACCATTTCTTGATTTCATCAGGAGTAGCATGTAACTGGATATCTATGACATCTTGAGTGGGGTCCTTAACTGTCATACAGGTAGTCAGATCTGGAGTATGTGTCTGTGTCGGATTAACTGAAATGTCTGGAGTCTGTGCTGTAAGCTTGGCTGTGCGATCTGCTAGATCATTACCTTGAGAAATAATGTCAGTAACTTTCGTATGTGCTTTGCATTTCATGATAGCAATAGATGTCGGTAAATGTATTGCATCTAACAGAGCCTGAATAAGGAGACCATGCTGAATCTTGGTTCCATGAGAAGTCATGAAACCTCTCTCCTGCCAGAGCACTCCAAAGTCGTGTACGACTCCAAATGCGTAACGTGAATCTGTGTAAACATTGACTTTCTGGTTCTTGGCGTGTATGCAGGCTTGTGTCAGGGCAACTAGCTCTGCTGCTTGAGCAGACAGGGTGTCAATACGGTGTGTTTCTATAACTTCAGTGTCAGTAGTCACTGCATACGCGGCTACTAGTTCTCCTGTACTTGTTCTCATACATGAACCATCCACATAAAGTGTCAGGTCGGGATCTGGTAATGGAGTATCTGTCAGATCTTGTCTCGGCTTAGTCATAATGTTAACTACTTCCACACAGTCGTGTGTGGCAGGAGTTGAAATAACTGACGGTAACAGTGTAGCAGGATTTAGAACGTTGCAGCGTCTGATTTCTATGTGTGGCTGGAACAGTGTCAGTTCATAACCTGTTAAACGTGCAATTGTCAAGTGCTGAGTCTGTGTTCGGTTTAAAAGAACTTCCACGGAGTGTGGAACTTGTCCTGTCAAGGAATGTCCTAATACTATGGAATCACTTTGTCTGATAGCTAGTGCTGTGGCTGCAACTGACTTGAGGCACGCAGGCAGAGCCTGGGCTACAGGATCTAATGTGCTCGAAAAATAAGCACAAGGCTTGTATTGTCCTGCTTGATCTTGTGTAAGAACAGATAATGCTGTACCATCACGTTCTGTGACAAAAAGTGTAAAAGGCTTACTGTAGTTCGGTGTAGCTAGAACTGGAGCTTGGCATAAGGCTTTCTTTAACTCATTAAAACTAAGTGTATGTTCAGATGTCCAAGGGAGGACAGTCGATAGGGCTGCCTCCTGTGTCGTTAACTGTATCAGTGGCTTAGCTAGAAATGCATACTGAGGAATCCATTGTCTGCAGTAAGAAGTAAGGCCGATAAAAGCACGTACCTCCTTCTGGGTCTTGGGCTGAGGAAGACTCGCTATTAGCTGGATACGGTCTGGTGTCAACTGCCTACCCCACTTGGACAGTAAGTGGCCTAAGTAGATCACTTGCTGGACACAGAATTGAAGCTTCGAAGGGGACACCTTGTGCCCCATCTCGGCAAGGAAATACAAGACTGTAAGTGATGCTCGCTCGCAAGCACGTTCAGAACGGGCTGTGATCAGTAGATCATCGACATACTGGAGTAGGGCAGTGTCAGTTGGCATGTGAATATTGTCTAGTTGTCTCTTAAGTGCTTGACTGTAAATACTAGGACTTTCTGTGAAACCTTGAGGAGCTCGTGTGAATTGGTAGCTCCTTCCATTTAAACAAAATCCGAAAAGAAACTGGCTGTCTGGATGAATGGGGACACTGAAAAACGTGTTCTTGAGGTCTATGACTGTAAAAAATGAGGCTTCGGAATCAATGGCTGTCAATAGGGAAGAGATATCTGGGACAACTGGGTACTGGGGAATAATACATTTATTGAGTTCTCGAAGGTCAATCACTAATCGATATACTGGGGGTGCATTTGGATCTGTACGTTTCATGACTGGAATGATCGGAGAATTACATACATTGGAGTCAGTTTCTACAACTACTCCTTGAGCGATGAGCTCGTCAATAATTTTGGATAAGGCTGTTACAGCCTCAGGTGGCAGTCTGTACTGTCTGATTCGTGGTAACACTACACCTGGCTTGAGAGTCACACGATGGGGTGTGATTTACATATAACCTACATCAGTTGGACCTTGCGCCCATAGATGCTGTGGAACATTGGACAATCTCGGATCAAAATCTCGTAATACATAGTGACCCTTGAAGTCACGTAGAAACAAGCGTATTCCCTCGGGGGAACAACATATGACTGCACCTAATTCTTTCAGTGTTTTAATACCTAACAAATTTTCTGGACATGACTTCGTAAGTAATAGATCAGTAGTGCGGGACAATGGACCTACTTCTAGAGTAACTGGCTTAGATATCTCGTTTACAATAGGCTTTCCTGAAAATCCAAGGGAAACATTTCTAGAGCCTGAGAGCGGAGCCCCTGGAACCTCGTCGTGACTAATGGTGGTCCTACTTGCCCCTGTATCAATCAGAAACTTTCTGTCTTTCCCTAGTACTTGACTATGAACATAGGGACCCTCTTGATCTACAGGTATCTCGATGAGAGGCAAGCCTACCTCCCTCTCTAGGCTGTTTCATGAATATGGCTGATACTCTGGATACTCGGACTGTGCATACTGATACATCTGCTGTGTAACATGCTGTGTTGCAGCAATAGGCTGCGGTGCTGGAACTGTCTGTTGTGCATTCTGTGGCTGAGAAGTCTGTGAAACTTGTTCTTGTCTAGGCGGACGTGGTCTTTCTTTAGTTTTGCCAGTAGCTATATTGTGTTTCAGAACTGCACACTCGTTTATGAAATGACCTGGCTGTTTACAATAATTACATGTCCCTTTAACGGGAGCTGCAGGATGACTGGCTTGATTCGGACCCCTCTTCTGACTGTCTTGTGGAACAGATTGTGCAACTAGTACTTTCATTTTCGTGTCTTTCATACGTTTTCTTTCATGATCTTGCTCTTCTCTGATTCTATTCTGGTGATATTGGAGCATCTGTAACATCTGGGACGGGGTACTAGCTTGCCATGTACTTTCGACTTTCAAAACTCGGTTCTTAACTTGTGGACTTGAATTCTCGACTAGTTTAGTAACAAAGAGATGAGGGTATGACTCGCTACTTGTCTTGAGGCCACTGTTTATGATAAAACATTTTTCAAATCTAGAATAAAAATCACTGGTATCTTCGTCTTGTTTCTGTTTACAGGCTGAGATTGCATCCCAGTCTTCCTTTTTAGTGGCTAATAATCTGGGCAAAACTTGTATTAACAATTCTGGTAATTCTTTACATTTCTCTCCAAGACCAGTACCTGGTACTCGTATCTTATCTTCAGCTTCTAGAACTGCCCAATCGATCTTTTTCTCTCCCACCTCCCATTCCTTTTCCTTTAGTTTCTCGTATACCCCTGCGGGCAACAGGACCTTTAGCATTTTAATTATATCTGGATACGTGTATTCTCCCATACGGAGCATGTCTTTTAATTCTCGGTGGAACCCTGCTGGATCTTTGTCATGACAGGGAATTAATTTCTTCATCTCTAAGAGTTCCATCTTTGTAATCGGGGTGTAAACAAACACTCTTTGCATTTCACCATCTGCTGTCCTGACTGGGTGTACTTCTCGTAACGGATTCTGTCTATCTATATAAAAGGGTTTACTTTCTGGAGGTGAGACATGAACAAAATGCGGGTTCAAAAACGTTCTATATTTGTGGCGCTGTTCTAGAATGACACTAATTAAATCGGTACCTAAACCTTTCCATCTATACTGGAGTAACTCGTTCAGGACATCATGTAACGGACCTGGATCAGAGTGTTGACCCTCATACAGAGTAATGAGGTGCTGGATCATATACATACCCACCAGTCGTTGCTCGGCTGGGGGCAGTTTCAGAAACATTTGTGCCACTATTTCGTCTGGAAAAGTGGTAGAATCAGTAATCCATCGGACTGCTGATCGGGCTAGTTCTTGTTCATGCATAGTACTTAATTCACTGTAACCGATTCGTGATTTCAAAATGTGATCGGTAGCTTGAAATACTTGTTCTAGAGAACCTTGCTCTGGTGCTGGATGATGAAAGATTTTCTTGTGTTCTAGGCGTAAATGGCGGTCTGGAAATCTAGATTTTCCTACATACGCTATTCTGGCGGGATTCTCGTCCTCTACCTCTTCTGTAGAAGAGTCATTTTCTTTCTCGCTTACTTGTGCTGCTTTACGTTGTTCGTGTAACTTTATTATTTCCTTACGGATTCTCTTGTACATACTCTCTATACTACTGATAGTTCTGTGTTTACCCTCGGCTATATTATCACTCCACCTTGTCAGGATTCTCATTTCGGCCGGATCTTTAGTCGGAGAATCTTGTTCTCCTATTAAACAATTAATCAGAAACTTTAATAACATGAGCTGGATCTCAGCTTTCCTTTGAGACATGGCTTCGCCAATACTTTCTGGATCATCCCCTGTACGGATGAAACGATATATTCTGTCTAGATCTTCTTTCATATTCGGTAGGGTGTCCAAATACCCGGTCACTCGTCTTACACGGATGGAATATATAACTGTACTATCATCACCTGCAACTGGATCATAGCGGCATTCAGTAAGAGCTCGTCGGATATCTGCAACGGACTTATATTTGGGCGTACGCTGTAACGCACTTTCATGTAACTCGACTAATGTTACACGTTGGTGTGGTGGCGGGGTACCAGGAGGACCTCCTCCTGCGGCCCCTAAACTAGAATCGTCGACTGATACTCTTCGTGGTGGCGCGGTGGGAAATTGTAATGTGGGCTGGACCGGGGGTACCGTAGCAGGTACTCCGGTGACTGGAGGAGCAGGATTTACATTATTTACAGGAGCTGGCGGAACAGGATTTGCATATTCTGGGACTGTGTCGTCCAAATAGGACGAAATAAAAATATCAGCTGCGGTCGGTTTGTGACGTAGCTTGATCGGAACTAATGGTGGCGGAAAATTACTGGATGCCTCCGGGGTCGCTTTTGGCAAGCCCTCGGCAAGAAGAGGGTACATACCCTTAATGAGGGCATTCCTCTGTCTGTCTGACTGTTCGGTTTTAACTCGTTCACCTATCTCGATTAGTTCCCTTTCTTGGGCTCGTTCTAAGGATTCTCTACTTAGTTCTGACTTTCTGATTTCTTTTTCGGTTCTTTTATGAGATTCTTTGCGCCATAACTCGATGGCATCTTTCTGTGACTGTCTGGCTTTCTTTTTCCATAATGCTTCTTCTACTCGCATGATGCACTCGGCATCCCATGTGCCTGATACAGGCCACCTATACTTTTCTTCTAATTCCTTGGTGTACTCTACCCATAAATCTAGATATAATATGGCACTTATGCCATGCTTCTGATACATAAAATGACCTGGACTGTCCCTAGGCGGGACAGGAACTGCTGCTTCTAACAGACCTTTTCTAGTTCTTAATTGACGTAATTTAGAAAATAAGGGCATGACTGAACTGTAACCTAGACACAATACAATACACAATGAACACGATAATTACACCACTTTCATACCACGACATTAAAATACATGAAGAATATTTAAAATAACAGTTCAAACAGAATACTACCTGGAATACTGAAAATCAGAATACATGAATTTCTCGAGAACAGAACTGACTAGAACAGAAACTAGATGCACTGCTAAAACAGTACGAAACTTACCGGTCTCATAAAGAGACACGTCAGGACCCGCATCCACCGAAGTGGACACTTCGTTTTGGGTCTGTGTACCACCAAAACCCACGGACCAGAGTCAATTAGATTGACCCTGTCTAGATACTACCCCAGCAACGGTACTCACCGGGCAGCAAGAACGGAAGGCCTCGGACTGGACTGGACTGCTACGACGCCGGACGGACGAACTTCGGACTTTAGTTACGGGTGGGCCTCCGGATACCTCGGACCTTGGACTCTCGGCTTGGGCTCTGGTCAGGACTCGCCGCGTTCCTCCACCGCCTCGTCTGGATGCTGGACCGCCACCTCCGTCTCCTCCGTGGGCCTGAGGGATACTTGAAGCAGAAATATCTGCACGTGCACGGTATGGTTCCGTCACGGCTGCAGAGGGTCAGGGGGCATACGTGGCTTCACCGGTGCGTGGGGAAAGGGCAAGTCCCTGTTCGGGCGCCATTATGTGGTATATAAATAAATAATACCGGATCTAGGTTTGACTGGACATAGCAATAACAGATAGCTCAATAAATAAGAGTCAAGATTCGAGGTAGTAGGAGTTTGCAGGTTTAATACAGCATAAAGGACAGGAACAGGACAACCTGCACGGGAATAGGATGGCAGGGCCCTGCAGGGGGGACAGGGAATGAGCGCGCCGGGGAAAAGGAATCGGCGTCTCATTAAATAACAGTACACAAGCATATATACAGTTGCATTACAATACATATGATAGGCGGAGCAGTGGGTGTGGTCAATAGCAGTCGCGAAAGATAAGGGTGAAAGTGGGTGTAACAAGAGGCGTATACATGGACATGTGATGTAAACGTAACAGAATATGTCATAAATGGGGCGGAAACATGGAGGGGGCTACCCAAGGAGCCGGGACCTCTGACCTAATGGTGTGCGCAAACTGACAATGACGTGTTACTAGGAGAAGCTGGGGGCTATGAAAACTTACACACAACGTACTTGACATTCGACAGCTTATGATATTTGCTATTAAAAAACCATTGAAATTCACTGAAAAAACCATAGGTTATAGACCATATATAGTTAGGAATTAGCATTTACAAAACCTTGAAAATTCACTGAAAAAACCATAGGTTATAGACCATATATCGTCAGGAATTAGCATTTACAAAACCTTATTTTACTCACACAAAACCATTGAAATTCCATATATAGTTAGTTGCACTAACTATATATCGCGCACCCGCAATCCACTGCTGATGATGTCACATATTACATCATTCATGACATGGTCAGTGACATCACTGATGACATCACTGATGACATCTCAAATGACATCACTGATGACATCACTGATGACATCTCATTTGACATCAATGACCACATCACTGATGATATCCTTCATGTGACAATACAATGCATCTCCTCACATTTTAATATAACCTCTGTTTCACCCAGTGTTAAATACAGAGTATAATTTTTGAAACCATTGACACACCAATACTAGTTACTACATACGCACTCACTGATTCCTACGTCTACACACACCTTCACTCATTCACCCATACAATCATTCATACATACAATCACTCATCTTTACAACACTATCATATGCACTCATACACCTATACAGACACTCACAGTCTGCCACTCATCCATGGAGTTACTCACTCACCTAGTCAGTCATGTAAAGAATCAATGACACTTCCATTTTCTTGTCTATACAGTTAAACATAGAGCACCTTACATTTTCAAACATATACTAACACATACTTACCTTCTTATACAATCATTGATACAAGTACACATTGATCTGCACAGAGTCACACACCTCCCAGCCAGCATCACACACACTCAGTCTCCCATACAAATACTTGGGCTAACAATCAATAACCCATATAGTAACTCATACAGCTACTGATCAACACATGCAGCAGTTTACAGAACAACAGACATAATAATGCACAAATTAAGACAGTTTAGTCACTAACCCATGCACTCAGTGAGACACATTTAATCACTCACTCATACAGTTAGTCATGCACCTACTAAATCCTTCGTCCAGACACTTACACATCCACTCAATATTCAATATGTAAGACATATTTAAACTTTACAGAAACAAAAAAATCACTGGATGTTGTTATCAGTCATGTCATCAGTGATGTCATTTGAGATGTCATCAGTGATGTCATCAGTGATGTCACTGACCATGTCATGAATGATGTAATATGTGACATCATCAGCAGTGGATTGCGGGTGCGCGATATATAGTTAGTGCAACTAACTATATATGGAATTTCAATGGTTTTGTGTGAGTAAAATAAGGTTTTGTAAATGCTAATTCCTAACGATATATGGTCTATAACCTATGGTTGTTTCAGTGAATTTTCAAGGTTTTGTAAATGCTAATTCCTAACTATATATGGTCTATAACCTATGGTTTTTTCAGTGAATAATGCGTATGTAGTAACTAGTATTGGTGTGTCAATGGTTTCAAAAATGATACTCTGTATTTAACACTGGGTGTAACAGAGGTTATATTAAAGTGTGAGGAGATGCATTGTATTGTCACATTAATGATATCATCATTGATGTGACCATTGATGTCAAATGAGATATCATCAGTGATGTCATTTGAGATGTCATCAGTGATGTCATCAGTGATGTCACTGACCATGTCATGAATGATGTAATATGTGACATCATCAGCAGTGAATTGCGGGTGCGCGATATATAGTTAGTGCAACTAACTATATATGGAATTTCAATGGTTTTGTGTGAGTAAAGTAAGGTTTTCTAAATGCTAATTCCTAACTATATATGGTCTATAACCTATGGTTTTTTCAGTGAATATATATATATATAACACATACTTACTCTCCTATAGAATCACTGATACAAGTACACATTGATCTGCACAGAGTCACACACCTCCCAGCCAGCCATACACACACTCAGTCTCCCATACAAATACTTGTGCAACCAATCAATAACCCATATAGCTACTTATATAGCTACTGATCAACACATGCAGCAGCTTGCACAACAACAGACATACTGATGCACACTTTCAGACAGTTTAGTCACTAACCCGTGCATTTAGTAAGACGCATTTAATCACTCACTCATACAGTCAATCACGCACCTACTAAAACCTTCATTCAGACACTTATACATCCACTCATTCTTCAATATGTAAAACATATTTAAACTTTACAGAAACACATAATCACTGGATGTTGTCATCAGTGATGTCATCAGTGATGTCACTGACCATGTCATGAATGATGTAATATGTGACATCATCAGCAGTGGATTGCGGGTGCGCGATATAAAGTTAGTGCAACTAACTATATATGGAATTTCAATGGTTTTGTGTGAGTAAAATAAGGTTTTCTAAATGCTAATTCCTAACTATATATGGTCTATACCCTATGGTTTTTTCAGTGAATTTTCAAGGTTTTGTAAATGCTAATTCCTAACTATATATGGTCTATAACCTATGGTTTTTTCAGTGAATTTCATTGGTTTTTTAACAGCTAATATCTGTAGCTGTAAAATGTATTCTTCTTTAAATCCAAAAATATATTTTATATGTTTATTAATAAAAAAATTTTAAATATTTTTTTTTCTTCGTTCCCGCTTCGCGAATCGGGAAGCTTCCCGTTAGCTGACCTTGATGCCGCGAAATAGTCAGCGAGCCGGTAAACGTTCCTTTACCGCAACTGCCGCGTTAGAAAACAACATCGTGATGCCTCCCGTCCACATGACGTTTCGCGTTGTCGCGTGATACGTCATATGACGTGCTACGTTAGCGAACTGGTACGCGAAGCGAGGCGCAAAGCGCAGGTTTCTGGAAGCAAACCGGGAGGCCCTGCAAAGCGCGTAACGTAAACACAGCAGGTCATGTGACTTGGTAATAACACTTTTCATTGGTTCATTTCACTTTTGGTTTCCTAATGATGTAAGACTAGGTCATATAATCTAAAATGAACACTTTTCATTGGTTGAGAACTATTGTTTTTCCCAAATGATGAAAATCCCTCCTTCTTTCCTCACTCTGACTTTCATCATTGTGAGAGAAAGACCCTTTGTTACCAGTGAGCAATGGCTTCTTTAGTAGCTTCAGCTGGTGCTTCCCCACCACCTCCACCACATCCAAGGAAGAGTGGACCACCTGCTGAAGTTATAATTCAGCAAGAAGAGGAAGAAGAGGAACAGGACGAAGAGCACGAAGAGAGGCACTTTTTGCCTGAGGAGCCCAGGACGTCTCACCGGAAAGAAAACTTCATTTGGCAATTTTTTAAAATTCCCAAAGGTCAGAAAAAAGTAAATGCAAGATACGTAACTTGCCTTATATGTCAAGATAGACTGTCCAGAGGGACCGACAAAAAATACAGTTTCGGAAACTACACAATGCATCGCCATATGACTAGGTGGCATCCTAACAACTACAGTGCTGCACAGTTTCGTAACGACCTAGATAATCTCCCTATTATGGCCAGAAGATCTGTTGTACCGGAAGTAACAGGACCAGAGGGCAGGGAGATGGTGCCAAATATACAAACGAGATTTCGTGAAGTAAAACAAGTCTGCGTACATTGCAGTGGATTCATTTGCTACGGAGAAAGAAGCATCACTCTGATCAACAGAGCTATTGACAATCATGCTCATGTTTGTCCGAAACGCCCCAAACAATAAATTCTTTTTTTTTTTGTTGCTCCTGTTGAGCCCTTTACAATGAATCGTTTTCGTTGCCCCCTCCGAAAAAAAACAAAAAAAAATATAAAACTGTTCAGAAAAATTCAAAAAAAGTCAAAAAATGTTCAGAAAAATAATTAAAAAAATATAAAACAACAAAAACAATTTAAAAAAAAGTTCTTTTCAGAACTACCTCCCCGTTATTAAAAAATTGGTACAATATTTGGAACTGTGCCAACCTCTATTTCTCTTAGTTCGCTTCCCAGTTCGCTCGCCGGTATGCGAACCGGAAGCGAACCAAAAAAACAGTAAGTACAAGGGAAGGAAACAGACAGTTATGTTAAAAGAAAGACAGCTATAGGGGAGTAAACTAGAGATACTATTACCCGTAATCCACTGCTGATGATGTCACATATTACATCATTCATGACATGCTCAGTATGTATGGAAAGGGGCAGATTTATATTAACTAGCACATCCCCAGAGATGCACCAGTTAACGTGCACCGCTGCTCTGCCACCCACGGTCTGCCGCATTTACAATCAGATAGGACAAAGCTGCATCAAAACCCTGCGCCTGCTTGAAGCAGGCATAGATCTTGACGCAGGTAGGCTGAAAGCTAAAGCAACAACTAAGTGTTGTGTGCAGAAGTTGCAAAAAAGGAAAAATGGCGTTTAAACCAGTAATGAGCCCATGCTAACTTAACACAGTGTAAAGATATCCAGGATCTACATCAGTTTGGGGTTCACGAACCTGGCAGGTACAAGGCACTGAGGCTTTGCACCGTGCATATCTCATCCCAAATCATATGTTGTTTGTGAATGAAACAATTTCCCAGACCAAATGCTTTGGATTGGCTACTTCTAAAAAATTAAACACCCCTACTATCCCGGAGTTAGAGGAATATGATGGTTGGAGTCATTTTACTCGGTTGTCCATTAAAGATTTACAGGCCCTACTCCATAATTCTTCCTTTAACATTTCCAGTATAAATCCAAAAGGTTGGCTGCTTTGGCAACGTGCCTTATCCACGGTTTAATAACGCTGCCTTTTGCTTTATATAAGTTTTCAAATTGTATGAAATATATACCAATAGGTCGTTATGCACCTTTAGGTAGTGGTTTTCTTCATGAGGTCTGGTCGCTTCCATACACATACAGATGTTTCAAAGATGATCAAGAAGTTTATCTGAATGGAGAGGAATGCACTGAGACGCCAGATCATTCACTAATGTGTAGGCACATACAGTTACACGGTTCATGCAACAAACACCGACCAAATATGGCTTGCGTGTTGCAAGGCACGCCAGTTCCTGCTATCATCCCCACGTTCAAGTTGTTGGAAAATGGTAGTTATTTGATGCTCAATAATGAAGATTGTTCTGGGTTAATTAAAAGTATTCCTTTTATCGTAACAGTAAGTGAACGGGTTATTTGCTGCAGAAATGTTCTATTTCCTCCCACACATGAACATAGGGAGTTTTCAATCTGGCCACAAATACCAACCTTGGGAGCAGATTTCAACGGCATGGCAAGAATAAGAGCTCTTTTGTCTCAGAGAGAGGTGGCCTTGAGTTCGGCCCGTGAAACTTTCGTGCTTCACATAGCGAACACCCGTACAGAGGTGCAGACCCTTTTAAATACAGATTTGCCTTTCCATTTCAGCAAGATGGTTCGGACTATCTTTAACGCGTCCTCCACAAAGGGCCTGGCGCACTTTTTTAAAGTTGTTACCAGTGGTCTCGTGACTTCATTTGAGAAAATCTTTGGAGTCATCCCTGCTTTCTTTCATTCTATTTTTTCCACTGTGCTTGGTGGATTCCCATTTTTACTTGCATTACCAGCGGACGCTCTTGTGCTTTTTTACATTTTTAAATATGGATGTCCCTCCTGTGCAAGCTCCCGCCCTGCAGCTGCTGACGCTGTTCCGCAATCGCATGCTTGAATATTATGGCACAATGCCGTTGGCGATATTAAGCACGGCATATGGATTATCTTTTCGATTCTCCTACTTCACCTGTGTCCAGCCTGTATTTCACTGCCTGACCTGTGATTTCGATTGGGCCATTGATTTGTGTCTCTGCGGACCGGTTTCTCCTGACGTCGACTTTAATCAGCTGATGACTCCTATCATTACTCACGAGTTGGTTTGTCCTGGCGAAAGGATTATGGCTGTGGCATTGATGCATGGACTAATTGGTCCCTGGAATTTACTGGCGGCAACACAGTCTTTCTTGGAACAGAGCTTTCTTGAAAACCCACCGAGCTGTCCTGTGATGGTGATAGAGGATCCGGTGCTGGGAGAGCACGTATGTTCTTTTCCGCTTTTAAATTGGATGGCTGAACTCTTTTCGGATGAAGACGGTGACTTCCTATTGGAGGCTGTTGCAGCCTATTTTGCATACACAGTTATGTCATAGACCTTTTTCATGTTTGATATGCTGAGTACTAGCATTTCATTGACAATTCATTGACTTATTTGTCAAGTTTTTATTATTTAGCTTGCCTATTGGCTTAAGCCTCGATAAAGTAGTTGGCTGTTTTATTTTTCTTTAGCATTAAATTTTCCTAGTTTTTAATGTTTTACCTTCCGGACCGTCCACATATAAAGTTGCAATCTGCTCTCATGAGATGCCACTTCTATTATCTTATTCAGTTCGTTTCCGGATCATGGGGAGGTGTCATCTAGATCCTGGATATCTTTACACCGTGTTAAGTTAGCACGGGCTCATTACCGGTTTAAACGCCATTTTTCCTTTTTTGCAACTTCTGCACACGACACTTAGTTGTTGCTTTAGCTTTCAACCTAGTAGTTCATCGTGGTTTACATGAGAATAATATGTTATTGCTCTACTATCTGCTTTGCTTGTTAAACTATATCTGTACAGCGACTGCTGAAGTTTCAAGAACAACACGATACAGAATTGTTATGAGGTCTGATCTCCACGACATGAGGCGGGTTTTATATTGCTTTGCCGAACACACATACACAACACTTGATGCGGTTCACATGAAGAGAGAGCTGGTGTATGCTGATGTGATTCCTTCAAATCTAAGACACTAAAGTATGGGCACGCCCTAAACCAACACAAAGAGACCTTCTTAGCAAATAATATAATATGTGTATTAGGGAGGGTCAGATATAAGCAGCTGCGGGCCGTGGAGGGAGTTACGGTGGGGCAGGGAGGCGGGGAGGGGGAGGGGCAGGGTGGAGCCCTCTCCACCCTGCCCCTCCCCCTCCCCGCCTCCCTGCCCCACCGTAACTCCCTCCACGGCCCGCGGCTGCTTATAAGTGTTGCTAACTCTTATTCATTTACAGCATGTTAACATACTGTCACCATTCGCTTTTTATGTACTAGTAACTATGCTGGTAATTTTGCTACTGATAATATGTGTACTTGTATTATCTAAGATACTACGCCTGAGAAGACGGCATTAGTAAATAAACATTTCAAATACACATGTGTTCTTCTTAACTCCATGTTCTGGTTTCTAAGAAATATATAACGACCGACTGTTCATGAGTTCCACGTATCCTGAGGTACTATAAGTTCATATTCTGGATTGTCTAAACATTGAGAGTTTGTTATATCCAATGTGACACTGTACCTAGCTTGCTAAGGGGTTTTTGATTACTAAGGTGAGTTTTGGGGCACCCTAATTCGCCGAGGTTCCAATCCTCTGTCCACAGTTCTGTGTGAGAACAGAAACCCTGCGACAGGGGCACCCCTGAGCCTTGCTGGAGCTTCATCACACTTGCGATACAACTCCAGCAATGCGCCACCTTTACGGCACAGATACGTCACGCATCTCTGCTGTTTTTGCCCCATGATGCGCCGCATTGTAAATGCAGCACACCATAGGTGACGGAACAGCGGCACAGAATGACTAACACATCCCTGGTGATGCGCCAGTCATCATAAATCTATCCCTATGCTTCTTATCTTGTTAGAGATGAACCGCCATATGTATCATCAAAGTTTTTTGCATTTCCTAAATAGCGAACTTTAAGGAATAAATAGCGATTCTTTACCATTCCTAGTTTGCGATGAGCTATTTGCTAATTACAAATTACCCATTCATTTCCATGCAGCAGGAGGCCCATAGGAATGAAGGTGCAATTTGCGATTAGCAATTACCTCATCGCAAATTACGAATTTTTCCGAGGGTGCAGGGGTGTCTCAAGAACACCCTGCTGCACCCCTGAAAAAGAAATTTGGGGGCATATGGCGCACATAAATTTTGAAAACATTCCTTTACCTCAAAAACGATTTTCAACTCATAATTTGAAAACACTGCACATGGGGAAATGACTTAAAATGTCCTTAAGACACATAAAAGCGTTTTTTGATTGCCTTTACAGCATGTTTCAGTCACCTTTAACATGCCTATGTAACGCAAACATTCAAAATCTAAATTTGCCATGCACAGGTGGGAGCATATTTACAAGCAATTTGCTCCACAGACAAACTTCTTACATTGAAATGGGAAAAATAACATCAGAGACTCTCAATTACCTTATAAAGAAGCAGACACCATTATGTCCTTGTCATCAATATTAAAACCATTGCTTTTTCTCAAAAACGATTTACAAGTCATAATTTGAAAACACTCCACAGCTCCTATGCACATAAAAACCCTGTCAGTACTAATACTTCACATTTTCTCCAATTACAATTTCTCAAAGAAACAAAATCTATTTGTAAAACACTTGAGACAAAGCAACATTTGAAAAACACAACTTTCTTCATAATTTTCTCCTTAAAGCACACTATTTTCTATCTAAATTAAAGAAATCTTTTCTCACTTTAGCAAATACTTTGAGTTTCAAAACAGTCTCAGAAACACACCAATTTGTCTTCAGCAGAGCAAAAGGTATGCACTCCAGAGTCTGCAGCTATCAAAAGCACAGAAATGCTGTAATTCTTCACACATATCTCTCATGTCACCCAATCAAAACTCTTCCCTCACTTTTTTTCAAATCAAAACCCTTCCCCCCTCTGCCCCCTCTCTGCTTTTTCTGCATAGCAACCACCTCTTGCAAGACCTCTGGTGTTTCCAAGTTCACACAACAATGTTGCAATTGAACTCTGAACTCTCAGTGCACCTGCATATCCAGTGCAATCTTTCATTTAATGATTTTTTCTTCGCCACTCAAAATACATCTTTCAACGAACTCATCCATGCACCCTAACTTTCTGTTTTCAGCAATCAAAATCCACCAATCACTCTTACTGCTTCATTAACACAGAAACTCCTCAGTTTTTTTCATTTTACACTCTCATTTTTTCAACTGCCATTTCATTGCCACACTTCATCTGACTGCAGGAGAACCTTCTCTCGCCATGTTTTCTGTCTGGATTGTTGGACATAGTTACATCTATTGGGCTCAGAGGTACGCTGAAAACAGGAATTTACCTAACCTCAATTTACAAGATGTGGAAATTAAGTGGTTTGGCCACAGAGGATTAAAATGTCACCAATTGATACCATTGGTGAAAACCTTTATGCATTTGCCAAAACCTGACCTGTTAATTGTGCACTGTGGAGGTAATGATTTGGGCACTTTGACTGGGGTAGGTCTGGAAATGCTTTTAAAGGACACCTTTGAGCAATTGATGGCACTTTTTCCTCAGACTGCCTTGGTATATTCAAATATATGCCAAAGACAAAAATGGAGGTGGTCGAACCAATTTTGTCCACAAATTGAGAAATCGAGGAAGCATGTAAACAAATCTGTTTCAGCTTACAT
The DNA here is from genome assembly GCF_964261635.1 of Lissotriton helveticus. Lineage (NCBI taxonomy): Eukaryota > Metazoa > Chordata > Amphibia > Caudata > Salamandridae > Lissotriton > Lissotriton helveticus. The sequence goes on along the minus strand of NC_136067.1, from coordinate 1,580,485,522 downwards.
GAGAGACCATGGAATGGGCTCCCTGTACAACAATAACTTGCGTTACTACATGCAAGATATCTACAGAGGAGATGGAGTTCACTTCTCAGATGAGGGCAACAGAATTTTCACTCTGAATTTAAGACTGTGCATTGGTACCTACTTATAAGTACCTAAATATACCATAAACCCAAAAGCTCTTCTCAGAGCTACCCTACATCTGATCACTCACAATTATTATTTTACTCTAACTTTTTTCACTAATTTTCAAGAAAGTACGCTCCCCAGAACGCTTCACGGTTCGCGAACCGGGCGCACTCCACGCAAAAAAACTAAAAAAACGATATTTTTTTTTTTTGCCCTGCGAGACCCTTTTAAAGCCTCCACATCAAACCTAGGGGGTCAGGGAGGATCTACTATGCCCCCTTATGGTCATTTGCCCCTTCGCTTTGGCCTCCTCTTGTCTCTCGATCCTACCGAGAGACAAGATGGCGGCCGCTACGGACTGTTTGGAATGTTTACAGACGCCGAAGAACCAATCAGCTTCGCAAAGCTCCGTAACGCGAAAAGTACGCGAAGCGGAGCGCTGTTACAGATATATATCTTTTTTTGAACGTTAATTTCTCAAAATCCACTGGAGCACATATATTGAGACCTAGCAAAGGCACATCGGGCTACCAGTCCCTACAATTTTGCCAAGTTTCGTGCAAATCCATTCAGCCGTTCGATTATTATTATTTATTTATTTTTTGCCCCGCGGGGCCCTTTTAAAACCTCCACATCAAACCTAGGGGGTCAGCGAGAATCTACTATGCCCCCTTATGGTCATTTGCCCCTTCGCTTTGGCCTCCTCTTGTCTCTCGATCCTACCGAGAGACAAGATGGCGGCCGCTACGGACTGTTTGGAATGTTTACAGACGCCGGAGAACCAATCAGCTTCGCTTCACAAAGCTCCGTTGCGCGAAAAGTACGCGAACTGGAGCGCTGCCCGGTCCGCTGTTACAGATATATATCTTTTTTTGAACGTTAATTTCTCAAAATCCACTGAAGCACATATATTGAGACCTACAAAAGGCACATCGGGCTACCAGTCCCTACAATTTTGCCAAGTTTCGTGCAAATCCATTCAGCCCTTCGGGCTAAAAGTGAGGCCAACCGCCCTATGGAAAACTCAATGTTAAAAACACGTTTTGGGACCCCCCTTTTTTCTCGGCCCCCCCTTGACGAACCCCCCCCAAATTTTCAAGGGCTGCTCAGAAACAAAATGTGCCATTTTCCTGAAAATTTCAGCCAATTCCGTCCACAAACGCCAAAGTTATTAGACATAGAATTTTCAAAAATCCCATAGGGAAAAAATCCTAACTATATTTACCTACTGGCGACCGCCAGTAGGTAATATATATATATATATATATATATATATATATATATATATATATATATATATATATATATATATATATATATGATGTGTCCACCTTACCAGTGTTACTGTGGTGCACTGCTTATTTAGGATGTATGCCTTAATGTGATTTATGCATACTGTGTGTATGCTAAGTGCCTTTACAAGTAGGTACTGGTTGTGTTTATTAGGTGGCGCAAAGTCACCCTGCATGGCTTTGCATTGCCTCATAGATATTGAGTAAGACAAAGCATGCCACTGCGTTGCCTTCCTCTGCGCCAAGGAGTTGTTCCATAGGTGTATCGTGGATGTTCCCACGCAACACCCATGGATTTGATACTGTCCCATATTTCCAAAATCTCGTAAACCTGGGGCAGCGCCAAAAACGTATGCCTCCTCAGCAGAGGCGTAACAATGAGAAATGTTTTAATTTCTCCTTGTTTTTTTTCTTTCCATGTGTGTGCATTCAGCCACTCACATAGGAAGAGGAAAACGCCTCTTTGGGATGTTTGTGTGAAGGAAGGTGCCCCTTCCTGCACAAAAACAATCCTGCCTATGTTGGTGCTAGGCAGCAATTTTTGCGCTAATGGGAAAGGACAGGAATGCATTGTGTTTCATAAATATGGTGCATTCCTGCCCTTTCACATTGGTGCAGGGCTGCGCAGCAAGAAGACTTGTGGTGCTGCTCTATGCCAATTCTTCATAAATTGGGCCCTTTTCGGTACACCTCTGACCACGCACCCACGGTCACTGACCTTTGGTGAAACACTGTTTAATATGATTTCCCCACCATAAAAATATTTTGCTGTAGGAATTGAGGGCGTTTATGGTTGTTGATGAGCAGTACCAGGTTCTAGAAATGTTTGCCGGGAGGGGCTCCTTACGCCTAAAAAATCTTGACAAGGGGGTCTTGGCATCAAAAGGTTTGAAGACCTCTGCATTAGCAGAAGGCACAATGGGCATAATCTTCGTATGTGCTCTCAGTAGGCCTTGACTTATGCATGTGGCATCCCAAAAGGCATAGAGATTTAAGAGGCATAATCAGATTAGCATAGGTGCAACATTACAATAAGCCTAACCCTCATTAGCCAGGGGGTTAATACTAGGCCGTAAGCACACTAGGCACAAAACCATGAGCCTAAACATAAACCCAACCATGTAGGCATTCACATGAGAACATAGCGGTGTCACTGCAAGGTCATTAGGAATACATTATATTATGCATCACAGTAGGCATAACCATCTTACCATTGAGGAAAACACACCATGCACGACAGGAAAACACATAATGCATGACAGGGGGCATAAACCATTAACAGCAATGCAGTCCTTGAGGGCAAGCGGCACACATTATAAGTGCCATCAGTCTTGCAGGTTAGCCTTTGGCGCCCATCAGTCTTGCAGGTTAGCCTTTGGCGCCACCGCGCCTGGGGAAAATGATGCCCAAAGTTGCAGATTAACTTCTGGAGCTACTGAGACTGGGGAGTCCCCTACTCTGGGACTCTAGCATATAAAAATGATGTGGCCCCCCCAAAGTACTGGCCAGTTGGGGTCCCTTCTTGTGACCCGAGGCTAAAATAAAAATGCCTCACGTTGCAGCAACCCGCAACTGCGGCGTCGCTGTATAGCCCATGGGCAGTGTGGCCCTGTCCGTGGTGGAGCCCCATGCGGGCTTCAAAACAATGATGGCTGCATGTTGCAGCGGCCCACTGCCAGTCGGGGTCGCTGGAAGAAGCAAGATCAGCACCGCCCTGGGGGCCACTGGGTAAAGACACCAACCCCGGGCCTCGACCAACCCCCTAGTCCCGGCACTCAGCCCCACTCACCGGGACTCTTGCGGGTGTCCTCCGCCTCCTCTGGTCTCCTCCCACGGGTTCTCAGTAATCCTCCTGGCATCGCTCTTCACCCGGGTCCCTCTCCTGGCAGCCCAGACTTTGACATGGAGCCGGCAGGGCTCCGGCTGCACTCGGGGCTCTCCTCCGCTCACGGAGAGCCCCCCCTTTACGGAGCGAAGTCTCCGTCGATGTGGGGACGTTGGCCAGTGTGGGGTAGGCTCCCGCCTGGCTCCGCAGCAGACAAGGGCTCCCTCATTACTCCGGCAGCCCCCTCTTCCTCACTTCCGGGTCCTCGGATGACGCCAGGGCTCCCTCACCAAACGGAGCCCTGCAGGCGGAGCGCTGTTTCTCTTGCGGGGCACTGGCCGGCGGGGTGGGCTCCCACTTCGGCCTCTCTCCATCGACACCACGGGAGCCCCGCCACCCCTCCACCTACTTCCGGCTCCCACGAGGCTCTGAATGTCTTGCGGCACACCACGCCCACCACCACCAGACGGGCTGGGCTCTGCTTCCGGGTTGATGCGGGCAGCGGGGCGGCTCTGCCCTTATCTTTGGCCCGGGCTGCGGCGGTGATTTGTGGCAGATTCAAAGTGTGGGGTATGCTCCATGATCAATGGCATCATTGGAGACTGGGGAGTCCCCTACTCTGGGACTCTAGCATATAAAAATGATGTGGCCCCCCCAAAGTACCGGCCAGTTGGGGTCCCTTCCTGTGACCCGAGGCTAAAAGAAAAATGCCTCACGTTGCAGCGACCCGCAACTGCGGCGTCGCTGTATAGCCCATGGGCACTGTGGCCCTGTCCGTGGTGGAGCCCCATGCGGGCTTCAAAACAATGATGGCTGCACGTTGCAGCGGCCCACTGCCAGTCCGGGCAGCTGGAAGAAACAAGATCAGCACCGCCCTGACCCTGGGGGGAGCCCCCCCCTCCTCGAGGCCTTGGGGCCACTGGGGGAAGAGACCAACCCCGGGCCTCGACCAACCCCCCTAGACCCGGCACGCAGCCCCACTCACCGGGACTCTTGCGGGTGTCCTCCGCCTCCTCTGGTGTCCTCCCACGGGTTCTCAGTAGTCCTCCTGGCATTGCTCTTCACCCGGGTCCCTCTCCTGGCAGCCCGGACTTTGACATGGAGCCGGCAGTGCTCCGGCTGCACTCAGGGCTCTCCTCCGCTCACGGAGAGCCCCCCCTTTACGGAGCAAAGTCTCCGTCGATGTGGGGACGTTGGCCAGTGCGGGGTAGGCTCCCGCCTGGCTCCGCAGCAGACAAGGGCTTCCTCATTACTCCGGCAGCCCCCTCTTCCTCACTTCCGGGTCCTCGGATGACGGCAGGGCTCCCTCACCAAACGGAGCCCTGCAGGCGAAGCGCTGTTTCTCTTGCGGGGCACTGGCCGGCGGGGTGGGCTCCCACTTCGGCCTCTCTCCATGGGGCTCCCTCGACACCACGGGAGCCCCGCCACCCCTCCACTTACTTCCGGCTCCCGCGAGGCTCTGGATGTCTTGCGGCACACCACTCCCACCACCAGACGGGCGGGGCTCTGCTTCCGGGTTGCTGCGGGCCGGCTCTGCCCATATCTTTGGCCCGGGCTGCGGCGGTGATTTGTGGCAGTTTCAAAGTGTGGGGTATGCTCCACGATCATTGGCATTTAGCTCGCTGGGTGGGCTCCCGCTGAGTTTTTAAGTCAGCACAACTGCGGCACACACGAGGGGTAGGCACCCGCTAGCGGAAACACCCAAATGCGGGGTAGGCACCCGCTAGCGATGACCATGCGGTGTAGGCTACTGCAGTAGTTTAAACAACGCAAAGGGCGGCATTTACGCGGGGTTGGCTCCCGCAGTGCTTTTAATGAAACCAGTTCTTCCTGGCCACCCAGCGCTGCTGGATCCCCGCTCCTTCTTCTTCTTGGGTAGATTAAAGTATAGCACCTGCAAGGCGCTAGGAAGCGGCACAGCCTGGACAGGATTAAAATCTAGCGCTGCAGGCACTGGCTCCTACCTCTCCTCTGGCACTTTAGACGTGGCGCTCACGAGGCGCAAGGTGCCACCAGCAGCCTCCGGGACAAAAGATAGCAATCCTAACCTCCTGGGAGTACAGGCCAGCCTACTATATAGCGCTCTCACGGTGCTAGGTCCCACGAAACAGGGTTGTAGCGCTCAAGAGACGCTTGCCAGGAGAGCAGCAGGAACTACTGGGCAAGATCAGCAGTCAGTGGGCACTCATCAGAACAGGTCCGCAATTCCTAGGAACTGTCATCCTCTGTAAAGTGGCACTCCTCCTGGTACAGCAGTCTTTGCTCCAGCAGCCCTGTGGACAGCAGAGGGGTTACAGTTGGGCACAAGGGCCAGCACACAGGCCAATGCGGCGGTACCTCCTGGCAGAGTGTCCCCTCGCATTCAAGCCACGCTCAGTCTGAGCACATGGCATCTCAGCTCGACTATTTATAGGCCCTCACCCCACCTACCAGACAGTGCCAGAAGCTTCTAGAAGCATCTAGGGAAACTGGTTCTAACTGATCTAGGGGGAGTTGTCCAGCACCCTGTCTGCCAGGTTTCCCTCCAAAAGCTGGGGGTGCAGGGAAACAAATGACTAGACTGCCAACCCACCTCAGTCAGGCGGCACAAACACACAGCCATGGCATCCATTTTAAAAGTAGTATTTCTTCACAACAGTACAAATAAATCTGCGCATGCCATTGTGCAGCAAGCATTTTCTCACACCTGGTAAAAGCTAGGGGGAAAAGCGAAACATTTTAGGGAAAAAATGCCACGTCCAACAGTTGGCTTTAGGCACAATGAATGGATTAGTACATGGTGCTGAATGAGTCACTGTAGGAGTGCAAGGGGAGTGACACGGTGTTTGCTGGAGTGTATGTATACTGACTGGGGAATTGAAGGTGTGAAAGACAAGTGTGTAGGTGGTTAGAGGACTGCATGCATAGTGGATAGAGGTTTGAAGCAGTCCATGTACTAAGGCCTGGCTCACTGCATGAGTACCTGGGTACTGACTGAATGATTAGAGTACTGCAAGGAGAGTGCCTGGGTGAATTTATAAGTGCTTGGGTTTTGGCGCAGTAAATGGATTAGTACATGGTGCTGAATGGATCAGTAGAGGAGTGCAAGGGGAGTGACAGGGTGTTTGCTGGAAGTGTATAGATACTGACTGGGGAACTGAAGGTGTGAAAGACAAGTGTGTAGGTGGTTAGAGGACTGCATGCAAAGTGGATAGGTGTTTGAAGCAGTCCATGTGCTAAGGCCTGGCTTACTACATGAGTACTTGGGTACTGATTGAATGATTAGAGTACTGCAAGGAGAGTGCCTGGGTGAATTCATAAGTGGTTGGCTTTTGGCTCAGTGAATGGATTAGAACATGGTGCTGAATGAGTCACTATAGGAGTGCAAGGGGTGTGACATAGTGTTTGCTGGAAGTGTATGTATACTGACTCAGGAATTAAAGGTGTGAAAGACAAGTGTTTAGGTGGTTAGAGGACTGCATGCATAGTGGATAGGGGTTTGAAGCTGAGGCCTGGGTCACTGGATGAGTACTTGGGTACTGACTGAATGATTAGAGTACTGCAAGGAGAGTGCCTGGGTGAATTTATAATTGGTTAGGTTTTGTCTCAGTAAATGGATTAGTACATGGTGCTGAATGGGTCACTGGAGGGGTGCAAGAGGAGTGACAGGGTGTTTGCTGGAGTGTATGGATGCTGACTGTGGAATTGAAGGTGTGAAAGACAAGTGTGTAGGTGGTTAGAGGACTGCATGCATAGTGGATAGGGGTTTGAAGCAGTCCATGTGCTAAGGCCTGGGTCACTGGATGAGTACTTGGGTACTGACTGAATGATTAGAGTACTGTAAGGAGAGTGCCTGGGTGAATTTATGAGTGTTTGGGTTTTGGTGCAGTGAATGGATTAGTACATGGTGCTGAATGGGTCACTACAGGAGTGCAAGAGGAGTGACAGGGTGTTTGCTGGAAGTGTATGGATACTGAATGGGGATTTGAAGGTGTGAAAGACAAGTGTGTAGGTGGTCAGAGAACTGGGTGCATAGTGAATAGGTGTTTGAACCAGTCCGTGTGCTAAGGTCTGGCTCAGTGTATGAGTACTTGGGTACTGATTGAATGATCAGAGTACTGCAAGGGGTGTGCCTGGGTGAATTTATAAGTGTTTGAGTTTTGGCGCAGTGAATAGATTAGTACAAGGTGCTGAATGGGTCACTAGAGGAGTGCAAGGGGAGTGACAGGGTGTTTGCTGAAAGTGTAGGGATACTGACTGGGGAATTGAATGTGTGAAAGACTAGTGTGTAGGTGGTTAGAAGACTGCATGCATTGTGGATAGGCGTTTGAAGCAGTCCATGTGCTTAGGCCAGGCTAAGTGCATGAGTACTTGGGTACTGACTGAATGATTAGAGTATTGCAAGGAGAGTGCCTGGGTGAATTTATAAGTGTTTAAGTTTTGGCGCCGTGAATGGATTAGTACATGGTGCTGAATGGATCAGTAGAGGAGTGCAAGGGGAGTGGCAGGGTGTTTGCTGGAAGTGTATGGATACTGACTAGGGAATTGAAGGTATGAAAGACAAGTGTGTAGGTGGTTAGAGGACTGCATGCATAGTGGATGGGCGTTTGAAGCAGTCCATGTGCTAAGGCCTGGCTCACTGCATGAGTACTTGGGTACTGACTGAATGATTAGAGAACTGCAAGGAGAGTGCCTAGGTGAATTTATATTTGGTTGTGTTTTGGCTCAGTGAATGGATTAGTACATGGTGCTGAATGGGTCACTGGAGGAGTGCAAGGGGAGTGACAGGATGATTGCTGGAGTGTATGGATACTGACTGCGTAATTGAAGGCGTGAATGACAAGTGTGTGGGTGGTTAGAGGACTGCATGCATAGTGGATAGGGGGTTGAAGCAGTCTATGTGCTAAGGCCTAGGTCACTGCATGAGTACTTGGGTACTGCCTGAATGATTAGAGTACTGCAAGGAGAGTGCCTGGGTTAATTTATAAGTGTTTGGGTTTTGGCGCAGTGAATGGATTAGTACATGGTGCTGAAGGGGTCACTTAAGGAGTGCAAGAGGAGTGACAGGGTGTTTGCTGGAAGTGTATGGATACTGACTGGGGATTTGAAGGTATGAAAGACAAGTGTGTATGTGGTTAGAGGACTGGATGCATAGTGGATAGGCGTTTGAAGCACTCCATGTGCTAAGGTCTGGCTCACTGCATGAGTACTTGGGTACTGACTGAATGATTAGAGTACTGCAAGGAGAGTGCCTAGGAGAATTTATAAGCGTTTGGGTTTTTGCGCAGTGAATAGATTAGTACATGGTGCTGAATGGGTCAGTAGAGGAGTGCAAGGGGAGTGACAGGGTGTTTGCTGAAAGTGTAGGGATACTGACTGGGGAATTGAATGTGTGAAAGACAAGTGTGTAGGTAGTTAGATGACTGCATGCATAGTGGACGGGCGTTTGAAGCAGTCCTTGTGCTAAGGACTGGCTCACTGCATGAGTATTTGGGTACTGACTGAATGATTAGAGTACTGCAAGGAGAGTGCCTGGGTAAATTTATAAGTGGTGGGTTTTGGCACAGTGAATGGATTAGTACATGGTGTTGAATGGGTCACTGGGGGAGTGCAAGGGGAGTGACAGGGTGTTTGCTGGAGTGTATAGTTACTGACTGGGGAATTGAAGGTGTAAAAGACACGTGTGTAGGTGGTATGAGGACTGCATGCATAGTGGATAGAGGTTTGAAACAGTCCATGTGCTAAGGCCTGGGTCACTGGATGAGTACGTGGGTACTGATTGAATGATTAGAGTACTGCAAGGAGAGTGCCTGGGTGAATTTATAAGTGTTTGGGTTTTGGCGCAGTGATTGGATTAGTACATGGTGCTGAATGGGTCACTGGAGGAGTGCAAGGGGAGTGACAGGGTGTTTGCTGGAAGTGTATGGATACTAACTGGGGATTTGAAGGTATGAAAGACAAGTGTGTAGGTGGTTAGAGGACTGCTTAAATAGTGGATAGGCATTTGAAGCAGTCCATGTGCTAAGGTCTGGCTCAGTGCTTGAGTACTTGGGTGCTGACTGGATGATTAGATACTGCAAGGAGAGTGCCTGGGTGAATTTATAAGTGTTTGGGTTTTGGCGCAGTGAATACATTAGTACATGGTGCTGAATGGGTCACTAGAGGAGTGCAAGGGGAGTGACAGGGTGTTTGCTGGAAGTGTAGGGATACTGACTGGGGAATTGAATGTGTGAAAGACAAGTGTGTAGGTGGTTAGAAGACTGCATGCATTGTGGATAGGCATTTGAAGCAGTCCATGTGCTTAGGCCAGGCTCAGTGCATGAGTACTTGGGTACTGACTGAATGATTTGAGTATTGCAAGGAGAGTGCCTGGGTGAATTTATAAGTGGTTACGTTTTGGCGCCGTGAATGCATTAGTACATGGTGATGAATGGATCAGTAGAGCAGTGCAAGGGGAGTCGCAGGGTGTTTGCCGGAAGTGTATGGATACTGACTAGGGAATTGAAGGTATGAAAGACAAGTGTGTAGGTGGTTAGAGGACTGCATGCATAGTGGATGGGCGTTTCAAGCAGTCCATGTGCTAAGGCCTGGCTCACTGCATGAGTACTTGGGTACTGACTGAATGATTAGTGATTAGAGTACTGCAAGGAGAGTGCCTGGGTGAATTTATAATTGTTTGCGTTTTGGCTCAGTGAATGGATTAGTACATGGTGCTGAATGGGTCACTGGAGGAGTGCAAGGGGAGTGACAGGATGTTTGCTGGAGTGTATGGATACTGACTGGGTAATTGAAGGTGTGAATGACAAGTGTGTGGGTGGTTAGAGGACTGCATGCATAGTGGATAGGGGGTTGAAGCAGTGCATGTGCCAAGGCCTGAGTCACTGGATGAGCACTTGGGTACTGCCTGAATGATTAGAGTACTGCAAGGAGAGTGCCTGGGTGAATTTATAAGTGTTTGGGTTTTGGCGCAGTGAATGGATTAGTACATGGTGCTGAAGGGGTCACTTAAGGAGTGCAAGAGGAGTGACAGGGTGTTTGCTGGAAGTGTATGGATACTGACTGGGGATTTGAAGGTATGAAAGACAAGTGTGTAGGTGGTTAGAGGACCGGATGTATAGTGGATAGGTGTTTGAAGGACTCCATGTGCTAAGGTCTGGCTCAGTGCATGAGTACTTGGGTACTGACTGAAAGATTAGAGTACTGCAAGGAGAGTGCCTAGGTGAATTTATAAGCGTTTGGGTTTTTGCGCAGTGAATAGATTAGTACATGGTGCTGAATGGGTCACTAGAGGAGTGCAAGGGGAGTGACAGGGTGTTTGCTGAAAGTGTAGGGATACTGACTGGGGAATTGAATGTGTGAAAGACAAGTGTATAGGTGATTAGATGACTGCATGCATAGTGGACGGGCGTTTGAAGCAGTCCATGTGCTAAGGCCTGGCTCACTGCATGAGTACTTGGGTACTGACTGAATGATTAGAGTACTGCAAGGAGAGTGCCTGGGTGAATTTATAAGTGGTGGGTTTTGGCACAGTGAATGGATTAGTACATGGTGTTGAATGGGTCACTGGGGGAGTGCAAGGGGAGTGACAGGGTGTTTGCAGGAGTGTATAGTTACTGACTGGGGAATTGAAGGTGTAAAAGACACGTGTGTAGTTGGTATGAGGACTGCATGCATAGTGGATAGAGGTTTGAAACAGCCATGTGCTAAGGCCTGGGTCACTGGATGAGTACTTGGGTACTGATTGAATGATTAGAGTACTGCAAGGAGAGTGCCTGGGTGAATTTATAAGTGTTTGAGTTGTGGCGCAGTGATTGGACTAGTACATGGTGCTGAATGGGTCACTAGAGGAGTGCAAGGGGAGTGACAGGGTGTTTGCTGGAAGTGTAGGGATACTGACTGGGGAATTGAATGTGTGAAAGACAAGTGCGTAGGTGATTAGATGACTGCATGCATAGTGGACGGGTGTTTGAAGCAATCCATGTGCTAAGGCCTGGCTCACTGCATGAGTACTTGGGTACTGACTGAATGATTAGAGTACTGCAAGGAGAGTGCCTGGGTGAATTTATAAGTGGTGGGTTTTGGCACAGTGAATGGATTAGTACATGGTGTTGAATGGGTCACTGGGGGAATGCAAGGGGAGTGACAGGGTGTTTGCTGGTAGTGTATGGATACTGACTGGGGATTTGAAGGTATGAAAGACAAGTTTGTAGGTGGTTAGAGAACTGGATGCATAGTGGATAGGTGTTTGAAGCACTCCATGTGCTAAAGTCTGGCTCAGTGCTTGAGTTCTTGGGTACTGACTGAATGATTAGATACTGCAAGGAGAGTGCCTGGGTGAATTTATAAGTGTTTGGGTTTTGACGCAGTGAATAAATTAGTACATGGTGCTGAATGGGTCACTAGAGGAGTGCAAGGGGAGTGACAGGGTGTTTGCTGGAAGTGTATGGATACTGACTGGGGATTTGAAGGTATGAAAGACAAGTTTGTAGGTGGTTAGAGAACTGGATGCATAGTGGATAGGCGTTTGAAGCAGTCCATGTGCTAAGGTATGGCTCAGTGCTTGAGTACTTGGGTACTGACTGAATGATTAGAGTACTGCAAGGCAAGTGCCTGGGTGAATTTATATGTGGTTACATTTTGGCGCAGTGAATGGATTAGCACATGGTGCCGAATGGATCAGTAGAGCAGTGCAAGGGGAGTGGCAGGGTGTTTGCCGGAAATGTATGGATACTGACTAGGGAATTGAAGGTATAAAAGACAAGTGTGCAGGTGGTTAGAGGACTGCATGCATAGTGGATATGTGTTTGAAGCAGTCCATGTGCTAAGGCCTGGCTCACTGCATGAGTACTTGGGTACTGACGTAATGACTAGAGTACTGCAAGGAGAGTGCCTGGGTGAATTTATAATTGGTTAGGTTTTGGCTCAGTGAATGGATCAGTACATGGTGCTGAATGGGTCACTGGAGGAGAGCAAGGGGAGTGACAGGATGTTTGCTGGAGTGTATGGATACTGACTGGGTAATTGAAGGTATGAATGACAAGTTTGTAGGTGGTTAGAGGACTGAATGCATAGTGGATAGGAGTTTGAAGCAGTCCATGTGCTAAGGCCTGGGTCACTGGATAAGTACTTGTGTACTTCCTGAATGATTATAGTTCTGCAAGGAGAGTGCCTGGGTGAATTTATAAGTGTTTGGGTTTTGGCGCAGTGAATGCATTAGTACATGGTGCTGAATGGGTTACTTGAGGAGTGCAAGAGAAGTGACAGGGTGTTTGCTGGAAGTGTATGGATACTGACTGGGGATTTGAAGGTGTGAAAAACAAGTTTGTAGGTGGTTAAAGGACTGGATGCATAGTGGATAGGCGTTCGAAGCACTCCATGTGCTAAGGTTTGGCTCAGTGCATGAGTACTTGGGTACTGACTGAATGATTAGAGTACTGCAAGGAGAGTGCAGGGGTGAATTTACAAGTGTTTGGGTTTTGGCGCAGTGAATGGATTAGTATATGGTGCTGAATGGGTCACTGGAGGAGTGCAAGGGGAGTGATAGGGTGTTTGCTGGAAGTGTATGGATACTGACTAGGGAATTGAAGGTATGAAAGACAAGTGTGTAGGTGGTTAGATGACTGCATGCATAGTGGACGGGCGTTTGAAGCACTCCATGTGCTAAGGTCTGGCTCAGTGCATGAGTACTTGGGTGCTGACTGAATGATTAGAGTACTGCAAGGAGAGTGCCTGGGTGAATTTATAAGTGGTTTTGTTTTTGCTCAGTGAATGGATTAGTACATGGTGCTGAATGGGTCACTAGAGGAGTGCAAGGGGAGTGGCAGGGTGTTTGCTTGAAGTATATGGATACTGACTGGGGAATTGAAGGTGTGAAAGACAAGTGTGTAGGTGGTTACAGGACTGAATGCATAGTGGATAGGGGTTCAAGGAGTCAATGTGCTAAGGCCTGGCTCAGTGCATGAGTACTTGGCTACTGACTGAATGATTAAAGTTTTGCAAGGAGAGTGCCTGGGTGAATTTATAAGTGTTTGGGTTTTGGCGCAGTGATTGGATTAGTACATGGTGCTGAATGGGTCACTGGAGGAGTGCAAGGGAAGTGACAGGTTGTTTGCTGGAAGAGTATGGATACTAACTGGGGATTTGAAGGTATGAAAGACAAGTGTGTAGGTGGTTAGAGGACTGCTTAAATAGTGGATAGGCGTTTGAAGCAGTCCATGTGCTAAGTTCTGGCTCCGTGCTTGAGTACTTGGGTACTGACTGGATGATTAGATACTGCAAGGAGAGTGCCTGGGTGAATTTATAAGTGTTTGGGTTTTGGCACAGTGAATACATTAGTACATGGTGCTGAATGGGTCAGTAGAGGAGTGCAAGGGGAGTGGCAGGGTGTTTGCCGGAAGTGTATGGATACTGACTAAGGAATTGAAGGTATGAAAGACAAGTGTGTAGGTGGTTACAGGACTGCATGCATAGTGGATGGGCGTTTCAAGCAGTCCATGTGCTAAGGCCTGGCTCACTGCATGAGTACTTGGGTACTGACTGAATGAGTAGTGATTAGAGTACTGCAAGGAGAGTGCCTGGGTGAATTTATAATTGTTTGCGGTTTGGCTCAGTGAATGGATTAGTACATGGTGCTGAATGGGTCACTGGAGGAGTGCAAGGGGAGTGACAGGATGTTTGCTGGAGTGTATGGATACTGACTGGGGAATTGAATACGTGAAAGACAAGTGTGTAGGTGGTTAGAAGACTGCATGCATTGTGGATAGGCATTTGAAGCAGTCCATGTGCTTAGGCCAGGCTCAGTGCATGAGTACTTGGGTACTGACTGAGTGATTTGAGTATTGCAAGGAGAGTGCCTGGGTGAATTTATAAGTGGTTACGTTTTGGCGCCGTGAATGCATTAGTGCATGGTGCTGCATGGGTCAGTAGAGGAGTGCAAGGGGAGTGGCAGGGTGTTTGCCGGAAGTGTATGGATACTGACTAGGGAATAGAAGGTATGAAAGACAAGTGTGTAGGTGGTTACAGGACTGCATGCATAGTGGATGGGCGTTTCAAGCAGTCCATGTGCTAAGGCCTGGCTCACTGCATGAGTACTTGGGTACTGACTGAATGAGTAGTGATTAGAGTACTGCAAGGAGAGTGCCTGGGTGAATTTATAATTGTTTGCGGTTTGGCTCAGTGAATGGATTAGTACATGGTGCTGAATGGGTCACTGGAGGAGTGCAAGGGGAGTGACAGGATGTTTGCTGGAGTGTATGGATACTGACTGGGGAATTGAATACGTGAAAGACAAGTGTGTAGGTGGTTAGAAGACTGCATGCATTGTTGATAGGCATTTGAAGCAGTCCATGTGCTTAGGCCAGGCTCAGTGCATGAGTACTTGGGTACTGACTGAGTGATTTGAGTATTGCAAGGAGAGTGCCTGGGTGAATTTATAAGTGGTTACGTTTTGGCGCCGTGAATGCATTAGTACATGGTGCTGCATGGGTCAGTAGAGGAGTGCAAGGGGAGTGGCAGGGTGTTTGCCGGAAGTGTATGGATACTGACTAGGGAATAGAAGGTATGAAAGACAAGTGTGTAGGTGGTTACAGGACTGCATGCATAGTGGATGGGCGTTTCAAGCAGTCCATGTGCTAAGGCCTGGCTCACTGCATGAGTACTTGGGTACTGACTGAATGAGTAGTGATTAGAGTACTGCAAGGAGAGTGCCTGGGTGAATTCATAATTGTTTGCGTTTTGGCTCAGTGAATGGATTAGTACATGGTGCTGAATGGGTCACTGGAGGAGTGCAAGGGGAGTGACAGGATGTTTGCTGGAGTGTATGGATACTGACTGGGTAATTGAAGGTGTGAATGACAAGTGTGTGGGTGGTTAGAGGACTGCATGCATAGTGGATAGGGGGTTGAAGCAGTGCATGTGCTAAGGCCTGGGTCACTGGATGAGCACTTGGGTACTGCCTGAATGATTAGAGTACTGCAAGGAGAGTGCCTGGGTGAATGTATAAGTGTTTGGGTTTTGGCGCAGTGAATGGATTAGTACATGGTGCTGAAGGGGTCACTTAAGGAGTGCAAGAGGAGTCACAGGGTGTTTGCTGGAAGTGTATGGATACTGACTGGGGATTTGAAGGTATGAAAGACAAGTGTGTAGGTGGTTAGAGGACCGGATGTATAGTGGATAGGTGTTTGAAGGACTCCATGTGCTAAGGTCTGGCTCAGTGCATGAGTACTTGGGTACTGACTGAAAGATTAGAGTACTGCAAGGAGAGTGCCTAGGTGAATTTATAAGCGTTTGGGTTTTTGCGCAGTGAATAGATTAGTACATGGTGCTGAATGGGTCACTAGAGGAGTGCAAGGGGAGTGACAGGGTGTTTGCTGGAAGTGTAGGGATACTGACTGGGGAATTGAATAAGTGAAAGACAAGTGTGTAGGTGGTTAGAAGACTGCATGCATTGTGGATAGGCATTTGAAGCAGTCCATGTGCTTAGGCCAGGCTCAGTGCATGAGTACTTGGGTACTGACTGAATGATTTGAGTATTGCAAGGAGAGTGCCTGGGTGAATATATAAGTGGTTACGTTTTTGCGCCGTGAATGCATTAGTACATGGTGCTGCATGGGTCAGTAGAGGAGTGCAAGGGGAGTGGCAGGGTGTTTGCCGGAAGTGTATGGATACTGACTAGGGAATTGAAGGTATGAAAGACAAGTGTGTAGGTGGTTACAGGACTGCATGCATAGTGGATGGGCGTTTCAAGCAGTCCATGTGCTAAGGCCTGGCTCACTGCATGAGTACTTGGGTACTGACTGAATGAGTAGTGATTAGAGTACTGCAAGGAGAGTGCCTGGGTGAATTTATAATTGTTTGCGGTTTGGCTCAGTGAATGGATTAGTACATGGTGCTGAATGGGTCACTGGAGGAGTGCAAGGGGAGTGACAGGATGTTTGCTGGAGTGTATGGATACTGACTGGGTAATTGAAGGTGTGAATGACAAGTGTGTGGGTGGTTAGAGGACTGCATGCATAGTGGATAGGGGGTTGAAGCAGTGCATGTGCTAAGGCCTGGGTCACTGGATGAGCACTTGGGTACTGCCTGAATGATTAGAGTACTGCAAGGAGAGTGCCTGGGTGAATTTATAAGTGTTTGGGTTTTGGCGCAGTGAATGGATTAGTACATGGTGCTGAAGGGGTCACTTAAGGAGTGCAAGAGGAGTGACAGGGTGTTTGCTGGAAGTGTATGGATACTGACTGGGGATTTGAAGGTATGAAAGACAAGTGTGTAGGTGGTTAGAGGACCGGATGTATAGTGGATAGGTGTTTGAAGGACTCCATGTGCTAAGGTCTGGCTCAGTGCATGAGTACTTGGGTACTGACTGAAAGATTAGAGTACTGCAAGGAGAGTGCCTAGGTGAATTTATAAGCGTTTGGGTTTTTGCGCAGTGAATAGATTAGTACATGGTGCTGAATGGGTCACTAGAGGAGTGCAAGGGGAGTGACAGGGTGTTTGCTGAAAGTATAGGGATACTGACTGGGGAATTGAATGTGTGAAAGACAAGTGTATAGGTGGTTAGATGACTGCATGCATAGTGGACGGGCGTTTGAAGCAGTCCATGTGCTAAGGCCTGGCTCACTGCATGAGTACTTGGGTACTGACTGAATGATTAGAGTACTGCAAGGAGAGTGCCTGGGTGAATTTATAAGTGGTGGGTTTTGGCACAGTGAATGGATTAGTACATGGTGTTGAATGGGTCACTGGGGGAGTGCAAGGGGAGTGACAGGGTGTTTGCAGGAGTGTATAGTTACTGACTGGGGAATTGAAGGTGTAAAAGACACGTGTGTAGTTGGTATGAGGACTGCATGCATAGTGGATAGAGGTTTGAAACAGCCATGTGCTAAGGCCTGGGTCACTGGATGAGTACTTGGGTACTGATTGAATGATTAGAGTACTGCAAGGAGAGTGCCTGGGTGAATTTATAAGTGTTTGAGTTTTGGCGCAGTGATTGGACTAGTACATGGTGCTGAATGGGTCACTAGAGGAGTGCAAGGGGAGTGACAGGGTGTTTGCTGGAAGTGTAGGGATACTGACTGGGGAATTGAATGTGTGAAAGACAAGTGCGTAGGTGATTAGATGACTGCATGCATAGTGGACGGGCGTTTGAAGCAATCCAAGTGCTAAGGCCTGGCTCACTGCATGAGTACTTGGGTACTGACTGAATGATTAGAGTACTGCAAGGAGAGTGCCTGGGTGAATTTATAAGTGGTGGGTTTTGGCACAGTGAATGGATTAGTACATGGTGTTGAATGGGTCACTGATGAGTGCAAGGGGAGTGACAGGGTGTTTGCTGGAAGTGTATGGATACTGACTGGGGATTTGAAGGTATGAAAGACAAGTTTGTAGGTGGTTAGAGAACTGGATGCATAGTGGATAGGCGTTTGAAGCACTCCATGTGCAAAAGTCTGGCTCAGTGCTTGAGTTCTTGGGTACTGACTGAATGATTAGATACTGCAAGGAGAGTGCCTGGGTGAATTTATAACTGTTTGGGTTTTGGCGCAGTGAATAAATTAGTACATGGTGCTGAATGGGTCACTAGAGGAGTGCAAGGGGAGTGACAGGGTGTTTGCTGGAAGAGTATGGATACTGACTGGGGATTTGAAGGTATGAAAGACAAGTTTGTAGGTGGTTAGAGAACTGGATGCATAGTGGATAGGCGTTTGAAGCAGTCCATGTGCTAAGGTCTGGCTCAGTGCTTGAGTACTTAGGTACTGACTGAATGATTAGAGTACTGCAAGGCAAGTGCCTGGGTGAATTTATATGTGGTTACATTTTGGCGCAGTGAATGGATTAGCATATGGTGCTGAATGGATCAGTAGAGCAGTGCAAGGGGAGTGGCAGGGTGTTTGCCGGAAATGTATGGATACTGACTAGGGAATTGAAGGTATAAAAGACAAGTGTGCAAGTGGTTAGAGGACTGCATGCATAGTGGATATGTGTTTGAAGCAGTCCATGTGCTAAGGCCTGGCTCACTGCATGAGTACTTGGGTACTGACGTAATGACTAGAGTACTGCAAGGAGAGTGCCTGGGTGAATTTATAATTGGTTAGGTTTTGGCTCAGTGAATGGATTAGTACATGGTGCTGAATGGGTCACTGGAGGAGAGCAAGGGGAGTGACAGGATGTTTGCTGGAGTGTATGGATACTGACTGGGTAATTGAAGGTATGAATGACAAGTTTGTAGGTGGTTAGAGGACTGAATGCATAGTGGATAGGAGTTTGAAGCAGCCCATGTGCTAAGGCCTGGGTCACTGGATAAGTACTTGTGTACTTCCTGAATGATTATAGTTCTGCAAGGAGAGTGCCTGGGTGAATTTATAAGTGTTTGGGTTTTGGCGCAGTGAATGCATTAGTACATGGTGCTGAATGGGTTACTTGAGGAGTGCAAGAGAAGTGACAGGGTGTTTGCTGGAAGTGTATGGATACTGACTGGGGATTTGAAGGTGTGAAAAACAAGTTTGTAGGTGGTTAGAGGACTGGATGCATAGTGGATAGGCGTTCGAAGCACTCCATGTGCTAAGGTTTGGCTCAGTGCATGAGTACTTGGGTACTGACTGAATGATTAGAGTACTGCAAGGAGAGTGCAGGGGTGAATTTACAAGTGTTTGGGTTTTGGCGCAGTGAATGGATTAGTATATGGTGCTGAATGGGTCACTGGAGGAGTGCAAGGGGAGTGATAGGGTGTTTGCTGGAAGTGTATGGATACTGACTAGGGAATTGAAGGTATGAAAGACAAGTGTGTAGGTGGTTAGATGACTGCATGCATAGTGGACGGGCGTTTGAAGCACTCCATGTGCTAAGGTCTGGCTCAGTGCATGAGTACTTGGGTGCTGACTGAATGATTAGAGTACTGCAAGGAGAGTGCCTGGGTGAATTTATAAGTGGTTTTGTTTTTGCTCAGTGAATGGATTAGTACATGGTGCTGAATGGGTTACTAGAGGAGTGCAAGGGGAGTGACAGGGTGTTTGCTTGAAGTATATGGATACTGACTGGGGAATTGAAGGTGTGAAAGACAAGTGTGTAGGTGGTTACAGGACTGAATGCATAGTGGATAGGGGTTCAAGGAGTCAATGTGCTAAGGCCTGGCTCAGTGCATGAGTACTTGGCTACTGACTGAATGATTAAAGTTTTGCAAGGAGAGTGCCTGGGTGAATTTATAAGTGTTTGGGTTTTGGCGCAGTGATTGGATTAGTACATGGTGCTGAATGGGTCACTGGAGGAGTGCAAGGGTAGTGACAGGGTGTTTGCTGGAAGTGTAGGGATACTAACTGGGGATTTGAAGGTATGAAAGACAAGTGTGTAGGTGGTTACAGGACTGAATGCATAGTGGATAGGGGTTCAAGGAGTCAATGTGCTAAGGCCTGGCTCAGTGCATGAGTACTTGGCTACTGACTGAATGATTAAAGTTTTGCAAGGAGAGTGCCTGGGTGAATTTATAAGTGTTTGGGTTTTGGCGCAGTGAATACATTAGTACATGGTGCTGAATGGGTCACTAGAGGAGTGCAAGGGGAGTGACAGGGTGTTTGCTGGAAGTGTATGGATACTGACTAGGGAATTGAAGGTATGAAAGACAAGTGTGTAGGTGGTTAGAGGACTGCATGCATAGTGGATGGGCGTTTGAAGCAGTCCATGTGCTAAGGCCTGGCTCACTGCATGAGTACTTGGGTACTGACTGAATGATTAGTGATTAGAGTACTGCAAGGAGAGTGCCTGGGTGAATTTATAATTGTTTGGGTTTTGGCTCAGTGAATGGATTAGTACATGGTGCTGAATGGGTCACTGGAGGAGTGCAAGGGGAGTGACAGGATGTTTGCTGGAGTGTATGGATACTGACTGGGTAATTGAAGGTGTGAATGACAAGTGTGTGGGTGGTTAGAGGACTGCATGCATAGTGGATAGGGGGTTGAAGCAGTGCATGTGCTAAGGCCTGGGTCACTGGATGAGTACTTGGGTACTGCCTGAATGATTAGAGTACTGCAAGGAAAGTGCCTGGGTGAATTTATGAGTGTTTGGGTTTTGGCGCAGTGAATGGATTAGTACATGGTGCTGAATGGGTCACTACAGGAGTGCAAGAGGAGTGACAGGGTGTTTGCTGGAAGTGTATGGATACTGAATGTGGATTTGAAGGTGTGAAAGACAAGTGTGTAGGTGGTCAGAGAACTGGGTGCATAGTGAATAGGCGTTTGAACCAGTCCATGTGCTAAGGTCTGGCTCAGTGCATGAGTACTTTGGTACTGACTGAAAGATTAGAGTACTGCAAGGAGAGTGCCTACGTGAATTTATAAGCGTTTGGGTTTTGGCGCAGTGAATAGATTAGTACATGGTGCTGAATGGGTCACTAGAGGAGTGCAAGGGGAGTGACAGGGTGTTTGCTGAAAGTGTAGGGATACTGACTGGGGAATTGAATGTGTGATAGACAGGTGTGTAGGTGGTTAGATGACTGCATGCATAGTGGACAGGCGTTTGAAGCAGTCCATGTGCTAAGGCCTGGCTCACTGCATGAGTACTTGGGTACTGACTGAATGATTAGAGTACTGCAAGGAGAGTGCCTGGGTGAATTTATAAGTGGTTGGTTTTGGCACAGTGAATGGATTAGTACATGGTGTTGAATGGGTCACTGGGGGAGTGCAAGGGGAGTGACAGGGTGTTTGCAGGAGTGTATAGTTACTGACTGGGGAATTGAAGGTGTAAAAGACACGTGTGTAGGTGGTATGAGGACTGCATGCATAGTGGATAGAGGTTTGAAACAGTCCATGTGCTAAGGCCTGGGTCACTGGATGAGTACTTGGGTACTGATTGAATGATTAGAGTACTGCAAGGAGAGTGCCTGGGTGAATTTATAAGTGTTTGGGTTTTGGCGCAGTGATTGGACTAGTACATGGTGCTGAATGGGTCACCAGAGGAGTGCAAGGGGAGTGACAGGGTGTTTGCTGGAAGTATATGGATACTGACTGGGGATTTGAAGGTATGAAAGACAAGTGTGTAGGTGGTTAGATGACTGCATGCATAGTGGACGGGCGTTTGAAGCACTCCATGTGCTAAGGTCTGGTTCAGTGCATGAGTACTTGGGTACTGACTGAACGATTAGAGTACTGCAAGGAGAGTGCCTGGGTGAATTTATAAGTGGTTTTGTTTTTGCTCAGTGAATGGATTAGTACATGGTGCTGAATGGGTCACTAGAGGAGTGCAAGGGGAGTGGCAGGGTGTTTGCTTGAAGTGTATGGATACTGACTGGGGAATTGAAGGTGTGAAAGACAAGTGTGTAGGTGGTTACAGGACTGAATGCATAGTGGATAGGGGTTTGAAGGAGTCCATGTGCTAAGGCCTGGCTCAGTGCATGAGTACTTGGGTACTGACTGAATGATTAAAGTTTTGCAAGGAGAGTTCCTGGGTGAATTTATAAGTGTTTGGGTTTTGGTGCAGTGAATGGATTAGTACATGGTGCTGAATGGGTCACTAGAGGTGTGCAAGAGGAGTGACAGAGTGTTCTGGAAGTGTATGGATACTGACTGGAGAATTGAAGGTGTGAAAGACAAGTGTGTAGGTGGTTAGAAGACTGCATGCACAGTGGATGGGGATGAAGCAGACCATGTCTTACTGCATGAGTACTTGGGTACTGACTGAATGATTAGAGTACTGCAAGGAGAGTGCTTGGGTGAACTTATAAGTGTTCGGGTTTTGGCGCAGTGAATGGATTAGTACATGGTGCTGAATGGGTCACTGGAGGAGTGCAAGGGGAGTGACAGGATGTTTGCTGGAGTGTATGGATACTGACTGGGTAATTGAAGGTGTGAATGATAAGTGTGTGGGTGGTAAGAGGACCGCATGCATAGTGGATAGGGGGTTGAAGCAGTCCATGTGCTAAGGCCTGGGTCACTGGATGAGTACTTGGGTACTGCCTGAATGATTAGAGTACTGCAAGGAGAGTGCCTGGGTAAATTTATAAGTGTTTGGGTTTTGGCGCAGTGATCGGATTAGTACATGGTGTTGAATAGGTCACTGGAGGAGTGCAAGGGGAGTGACAGTGTGTTTGCTGGAGTGTATAGTTACTGGTTGGGGAATTGAAGGTGTAAAAGACACGTGTGTAGGTGGTAGGAGGACTGCAAGCATAGTGGATAGAGGTTTGAAGCAGTCCATGTGCTAAGGCCTGGGTCACTGGATGAGTACTTGGTTACTGACGGAATGATTAGAGTAGTGCAAGGAGAGTTCCTGGGTGAATTTATAAGTGGTTGTGTTTTCGCTCAGTGAATGGATTAGTACATGGTGCTGAATGGGTCACTAGAGGAGTGCAAGGGGAGTGGCAGGGTGTTTGCTTGAAGTGTATGGATGCTGACTGGGGAATTGAAGGTGTGAAAGACCAGTGTGTAGGTGGTTACAGGACTGAATGCATAGTGGATAGTGGTTTAAAGGAGTCCATGTACTAAGGCCTGGCTCACTGCATGAGTACTTGGGTACTGACTGAATGATTAGAGTACTGCAAGGAGAGTGCCTGGGTGAATTAATAAGTGGTTGGGTTTTGGCGCAGTGAATGGATTAGTACATGGTGCTGAATGGGTCACTTGAGGAGTGCAAGAGGAGTGACAGGGTGTTTGCTGGAAGTGTATGGATACTGACTGGGGATTTGAAGGTGTGAAAGACAAGTGTGTAGGTGGTTAGAGGACTGAATGCATAGTGAATAGGCGTTTGAAGCACTCCATGTGCTAAGGTCTGGCTCAGTGCATGAGTACTTGGGTACTGACTGAATGATCAGAGTACTGCAAGGAGAGTGCCTGGGTGAATTTACAAGTGTTTGGGTTTTGCACAGCGAATGGATTAGTACATGGTGCTGAATGGGTTACTAGAGGAGTGCAAGGGGAGTGACAGGGCATTTGCTGGAAGTGTATGGATACTGACTAGGGAATTGAAGGTATGAAAGACAAGTGTGTAGGTGGTTAGATGACTGCATGCATAGTGGACAGGCGTTTGAAGCAGTCCATGTGCTAAGGCCTGGCTCACTGCATGAGTGCTTGGGTACTGACTGAATGTTTAGAGTACTGCAAGGAGAGTGCCTGGGTGAAGTGGTGTTGTTTTCGCTCAGTGAATGGATTAGTACATGGTGCTGAATGGGTCACTAGAAGACTGCAAGGGGAGTGGCAGGGTGTTTGTTTGTAGTGTATGGATACTGACTGGGGATTTGAAGGTGTGAAAGACAAGTGTGTAGGTGGTTAGAGGACTGGATGCATAGTGGATAGGCGTTTGAAGCACTCCATGTGCTAAGGTTTGGCTCAGTGCATGAGTACTTGGGTACTGACTGAATGATTAGAGTATTGCAAGGAGAGTCCCTGGGTGAATTTATAAGTGTTTGGGTTTTGGCGCAGTGAATGGATTAGTACATGGTTCTGAATGGGTCACTAGAGGTGTGCAAGAGGAATGACAGAGTGTTTTCTGGAAGTGTATGGATACTGACTGGAGAATTGAAGGCGTGAAAGATAAGTGTGTAGGTGGTTAGAAGACTGCATGCATAGTGGATGGGCGTTTGAAGCAGACCATGTGATATGGCCTGGGTCACTGTATGAGTACTTGGGTACTGACTGAATGATTAGAGAAATGCAAGGCGAATGCTTGGGTGAATTTATCAGTGTTTGGGTTTTGGCGCAGTGAATGGATTAGTACATGGTGCTCAATGTGTGGCTGGAGAAGTGCAAGGGGAGTGCCAGGGTTTTTGCTGGAGTGTATGGATACTGACTGGGGAATTGAAGATATGAAAGACAAGTGTGTAGGTGGTTAGACAGACCCTCCAGTTAATCGCGATTTCGCGATTCACGAAAAAAATCACGAAATCTGCAGATTACCGCTATGGGCGCGATAATAACTATATTGGCCGCAATATTTAACAGCAAAACAAATAATGACTTTTATTGGATGTGAGACGACCCCCCCCCCCCACCCCCCCCCCACTCGTGTGTGTCAGCAGCTTCCCGGGACACACACAGACTGTCAGTTTTTGAGCAAATGAGTGGGGAGCGGATTGCGGCACTGTTGGCACGATTCAAAAGGATTGTTCTGTGAGGAGTGTCATCCCTGAATTTCTAAGGCTCAAACGTAGAAACAACGTTTGCGAATCGGGCGCTTAATAGCAAGTTGAAAGCAATGAATCCAACTTGTTTTATTACCAGCAGCACAGAGAGCCGTCATCATCGCTCAAACAGGGGTTTGGATAAATGTCTTTCAGATTCGCAGCCACCCCCCGGACAGATGGGTGATTGGCCTCGCTTTGTGTGGGACAAGTTCTTTCAAACTAACCCCAGGTGGTGAGAAAGACTCTCGGACTTGAGATGACTTGTCATTACAGGCCTCCATTAAACCGTGATGGCAGCGCCCTGCTGATGTGAGGACACTCTATGCAGGCCAGGCGGCACCTACCTGTTGGGTAAAAGGGCTTCAGCCCCCCTCCCCCGTGGTGGGGCAGAACCCGATGTACTTGCATCAGGGAAACTCCGGGCAGCGCAGAGCAATTCTCTGGAAGCCGGCGTCGGAGAGGACACTTCATTTTTTTTAAAAAAGACAGGTTGGTTGTCTCCGGCTGTTATGAAATGTTTCCCCAGGAAGGGGTGGAACTAACTGCTGATGTACATTTTACTTGGGCGCAGTAACCTTTGAGCTGGAAACACATATTTCTACTACAATATTCCTCTATTCCATATTCCAGATTGCCTAATCAAAGTGGAATACTCTGCTAAAACAGTTTCCATTGATTTAAGGCTGAAAATGAATGCTTATGAGTAAAATAAAGTGCCGCTAAAATGCCGCTAAATTTCCATATTTGTGCCGCTAAATTTCCATATTTGTGCCGCTAAATTTGCGAATCCATGCCGCTATATCCTGTGGGGTCTGGAGGACTGCATGCATAGTGGATAGGCATTTGAAGCAGTCCATGTGCTAAGGCGTGTCTCACTGCATGAGTGCTTGGGTACTGACTAAATGATTAGAGTACTGCAAGAAGAGTGCCTAGGTGAATTTATAAGTGTTTGGGTTTTGGCACAGTGAATGGATTAGTACATGGTGCTGAATGGGTCACTAGAGGTGTGCAAGAGGAGTGACAGAGTGTTTTCTGGAAGTGTATGGATACTGACTGGAGAATTGAAGGTGTGAAAGACAGGTGTGTAGGTGGTTAGAAGACTGCATGCATAGTGGATAGGCGTTTGAAGCAGACCATGTGATATGGCCTGGGTCACTGTATGAGTACTTGGGTACTGACTGAATAATTAGAGAAATGCAAGGCGAGTGCTTGGGTGAATTTATAAGTGTTTGGGTTTTGGCGCAGTGAATGGATTAGTACATGCTGCTGAATGGGTCACTAGAGTAGTGCAAGGGGAGTGAGTCCTAGAGCCAGTGCTATGTTAAAAGACACTTAGAATACAGTAAAAACACCTACATACACTAGGGAGAACTATGCTTTGGGATACCCCTGTGATTAAAATGACCTCCTCTGTAAGCCCCTAGTACATAATAGGGCAGGGGAATTAAAACTACCTCATAAAATGCGCCACAGGGGGCGTTTGCAAACTGGTGAAGGGAGAGGGGGGGCTAAGCTGATGTGTGCAAACATGCCCTGTGGTCTTTTTAATTTGGGGGATAAAGTCTCCTTGAACCCGGAGTGTCCCTGGGGTCCAACTAGCCCATCAGGTATCTCCAGTTAGCGCCGCAGAGCTCCGTTGCCGAGAGGTGTAAAAAGTGGCACGGCCTGGACCACCTCTCCGCAACGCAGTGCAGTCGCGCTTACTGGAAGCACCTGGTGAACTAGCTGGTCCCCAGGGGCCCTCAGGATTGAAAGTGAATTATTTCCCCATCTTAAAACGCTCCACATGGCATGTTTGCACACGTCACCTCATGCCCCATCCCCTCCCTTCACCACTGTTTAAACTGACACTGTGGCCTTTTTAATTTGGGTGATTAAGTCCCCTTGAATTCTGAGGGTCCCTATGGTACAGGTAGCCCACTAGGTACCTCCAGTAAGCACCACAGAGCTGTGTTGCAGAGAGGTGTAAAAAGGGGCACAGCCTGGGCCACCTCTCTGAAACACAGCACAGTGGCATTTACTGGAAGAACCTGATGGGCTAGTTGGACCCCCAGGGGCTCTTAGGATTGAAGGGAAATTATTTCCTCAACTTAAAACTCGCCACAGAGCATGTTTTCACACATCACCTCAGGGGTGGTGGTCCTCGGGGCTGCGGAGGGCTGTGAGTCCCCCACATATATTGACATAAAGCCCTGGGGGTGGCGGTCCCAGGGGCTTGGGGGGCCTTTGAGCCCCCAACCATGTTTTTTGAAGCCCCAGGGGGTGGCGGTCCCTGGGGCTGAGGGGGGCTGAGAGCCCCCCCACATATTTGAGAAAAGCCCCAGGGGTGGCAGTCCCCAGGGCCCCATTACATTTTGCATATTTCCCCCGGGACTTGGCCCCCCAGGGGCTAATTACCATTGAAGCACGGGAGCCCACGCTTTGGTTTTTTTCCCCGTGGCGGGATGCACGGATCCTACATGCATCCCACGATTTAAAAAAAAACAAAACATTTTTTCTGGGCCTTGTGGGTCCTTGTGGGACTCCCCTGAGCAGGGCTAGGGGGTCAGGGTGTTTCTACCTTGACCCCTTTTTGCGTTTTGCACATTTTTTCTCTCCTTTCTTGTGCCTCGGTTTTACCGAGGCATAAGATGTATGCAAACACTTCCTGGTTTGGAGTGTTGACAGCCAATTAGCATAAAGCTCCTGCTCGGGAGGATCCACGGCCCTAGATATATATGTGTTTTTACTTTTGAATTTCTCAGGAACTACTGAACGGATTTACACAATTAAACAAAAAGGTACCTTTCTGAACCAAGGGCTTCCTCTTTGCCAAATTTGGTGTAATTCCGTTAAGCAGTTCGGGCTGTAGCCACGACTAAAGTTTCCGATGGGAAATTGCTTGGGGAAAACACGTTTTGGGACCCCACTTTTTACTCGCCCCCCCCCCCCCGCTTGACGAATCACCCCGAAACTTCCAGGATAGGAGCAGACCAGAGCGGGCCATAAGTTTTGAGAATTTCGCGAACATTTGTCGACCGGCACCAAAGTTATTGAAAATAGAATGTTGCTGATTTCCTATGGAAAATAGGTCCTAACTATAACTTCCTACTGCCATACGCCAGTAGGTAATATATTTATGCACATATTTGAACATGCACATATGTATTTACATTTTTAAAGGTAAGTTTATTTGTTATATTTGTTAAAATATGAATTTAAGTATATTTCATTTTTATAAATTAATGTTAGTATTTAATATATGTTTATTTGTAATATTTTATATTATATATATATCTATTTTAAAATCGATATGTTATACAACAATATTATTGTAAACTATATTTAAAAAAATATTTTTGTACTTACCTTTTTAAGTTTAGTTAGTCGATATTTTTATGTTCTATATTTTTTACTCAATAATTTTTTCTTCTATATTGTTTTCCTCTATATTCTGTCAGTGAACCCTTACAGAGCGCCTGTTGAAGGTACTAGGACTGTCATTCTTCCGCCACTTGCTGATCGCAGAGACAAAAGGTTTGTCTCAATTGATCTGATCAAACCACACTTTGTAGCCGATTCTCAACAGTAGGCCACTTGGGCTCCTGGGTAGCCGCCACACTCCTCTCGCTACTGTACAGGAAATTCAGATGGAAGCTTTAATAACGACTGAAGACTCCACTTTCCAAAAAGAAGCTATGAACGCCAATGAAATTATGATTCTCCCTATTGAAACAACTTCTACTGTACAATCAGTGAGTACAGAAATTTCAATTTCAAAAATTGACGTCTATGTAAACATTACAAACACAAACAAGGATGCTCAGGGTCTGAAGAAAGGCTACAAATGAGCCACCAAATTCAAAAGTAATTTGTGTAAGGAGAGCCAGAGGGGAAAGCAAAAAAGAGCTGAGAAAATACCCATCAGCCCACCCACTGGCGGAGTCTCATCATCTGGGTTTTGAAACTGGTATCTGCTCAGTACCTCCTTGATAGTATTTAGAGGAATACTGGCGACAGGACTACCAGTGACGGAAAACCTACAAAGAATATAGGTGGGTTGGGAAGAAGAGTATTGTTGCAGTGCTGAGAAAAGAATTAGTGAACCAGTGAAAAGGTTTGTGTATTAAGATTGCCTAATGTGATGCCTAGAAATACCTTTATTAGGGGGAGGTCATCACACTGGCAAGATTAAAAGCAGAGTGAAGGTAGTGTGTGAAACAAATAACACTATCAATTGTAAAACGGGTCAACATGTTTCAGCCATCTAGGGCTTTCGTCAGGACCTTGTTGGAAATACACTACTGCAACTTTATAAAGTGAAGTGAAAAAAGAACGAAAGACCTACCAGAATTGGTGGTCTTAGTCATCATGAACAAAGAAATCTCCCATAAATTTATATGGAGATAACCTCACCTCGCCTGGCACTCACTCAGGTTCAAGAGAGGCCCCGCTCTGTCCGTCGGTACCTCCTGCTGCCTTCTGAGCCGAGGCTCAGAAGGCTCAGAAGGCACCAGGAGGTACCGAAGGACAGAGCGGGGCCTCTCTTGAACCTGAGTGAGTGCCAGGCGAGGTGAGGTTATCTCCATATAAATTTATCGGAGATTTCTTTGTTCATGATGACTAAAGTAAAGTAAAGTCCACATTTGTAAAGCACACAATCACCCGTAAGGGTCTCTAGGCGCTGCGGGCCGTCGGGAAGATTAAGCGAGCTATTGCCCAGAGTCACATGGTGCTGGGCTAACCTGCCGCCGGGGATCGAACCGTTGTCCCCAGATTCCAGCGTCAGTCGCCCTGGCCGCGGCGCCACACCTCTCCCACTTCACTTTATAAAGTTGCAGTAGTGTATTTCCAACAAGGTCCTGACGAAAGCCCTAGATGGCTGAAACATGTTGACCCGTTTTACAATTGATAGTGTTATTTGTTTCACACACTACCTTCACTCTGCTTTTAATCTTGCCACTGTGATGACCTCCCCCTAATAAAGTTATTTCTAGGCATCACATTAGGCAATCTTAATACACAAACCTTTTCACTGGTTCACTAATTCTTTTCTCAGCACTGCAACAATACTCTTCTTCCCAACCCACCTATATTCTTTGTAGGTTTTCCGTCACTGGTGGTCCTGTCGCCAGTATTCCTCTAAATACTATCAAGGAGGTACTGAGCAGATACCAGTTTCAAAACCCAGATGATGAGACTCCGCCAGCGGGTGGGCTGATGGGTATTTTCTCAGCTCTTTTTTGCTTTCCCCTCTGGCTCTCCTTAAACCAATTACTTTTGAATTTGGTGGCTCATTTGTAGCCTTTCTTCAGACCCTGAGCATCCTTGTTTGTGTTTGTAATAGTTAGACTGGGGGATAGGATGCAAGCTGGTCTTTAAAAACTCCCCTGAGACCCTTCTTATGTTGTGTTTTCTGATGTCTATGTAAACATGCCACAGATCAAGTCATCTATAATTTCCACAAAACCTGCTGAGCTGCCAAGAATAGAGCAGACGGCATCTGTATCTCCGTGCATTATGACGATTTCTCATCAGATCAAATTGAACCTGAGCTGCCGACACCGCCTCTCCCATTCAAGTTTATGCTTTCTATCTTTGGCTGAAAGATTTACCTAAATTTTCCCTGGTTACATCTATGGATTACAATTGGAGTACTTTCCCTGGTACTTTGGATTGGTATAGTAACTATCTTTTTCCTACTTCTGATTGGACACTTTCTCTCAGAACTTTTGAACTTGGTTCTTAAATCACATGCATCATCACACCGTGAACTAAAAGACTTGTCCCTGGTGAACATTACAGCGGTTCCAGTACCTGAAGGAATTGTGTGGGACAGAGTATCGTATGATCTGGGATGATTGTGAGAATAAAACTGTGTATAATTTGCTTTCACAATTAGAGCCATCAGCTGCATTTTCTAATGATGAATTGTATGATGGTACAAGTAATTGCAGAGACATGTTCTGTTCCCAGCATTATGGTCACCATTTTTACATGAAGCTTGAATCCTATGCGCTGTTTATAATTACACACAATGGGAACACTGCCCAACAATGCCAAAGGTAGTTCAAAGATTTTTGCACAGATATTTGCTTATTTTCCAGATTTTTAAATATCAAACAACAGAGCCTCTTATTACTATAGGGTTGCTTACACCTACACTTGCAAAGGAAAATATGCTAATAAACACCAAGCTGATATACTCTGCTTCCTTTATTTCCCAACTGTCCATATAGGGTTTTGACTTTTGGAAAGCCATGATAGACACAAAGTCTATCTGGGGGACAAAAGATTGGCAGGTTCAGCAAACAGAGGCCTTATTTAGAGCATGCCTCATACCACATTAAATGATTTTCTTAAATAAGAAAGTGCAACAAACTTCATGTCTGGGTATAGCAAAAACAAAGGATTTGAATGCTCCTCGTATTCTAGCATTCACACGTCTTGAGAACTGGCAGCACTTAACACACTATAGTGAGTATATATTAAGTACCATGATATGTAATGGTTCTTTGAATTCATCTGTCCCCAATTGGAAGAGATGGTTGATTTGGCCTATGGACACAAACATGTGTCAATCTAGATTCCTGAGTAACGGGGAAGGGTTTAGAATCGATAGGCCTGCTCATCCATATGTACAAACAGAACGCTTAGGGGTGGTGACATCATATAGTGTTGGAAAGTTATGCCCAGATTGGCTACAAACCTCAACACTTTCCCAGGTGAAACAACACTTGTCCCATCTTTCTGATGACATGGATCTCAGAGATTATTTATTAGGTCCCTGGAATCCACGTCAAATGCGCTTTTTATATGGAATATACAATGAGATGTGGAAGATTTCTCAACAGGAAGCTGCTGAGAGAATGCGCAAGGTTGATAGGGTTAATTTAGAAGAGGCTTTGGCTGTGGTTGACAATAGTACGACCGCTTTATCGCCTAGAATTTATTCACTGGGCAATATAGTGTCCTCCGCAATTGACATATTTCAACATGGACAGTCACAATTACGGTCAATAGTAATACTGCGCTGGACACTACACACATTACATTCTGGCCAAGTGCCATGGCATCACATGTGTTGTATGTCCAGTATTTGTAAAGCGCAAACAATTACCCAAAGGTGTCAAGGCGCTGGGGGCCGTCGGGAAGATTAAGCGAGCTATTGCCCAGAGTCACATGGTGCTGGGCAGACCCTGCCGCTGGAGCCGGGAATCGAACCGTGATCCCCAGCGTCCAGCGTCAGTCGCCCTGGCCGCTACGCCACACCTCTTCCACATCGACAGTACACATCTTTTATCAGCATATGATCTAACAGAGACACAGATAACAATGGCATATAAAGATGCAAAATATACCATGATGCACATTGAAAAATTCAACCAATAACCTTTCACCATGGCTGGAAACCATCTACTGACTGTATAATCAATGGTGTCATCAACCTACATGTCACAACCTTTCAATTCCAATATTGTTTCCAATACCAACTGGTAGGCAGATATTAAGCACTAGGGCAAGGATATGTGCATGAGTATTGGGAATTACCATTCAAGTTTAGGTGAAGGAATAGGGACACAGAAGTTTTTCTTAGTGGCTCCGACTGTGAAGGCGCCTTAAGTGGCTCCTTGGTTTGCAAGGCAGGCAATGCTTCAATGGGGAACATCTCCTGTCATCTGAAAGGTTTCCCAACTGCCGTGATTCATCCTGTATTCAGGCTGCTCTCGAATGGGAGCTATTTAATGCTGAATGATCAAGGTTGTTGTGGATTGGAACAGTGCATCTTTTATCTAGAGACGGTTAATTACATTGTCACTATTGTACACGAGTACTGTTTCCACCTGCATGCCTAGTTAGGGAGGCAGCGTTATGGCCTTCAATAAATGTTTCCAACATAAAATTTGATTCTCTAAGCAAACTGAAAGCCATGCTTTGCAAAAAGATGTGGCCTTAACTTCACCTAAAGAGATGTTTGATTTCCAGGTTACAAGGTCCTCGTCTCAGATACAAACACTGCCCACACTAACTTCCCACTAACTTCCCGCTTCATTTTGGAGAGCTGATCTATCGTATCTTTAACATGTCAGATACGAAAAGAATAGAGCACTTTTCAAAATGTATCGCCTCTGGTTTGGTTAACACCTTTCAAACGATATTCGGATGTATACCATCTTTCATACACTCTGTGTTGGGAAACGTTCAATATATATGTCTCCCCAGTGGCCTCTGTAGTGGAGGGTCATGGCCTGCACATAGTATCCTACGCCGACGATACGCAGCTGGCTATCTCCCTATCACGCGCACCCGGTCTTGCGGTGGACCAATTCAGAACCTGTATGCAGGAGTTGGCAACCTGAATGTCCACCAATTGCCTTAAATTGAATGACAATAAGACCGAGGTGCTCGTGGTGGGGGGGAGCCCATCTGTGTGGTCGTCGGCGTGGTGGCCCTCTTGCCTGGGCAAGGTTCCAACTCCCTGTCGGGAAGCCAAGAACTTTGGAGTTTGGCTTGATGCTGACTTGTCCTTTGGACCTCAGATAGGCCGTGTGGTGGGTGTTTGTTTCGGCGTCCTAAAAAGTTTGCGGAAGGTCTTAGATCTACTTCCCATGTCTGCCCGCAGGACGCTGGTACATGCCCTTGTCACATCACGCCTGGCCTACGGCAACCTGCTGTACCTAGGAGCAACCAGCAAGGTATTAAACCGTCTCCAGGTGCTGCAGAATGCGGCAGCCCGCCTCATTCTTAAGCTTCCTAAAAGATCGGCCTCCAAAATAGCCCTTCAGACTCTTCACTGGCTCCCAGTGAAGAGCAGGGTCGAGTTTAAGGCCCTCTGTACCTGTCACCGTATACTCAAAGAGAGGGCACCAGCACCACTCCAGAGTCTGGTCTCCAGATACGAACCTACGCGAGCGCTGCGTTCCTCCCATGGTGGCCTACTAAAAGTCCCTAGGACAAGAAACGCTCGCATGGGAGGCAGATCATTTCGCCACTTGGTGGCGAAGGGCTGGAACGCTCTGCACTTGGACCTTCGCCTAGAATTGTCTGAAGCCGACTTCAGGAAGAAGTTAAAAACACATCTATACACACGATAACTCTAGCTGACTCTGCGGCCTGTTGCATGAGTTTTTCTATCTTAGCGCAGGGACACGCTAGTTGAGCGTAACCGCACGCTTTATAAAACTCCCTTATTATTATTATTATTATTATTATTATGGAGGGCTCCCGCTTGTCCTGCTACTTGTGGTGAGAATACTGATTTTATTCTATCTGTTCCGCAATGTACTTCCCAGTTCAAATCGGAATGGAGACAGCACTGCTAGTGCTGCGTTGCCGTGAGCGCTTGATACACTGCTTCGGCACACCTCCTCTTCATGATCTAAATGAGCACTGGTTCTTGTCGTTCAGGCCAGTCTAACTTGCTGCATACAACCTGTCTTCTGCTGCTTTCTTTGTAGCCACAAATGCGGCCTGGATGTATGTCTCGGATTAGAATTGGTTGCGCCACCGGACATATAGATGTGAATTAATGGATTGGGGAGAAACATGCAGTGGAGGAGAATTTTGAACAGCATGAATTTGAGCAACATGTTGTAGTTGTTGAGCAGCAAACAAAAGGTTTGCTAAGGAAGCTGATGTATTTGTTTGTTGAGCTACTCGATTCTCATTTTCCTGATCCGGTAGTTGATTGGTGCCATTCTGACTTTTTACCTGACCTGCTAATGAAGTCAGAGAGAAAGGCAAAGTGCTTAATTTATCTAACATTGAATATGATGTAAATGTTGACGTGATCTTAACTGACTCATCATTCAGCTGATTAATTAAGTTACTCTTGCCCTCACAACAGGTATCAACTTTCACTTTACATTGTGTCAGGATCGCAAAGTGGTCACTTTGTAGATCACATTTACTAGTTTGAAAGTCTAATGCTTTAGCATCTAGAGTATAGAATAAACATTTCCAGGTATCTTGACTATCCTCACGAGGGAAGTCCTGAGGGCTGTGGGCCCTATGCATAGACCAGCAGTCCATTTTGCTGTCATTGGATTTGTGTTTTGGACTTTAATTTATAAGTGATTTATTTGATTACTGGGTAGCCTAAAAACATAGTAGTGCACGCTGTTTCTAGGACATCTGTTCTGGGTTTCTTCACATTCATAGCATTGTGCTTGGGTGGAGCCCTCTGTACAGCACACACAATAAGTTTGATATAGAGATTTATGTAATAGTTATATATATTCTGTGAACATTGTTTTGAGAATTGTAAAATAGAGTGCATTACAACCATTTTTTCTAGTTCATGAAATCTCAGCAGAGCAGCAAGAGTTAACTAAACCAACTCTTGGTGTGGCTCATTTCCACATCTCTCCTCCCCCTATCATCTGAAAATTCCTTCCTGGAGCCTGCTAGCTGGTTGGGGCACAGGGGACTGTGAGTAGGTAGGCCTGGCATTTCCTGTCTGCCCTCTCCTCCTTTGAAGCCTTATGCTTTACGGCCCCTCTCCCCTGGCATTACTGTGTAGCTGCATAGCTCTCTCCAGCATATAGCCTCTCCCCTGGATCGCCACTTATTACCTAATCAAGGCATCCTTGCTCAACCTGTTAGCGCTGACTAATCAAGGAAAATTGTAGGAAGGCTGGAGTTTGGCTTACAGACAAGAATGTGTTATAACTTATGTTCTGAATAAGTTAGAATACATTCAACAAGAGCAATCTGTTGGATTTATCAATACGATTCTGTTAAATCTTAGAATGATATTTTGTACTTTCCTAGCAATAATAATGCAGCTATAAAATATTGCCATGATAGCCTATGAGGCCAAGTATCTTCTATGGGGAAAATGAAAGGTGCAATGTCTTCCTCACCAGGGTTTATAAAACCTCTTTTATAGAGCCCATGCACATAATTTCAGGACCCCCGCACCCCTGGAACACCTAGGAGATGTCAGGGGGTTCCTCATATGTACAATTGTTGTAGACTAATACTTTACAGTGCCCACAACACCAACGTAAACTTTGTAGTGATTTTCCTGCACTGGGGAAAAATAAAATGGGCAACTTTTACTCACCAGGGTTTATAAAAAACCTTTTATAGGGACACTGATTATAGTTACATGACCCTCATCCCCGGGAACACCTAGGAGAGACTTTTAGGGAACCCACAATGTAACAACCAAAGTCCAGTTTGCAGCAGATTTTACTTTTAAAAGTAGTGCTTCAACACAGGGCTGTTTTAAAAATGAACTCTGGCTCTCAGCAGTACACACATGCAAATTCAGTGAAGACTGCTGGCCTCTTAACTGCCAATCACTATTACATAGATGGGGTTTGTAGGTTGTTTTTATCCCTTTGCCCTATTATCTAACAGGGACTTATAGGGTATTTCACGCCAGTTTTTAGTGTACCTCAATGTATGTGTTTGTGTTTAACATACAGGCCATGGGCCTGACTAGCAGAACCAAGGGCACCGTCATCTTCCACCATTTCCATTCAGCACATAAAAATGGGGGTGAACAGGCCACAAAGGTTGACTTTCTAACAGCACAATAAACATATTGCTATTTGCATTAGAAAAATACACTGGAAATCATTGTTTATCAAAGGCCTACATAGGTCAGTCAATTAATAGTGAATTAGACTTTTTTACCTTTTCCTGTAGTCCAACCACTTTTTTCTTTCCTGAATTCCCATTTGCCCAAATACAATTTATTAACACAGAAGATCTCAAGCCCTTTATCACAGTTAGATAACAAAACTGTGATGCAGTTAGAGCAAACGCTAGGAGACACCAAGGGAGAGTTGAAGTCTTTTCCTTTCTTCCATAAAGAGGAACATAGAGGCAATTAGGGATGGCAATTGCCATCCAGGGTGGAAACTGAAGCTGGAAAGTATGAGAAGCCCTCAAGAAAAAAAAAACACATAGAAGAAAGCACAACCGCTGTGGGGATGCGTTCATACTGCAGGTAATTTCTCTAGAAAGAGAACTCAGTGAGGAAATCACCTACCTGGCAGTAAAATAGGTGGTCTCAGTAGGCGATTGACTTTACTCTATGCCACAGGGACTTATCCTGTATTTGAGTTCTAGCTTTAATGGATAGTGGGGCCACTGGAAATTTGATTGCTACCAAATTTGTGGACAAAAACCATGTGAAGTAATTAGGTTCTGTTGCAGTACCCTCCTTCTTTTTGCCTGGCTTTTGATGCAACTTTGACTGTGGAGTACTGGGTCCCTGCTGTCCAGGTTCCCCGTACCAATGTTCTTCCCTAAAACATGTCCACAATTGATACTTCTTTCTCCCCATGCAAACCCCTAGTAAGTGGTACCCTAAGTACCTAGGTCCCTGGTACCCCCTTACTAGGACCATGCCACTGCCACTGCAACTGGCATTTGTAGATAAGTAGGATCTGCTTCTTATAGTTACCCCCACTTTTTGCTGTAGTCTCACTGTTTTTGGACTAGTCTGACTGGCATCCTGCTATCCAGGAGACCAGTCTATCTGCTTTCGCCCTTAAATTGATATGTATGTACTTTAGATATACTCCATATTGGATACTGGGGTACCCTTATCAGTCCTTAGTATATGGTACACCATGTACCCAGGGCATAGGCACCCCAGAGGTCTCCCATGGGTTCCCAAATGCAAAAACAATTGATGGACAGAATGCAGAATAATGTCATACATTCACCTCAATACAGAGATCTGGGCCTAAATCCATTGTTTTTTTGCTCACCATGCCATTCCAGTTATGACCCAGCCACATGCATTTCAGTATTGACCCTGCGCGCAATGGGAACAGTTCAGCCCGAACTGCCAGGCCAGGCCTTCCCAGGATTGGAAACAAGCATCTTAGGACCAGTTTCGGGATTTTCAGCCCTCATCACCCAGGATAGCGTGACTCCAGTGGCATGGAGAGCACGGGACCCATGTCTGGGCATACCTGTCCCACTCGGGGTGATGAATGCAAAAAACTATTGATGGACAGAATGCAGAACAATGTCATACATTGACCCCTGTACAGAGATCTTGGCCTAAATCCAGCGTTTCTTTGCTCATCATTCCATTCCAGTTTGGACCCAGCCGTATGCAATTCAGTTTTAACTCTGTGCCCAATGGGGACAGTTCACCCGGAACTGCCAGGCCAGGTCCACCCTGGATTGGAAACAAGGATCCTAGGACCGGTTTTGGGCTTTCAGCCCTCATCAGCCAGGATAGCTTGACTCGAGTGGCATGGAGAGCACTGGACCCATGCCTGGGCATACCCGTCCCACTCGGGGTCACAAATACAAAAACAATTGATGGACAGAATGCAGAACAATGTCATACATTCATGCCAGTACAGAGATCTGGGCCTAAATCCATCGTTTTTTGCTCACCATTCCATTCCAGTTTGGACCCAGCCATATGCAATTCAGTCTTGACCCTGCGCCCAATGGGAACAGTTCAGCCCGAACTGCCAGGCCAGGTCCTCCCTGGACTGGAAACAAGCATCCAAGGACCGGTTTTGGGCTTTCAGCGCTCATCAGCCAGGATAGCTTGACTCCAGTGGCATGTAGAAGACGGGACCCATGTCTGGGCATACCCGTCCCACTTGGGGAGACAAATGAAAAAACAATTGATGGACAGAATGCAGAACAATGTCATACATTCACTCCAGTACAGAGATCTGGACCTGAATCCATCATCTTTTTGCTCACCATGCCAATCCAGTTTGGACCCAGCCATATGCAATTCAGTCTTGACCCTGCACCCAATTTGAACAGTTCAGCCCGAACTGCCAGCCCAGGTCCTCCCTGGCCTGGAAATAAGCATCCTATGACCGGTTTTATGCTTTCAGCCCTCATCAGCCAGAATAGCTTGACTCCAGTGGCATGGAGAGCACGGGACCCACGTCTGGGCACACCCGTCCCACTCGGTGTGACGAATGCAAAAACAATTGATGGACAGAATGCAGAGCAATGTCATACATTCACCCCAGTACAGAGATCTGGGCCTAAATCCATCGTTTTTTTTGCTCACCATGCCCTTCCAGTTTGGACCCAGCCATATGCAATTTAGTCTTGACCCTGCGCCCAATGGGAACAGTTCAGCCCGAACTGCCAGGCCAGGTCCTCCCGGACTGGAAACAAGCATCCTAGAACCGGTTTTGTGCTTTGACTCCTCATCAGCCAGGATAGCTTGACTCCAGTGGCATGGAGAGCACAGGACCCACGTCTGGGCATATCCGTCCCACTCGGGGTGACAAATGCAAAAACAATTGAAAACCTTTTCATTACCTATAGTTTTTACTGTCAATTGATAATACTTGTTTTGCCACTGCTTTGACTGCCTAGGGTGTTTGTTCACACATTATTGTCCCTGCCCTAGGAGCTCACTGATATCAGTGTCCAGGGGGTCCTTGTTTCTCGCATTCCCCATACATTCACTCCAGTACAGAGATGTGGGCCCAAGTCCATAGTTTTTTTGCTTACCATGCCAAACCAGTTTGTAAACCGGCCATATGCAATTCTGTCTTGACCCTGCACTCAATGGGAACAGTTCAGCCCAAACTGACAGCCCAGGTCCTCCCTGGACTGGAAACCAGCATCCTAGGACCGGTTTCTGGTTTTGACCCCTCATCAGCCAGGATAGCTTGACTCCAGTGGCATGGAGAGCACGGGACCCACGTCTGGGCACACCCATCCCACTCGGGGTGACAAATGCAAAAACAATTGATGGACAGAATGCAGAACAATGTCATACATTCGCTCCAGCACAGAGATCTGGGCCTTAGTCCATCATCTTTTTGCTCACCATGCCAATCCAGTTTGGACCCAGCCATATGCAATTCAGTCTTGACCCTGCGCCCAATGAGAACAGTTCAGCCCGAACTGCCAGGCCAGGTCATCCCTGGACTGGAAATAATCATCCTATGACCGGTTTTATGCTTTCAGCCCTCATCAGCCAGAATAGCTTGACTCCAGTGGCATGGAGAGCACGGGACTCACGTCTGGGCACACCCATCCCACTCGGGTGACAAATGCAAAAACAATTGATGGACAGAATGCAGAACAATGTCATACATTCACCCCAGTACAGAGATCTGGGCCTAAATCCATCGTTTGTTTGCTCATTATGCCCTTCCAGTTTGCCAGTTTGGACCCAGCCATATGCAATTTAGTCTTGACCCTGCGCCCAATGGGAACAGTTCAGCCCGAACTGCCAGCCCAGGTCCTCCCGGACTGGAAGCAAGCATCCTAGGACCGGTTTTGGGCTGTGACCCCTCATCAGGCAGGATAGCTTGACTCCAGTGGCATGGAGAGCAGAGGACCCACGTCTGGGCATACCCCTCCCACTCGGGGTGACAAATGGAAAAACAGTTGATGGACAGGATGGAGAACAATGTCATACATTCACTCCAGTACAGAGATGTGGGCCTAAGTCCATAGTTTTTTTGCTTACCATGCCAAACCAGTTTGGAAACCAGCCATATGCAATTCAGTCTTGACCCTGTACCCAATGGGAACAGTTCAGCCCAAACTGCCAGCCCAGGTCCTCCCTGGACTGGAAACAAGCATCCTAG
The DNA here is from genome assembly GCF_964261635.1 of Lissotriton helveticus. Classification (NCBI taxonomy): domain Eukaryota; kingdom Metazoa; phylum Chordata; class Amphibia; order Caudata; family Salamandridae; genus Lissotriton; species Lissotriton helveticus. The sequence goes on along the minus strand of NC_136067.1, from coordinate 1,580,445,664 downwards.
GATCGGTTTTGGGCTTTGACCCCTCATCAGCCAGGATAGCTTGACTCCAGTGGCATGGAGAGCAGAGGACCCACGTCTGGGCATACCCGTCCCACGCGGTGTGACAAATGCAAAAACAGTTGATGGACAGGATGCAGAACAATGTCATACATTCACTTCAGTACAGAGATCTGGGCCTTAGTCCATCGTCTTTTTGCTCACCATGCCAATCCAGTTAGGACCCAGCCATATGCAATTCATTCTTGACCCTGCACCCAATGGGAACATTTCAGCCCGAACTGCCAGGCCAGGTCCTCACTGGACTGGAAACAAGCATTCTAGGACCGGTTTCGGGCTTTCAGCCCTCATCAGCCAGAATAGCTTGACTCCAGTGGCATGGAGAGCACGGGACCCACGTCTAGGCATACCCGTCCCACTCGGGTGACAAATACAAAAACAATTGATGGACAGAATGCAGAACAATATCATACATTCCCAACAATTCAGAGATCTGGGCCTAAATCCATAGTTTTTTTGCTCACCATGCCATTCCAGTTTGGACCCAGCCAGCTGCAATTCAGTCTTGACCCTGCGTCCAATGGGAACAGTTCAGCCCGAATTGCCAGGCCAGGTCCTCCCTGGAATTTTTAACAAGCATCCCAGGACTGGTTTCGGGCTTTTCATCAGCCAGGATAGCTTGACTCCAGTGGCATGGAGAGCATGGGATCCACATCTGGGCATACCCGTCACACAAGGAGTGACAAATGCAAAAACAATTGATGGACAGAATGCAGAACAATGTTATACATTCACCCCAGTACAGAGATCTGGCCCTAAGATGCTTGTTTCCGATCCAGGGAGGACCTGGCTTGGCAGTTCGGGCTGCACTGTTCCCATGAGGCACGGGGTCCAGACTGATTTGCATATGGCCCGGTCTAAAGTGGGGTGCTATGAAGTGAGCAAAAGATTGATGGATTTAACCCAGATTTCTTGACTGGGGTGATTTTATGACATTGTTCTGCATTTCGTCCATCAATTGTGTGTCTTTTGATTTCTCACCCTAAGTGCGCCAGGTATACCCAGACGTGGGTCCTGGGCTTACTGTGCCACTGGAATCAAGCTATCCTGGCTGAAGAGGCGTGAAACCCTGAAACCAGTCCTAGGATGCTTGTTTCTGGTCAAGGGAGGACCTAGATTGGCAGTTTGGGCTGGACTGTTCCCATGAGGCACAGGGTTAAGACAAGACTGATTTACATATGGCCATGTTTAAACTGGGGTGGCATAGTGAGCAAAAGAACTATAAATTTAACCCAGTTCTCTTGACTGGGAACGATTGTATGACATTGTTCTGCATTCCGTCCATCAATTGTGTGTCTTTTGCTTCCATGGGTTGATGCATGTATTATGCCACCCATGAGAGGTCATTCAAAATGATACAACAGGTCTGCTACAGCAGACTGTGTAAGCTGGTGCTTGCACAACTTACTTAGATATAGATTCACTATTCCTATCTAAATCACTACACTTAAAGGTAACCCCTATTGCAGGCCTTATCAATCCTGAAGGCAGGGTGCTGGTGTTTACTCGAAGAGGGTGCCACTGCATGAGTAGGGCCCCTCTACAGCCTTCAGAGACCATTCTCGGTGGTTCTCCGTGATGCCGCCAGACATATAGGTCTAAGTGCATTATAACCTTGCGGTAAATGCTAACTTTAAAACTGGTGCTTAGAAACATGTCATGTTTGGTGTCAAACACCTTGGAATCATACCTCCACACCAGTAACTGGTTTGGGAGGTATGATTCCATCCTTCTGAAACCACTACTGTGGGTCACCGGTCTACTCAGTACCAGCTTGCTCGACCCGGGCAGCACAATATGGACGCTGCCAGCCACAGACACGATTCTGCTCTCCTGCTGCTGAGCCAAGCTCGAGCAGGGGAAGGCATGACAATAGGCATCCTGTCACAGGGAGGTGTAACTCTGCGAGTGCCAGAAAGTCTGCACTGGGGGCATATTTGGTGTCCCTGTGCATAATCCAGCTTGAACCAGTTCTGGGAGCCATTGGCTCCTGCTCTGATGCGAAACTGGACAAAGGAAATTGGTCCTCTGTCCTGCCTCTCCCCTAGGAAGGTCCCTTGAGTCTGCCCAACCCCTTCTCATGGGTATGAAGTGGGTTACCTGAATACAGGACTTTAGATTTTACCTGGACAAGATTCTACTAAGAAGAAACTAAGTACTTCGACTGCCTGCATGACGTTGCACAACTGAAGAATCTCCCTTGGAGTAAAGGAGTTACTCCCCTGCAGTAGCAGGCACCTAAGTGCATCTGACCGGCTTGCTTCTCCGGGGCTCCTGAGGGCTCCAAAGATTTCAGCAACACAGGAGGTGGGTTTTCGAAGATCGCTGAGGTTGTTCAGACCTCCCAGAGAATCTAAGACCAGTATCCCATGTGGGGAGTGTGTGACCCGAACCCCTGTGCACCGCATACATTTGCAAGTGCATATGCTTGTTGGTGATTTCCGAGCTTGTGCATTGGACTCTGTGTAGTCTTGACCCCGAGTAGTATTTCCACTGAAGAAATCCGGCCTCTTCGTACTGAGTGCTCCGTGGGCTGGTGCCTTGCAAACTTGCTTGAGGTCTCGTAGCGACTCCTGGTCCATTGGCCTGTGGGTCCTGGTGAGGGTCACCTTGTTTGTTCTTGGGCTTTCTTGGTTGCTCCAGACGTGCCCTGACTCTCCATTGCTTGGAGAGTCCCCTGGACCTTGATGGTCCATACCGTAACCTGTTTGTCCTTCCTTTGTGGGTTGAATTTGCCAAGGCTTGTTGGTGCTCCAGCTGGACATCGGCCCCTCAGCACTCAACATCCTTTGTGAGACAGCTTATCTCCAGATCTTGGTAATCCTCGACGTCTCCTGGTCCCCGTGGCTGCAGAGTCAAGCATCCCTTTTGCTCGCACCTGAAGCACCCGACATCAGTGGGCATTCGACTACTGATCCCATGGTCACCTGAAGTGACCCAGACGCTGTCCCTTCTGCTTTCAGGTTCCTCTCTTCTCAAATCCAGGCTTAGGTTCCACCAGACACTCTTTGCCTTCCTGGCAGCAGTACTTCTTTTCAGCTCTGCGACCTCAGACCCTGCTCGCAGGCAGGTCGGTGCCCACGCTGCTGCACGGCTCTGCCTGCATTGTTTTTGCCTAATCTTGTATTTTTCCCGAGCCTAACTTGCTTTCTTGCCCAGACTTGTTTTATTCCTCTGTGCCTGTACTTTCTTTCTTGCCCAGACTTGTTTTTATTCCTCTGTGCCTATACTTGCTTGCTCGTCCAGACTTGTTTTGATTCCTCTGTGCCTGTACTTGCTTTCTTGCCCAGACTTGTTTTTATTCCTCTGTGCCTGTACTTGCTTTCTCGCCCAGACTTGTTTTTATTCCTCTGTGCCTGTACTTGCTTTCTTGCCCAGACTTGTTTTTATTCCTCTGTGCCTGTACTTGCTTTCTCACCCAGACTTGTTTTTATTCCTCTGTGCCTGTACTTGCTTTCTTGCCCAGACTTGTCTTTATTCCTCTGGGCCTGTACTTGCTTTCTTGCCCAGACTTGTTTTTATTCCTCTGGGCCTGTACTTGTTTTCTTGCCTATACTTGTTTTTTCCTTCCTGTGCCCAGTTCTCCTGTGGCCCCGCCCATTTTTCCCACCTTCGCGGCCCGCCCCCCTGCAATCCCATTCGCTGCCCTGCTCCCGCCTCCCAGCTGCTCATCCCTCCCACATCCCCTCATATGGAGGCCGCGCAGTGGCCGCAACGCTGGCGCGCCAAAGGCGTGCCTAAGGCAAGGCTGTCTGTGCCCGTCTATGCCTGGACTATGCCAAGTGCCAGGACCCCTGGACCCCGCGAACCCCATGACGCCCGACACCGCTATGATGCCAGAACCCTCCACGCACTCAACACCGGACAATCACACACCTGCTTCTAGGCCGCCCGAAGCGCACCTGCAGAGCTTTCACTTGCCGGAACTGCAGCTTCACAAGCATCCGCCCCACCATGCTGCCGACCAAGAAAGAACCCAACCACCTTAGATGCATCCTTCTCAACACCTGCTCCACCCGCAAACACGCCGGGACCGCATCAACGGAGCAGGAGGAGGAATAGCCATCGTCCACAGGAACACTCTCAGAGTTTCGACGAACACCGACGACACCCTCAGCACCACCGAACACCTGCACTTCCAGATCCACACCGACCCCAATACCACCCTCAGAGGAACCCCCATCTACAGACCCCCCCGGACCCCGACCACAGTTCAGTAACTTCATCGCCGACTTCGTCAGCACACACGCCCTCGCCTCCACGGACAACATCCTCCTCAGGGACCCGAACTTCCACCTCGAGACTAACAATGACACCAACTCCACCACCCTGATCGACAACCTAGCCAACCTCGGACTCAGATAACTCGTCACAACACCCACCCACTCCGCCGGTCACACGTTTGACCCCATCTTCTCCACAAGCCCCCACGTCTCCTTCAACCACACCACCGAACTCCACTGGACCGACCATCGCTGAATCCACTTCACCTTCAAGAAACCCACCATGCACCACCGCACTCAACAGATGTCTCGGTGCTGCTGGAGCAAAGTCATCGAAGACCAGCTAACCACTACCCTCGCCCAGAGTCCACCCACCGACCTCACCGACCCTGACACTGCCATCCGAAACTTCAGACAGTGAATCAACGACTGCGCCAACACAGTCACACCAACAAGAAAGCCAGCTGGTTCACTGAAGACCTCCGGGCCTCCAAGCAAACCTGCCGAAAACTGGAGAAGATCTGGCTCCGCGAATGAACACCACGCAGCCCACAAGAACGCCACCCGCAGACACCATCACCTCATCAGATCCGCCAAAAGGGCCTCCTTCAAAAAACTGCCTAGACAACAACGTGCACAACAGCAAAGAGCTCTTCAACATCGTGAAGGAACTCTCCAACCCTATTCCAACACCAACGACGTCCCACCCTCGCAAGACCTGTGCGACTCGCTGGCCACCTTCTTCCACTGCAAGATCGCAGACATCCATGACAGCTTCAATGCCATGACCGCCCCGACAACCACTGAGACCTCCGCCCCCGCGAACACCATCCGCACCAACCGCCTGTTCTCCTGGACCAACATCAACGACGACGACACCATCAAGATCATGAACACCATCCACTCCGGATCTCCGTCAGACCCATGCCCACACCACATCTTCAACAAAGCCAGCACAGCCATCGCACCCCATCTCCGGAAAGTTATCAACACCTCCTTCGAGACAGCAACCTTCCCGGAGAGCTGGAAGCACTCCGAGATCAACGCCTTACTCAAGAAACCCAAGGCAGACCCCAAGGACCTCAAGAACTTCGGGCCCATCTCCCTGCTCCCTTTCCCGGCAAAGGTCATTGAGAAGACCGTCAACGAACAACTGACCCTCTACCTTGAGGAGAACAACATCCTGGACCCTTCCCAGTTCAGGTTCTGCAGCAACCATAGCACCGAGACTGCCCTCATCGCCGCCACCAATGACTTCAAGTTCCTGCTGGACAAAGGAGTAATGGCGGCCCTCATCCTCCTGGACCTGTCAACTGCCTTCGACCCGATCTGCCACCACACACTACGAACACGCCTCCACAATGCCGGGATCCAAGAGAAGGCCCTAGACTGGACCACCTCCTTCCTCTGCGGCACAACACAGAGCGTCCGCATTCCCCCCTTCCGCTCCGAAGCCACCGAGATCATCTGCAGCGTACCCCAGGGCTCATCCCTCAGCCCAACTCTGTATAACATCTACATGGCACCGCTCACCCACGTTGCCCGTCCCCACAACCTCAACATCATCTCCTATGCCAATGACACCCAGCTGATCCTCTCCCTCACCAAGGACACCCACACCGCCAAAACCAACCTTCATGAAGGAACGAAGGCCGTCGCTGAATGGGTGAGGAACAGCCGACTGAAGCTGAACTCGGACAAGACGGAGGTCCTCGTCCTCGGATCCACCCCTTCGGCCTCGGATGACTCCTGGTGGCCGACCGCACTGGGAACCGCCCCAACACCCACCGACCACACAAGCAACCCAGGGGTCATCCTCGACTCCACCCTCTTCATGATGAAACAGGTCAACGCCATCTCCTCTTCCTGCTTCAACACCCTCCGCATGCTCCGCAGGATCTACAAGTGGATCCCCAATTAAACAATAATAACGGTCACCCAGGCCCGCGTCAGCAGCAGGTTGGACTACAGAAACACCCTCTACGCAGGAGCCTCGGCCAAACTCCTGAGACGGCTCCAACGCAACCTGAACTCCTCTGCACGCCTGATCCATGATATCCCTTGCCTCAGCCACATCACATCCCACCTGAGAGAACTGCACTGGCTCCCGGTCAACAAGATGATAACCTTCAAGCTCCTCACCCATGCACACAAGGCACTCCACAACACCGGACCAACGTACCTCAACAGATGACTCGGCTTCTACACCCCCACCTGCCAGATCCGCTCCGTTGACCTCGCCACAGTCCCCCACTTCCGAAGAGCGACCTCCGGTGGTAGATCGTTCTCCCACTTTGCCGTCAAGACCTGGAACACCCTCCCCATCCACCTACGGCAGACCCAAGACCTGCTGACCTTCAGAAAACTCCTCAAGACCTGGCTTTTCGAGCAGTAGCAGCATTCCCCACCCCAGCGCCTTGAGACCCTCACGGTTGACTAGTACGCTTTACAAATGATATGATTGATTGATTGATGAATATTGAAAATGATGAAGGTTTCCGACACCACTTGACCCCTATGCACCGGGCTCTTCTGGGATAGGTAACGCGGGTACTTCGGTACTCACTGGTGGGTTGGCCCTAGAACCTCCTATGTTCCAAAGGGTTTGCTTGAAGTCCTTGTAGAAGTGTCCTTAAACTGTAACTTTGCAACCGTGACTTTCCCATAGAGTTGTATGGAGCACGCGGTCATGTTTCCTCACTGCACCCATCCTCCATGGGCTCCCTGTGTCACTACCTTGGTTGGTTTCTTGGGGTCCCAGCGATTCTACGTGCTCTAGGCACGGTGTCTAGTCAAGTCGTGATTGTTATACCATTTATTAGTATGTGGTTCTGTCTCCCCCTGGAGCCCGCTGTGTATTGTGCTACTTACAAATGTTCTATTCATCCAGTATTGGGTGCTTTTATGTTCTAATGTTGTGTAGAGATTAGTAGAGAGTGTTATATTAATAAATACATATTTTTATATAACTACTGCGTGGTTCTCCTTTCATTTAGTCATTCAGGAGGTGATATTCTGGTAAAACAAGCTGCTTTACATTCCGTCAAGATTAAACCTGAAGCCTGCTCTCCACAGCTACGACTAGGATAGCTTTCTAAAGGTTATATTTGACCTCATACTTCATAAGCGTCGTGTGGACTGGTACAGGGTGCCCACTTTAATTAGTGGACAGCATATACCAGGCCACCTTCTCACAGCATTTCCCTGTTGTAGGAGAGTAGGATCTGCTTACTATGATTACCCCCACTTTTTGCTGTTGTTTTACTATTTTTCGACTTCAGTCTGGCTAGGGCCCTGCTATCTAGGACCCCAGCCTAGCTGCTTCTGCTCTAAATTGATTGCATGTACTTTAGGTACACTCCAGTTTGGTTACTTGGGTACCCTTGTGAGTCCCTAGTATATGGTACACTAGGTACTAAGGGCATAGGTACCCCGGAGGCCTACCAGGTGCTGAAGCATGTATTATGCCACCCCTGCGAAGCCTTCCAAAATGACGCCACAGGACTGCTACTGCAGCCTGGGTAAGGTGGTGCATGCACCCCTTACTAAGATATAGGTTACCTATAGCTACCTTTAATCACTGACACATATAAACCAGTCACTCCTATGGCAGGCCTTATCAATCCTGAAGGCAGAGTGCTTGGTTTTGTGTGAGAGGGTGCCCATGCATGAGCTGCCCCCTCTGCAGCGTTCAGACCTATTCTCTGAGGCTGTTCTGTCATGCAGCCAGGCCATATACTCTCAAGTGCATTATAACCTTGCGGTAAATGCTAAGTTTGGAATGGCTGCCTGGAAACATGTCGTGTTTCGTGTCAAAACACTTTGGAATCCTACCCCCCACCAGTCCTGGCAGTGGGGGTAGAATTCCACCCTTCTAGAGGGAGAGACATGTACACACTGGTCTAACCGGTAAAAGTTTAAAAGAGCCCTGGCATCCCAAAATGGATGCTGCAGTCACAGACACGAGTCTGGCCTCCTGCTGCTGGATGAAACTTAGGCAGGGGAGGCCTGGACAATAGGTTTCCTATCACAGGTAGGTGTAACCAGCTTCCAGATGGGCTTTAGTGCATTGGGGCTGGGTGAATGCACTCCATGAGTGCTTTGGAAGTCTGCACTGGGGGCACATTTGGTGTACAGGGGCTACCAGCCCCTACTCTGGCGTGAAAGTGGACAAAGGAAATGGGTGTAGCCACCCCTCTTTCCAGAACCTCCCATAGGTGGGTCCCCAGAGTATGTCCAAACCCTTTCTTTAGTATAAGTAAGGAACCCCTGGCAACAGGATTTTAGATTACACCTGGACGAAACTCTGAAACTGAATCCCGGAACTTTGATGCTCTACTAAAGACTAGAGGACAGAAGAATCTCCCTTGGGGTCAAGGAGTGACTCCCCTGCTTTGCAGGCACCAACAAAGCATCTTGCCGGTCTGCATTTCCGAAGCTCCCGACGGACTCCGAAGTATTTGCAACACAGGAAGAGGATTTCCAGACTTCTCAGATGCTGACACGAGTTCCCAGCAAAGCTGAGACCCGCAGCCCTCATGAGTGACCTGGAACCGGAACCCCTGGACACCGTGCACTTTGCTAGTGCATTGACTTCTCAACGTCTATTGAAGTTGTGCTTTGGATTACTTGTAGCCCAAGCCCGAGCACTTTTTGCACCGAAGATTGTGGGCCTACACCCCACGAGTGATCCCCGAGCATGCTTCTTGCATTTCAGCTTGAGGCTCCTTCTCTATCCCTGGTCCATCGACTGGTGGGTCCCCACGGAGGCAACTATGATTTTCCTTGAGCTTCCCTGGTTGCTTCAGACACAGCCCTGACTCTCCACTGTGTGGTGAGTCCCTCGTACCTTGCTGGTCCACACCGAAGCATTTCTTTGATTCCTGCGTGGGTTGCTGTTGCCAAGGCTAGTTGGGTCCAAATCTGGGCACCGATACCGCAGCACTCGACATCCTTTGTGGGACAGATGGATTCCAGAACCTGGTTGTCTTTGACCTGAAATCACCGACATCGGTGGGCATTCGACTATTGTGCCCCTGGTCACTGGCAAGTGACCCAGACTCTGTCCCCTCTACTTTCAGGTTCTTCTGATCTTCGATCCAGGCTTGGATCACACCGGACACTTTCCACTAGGACAGCAGCAGCACTTTGAAGCAGATCGCCATTGAAAACGACGATTCCCGACATTAAAAGACACCTATGCACCTGTCTTCCCTGGGTGAGGTAACTTTAGTACTCCGGTGCTCCCATGGGTTTTGGCCCTAGAAACCCTTAAGTCTAAACGGGTTTGCTCAAAGTCCTCTCCTAAGTGTCCTTTATCTTTAAATTTCCAACCGCGACTTTCCCCATAGAAGCTAATGGTCATTCAAGTGGGTCCCCTGTATCATTACCTTTGTTTGTGGTTCCTGATGGCCCCAGCGGTTCAACAGGCTCTGGGCCTTGTGTCTAGTCAAGTCGTGGTTCTTATACCACTTTCTTAATATATGGTTTGGTACGCCCCTAGGTCTCAACGTATATTGTGCTAATTTACTGTGTGATAATACGTTTACCATATGTACTTTTGTCTCTAGTCTCATAAAGGGACTAGAGAGATGTGTTTAGAATAAATACATATATTTTATATATATATATATATATATATATACCTTGTGTGGTTCTCCTTTCATTTGGTCATTCATGAGATTATAGACTGGTAAAAGAAGCTGCTTTACATTCCTCCAAGACTTAGCCTGAAGGCTGCTCTCCACAGCTATCACTAGGATAGCTTTCTATAAAGGTTGTCTTTAACCTACCATCAATAAGGGTCGTTTGGACTGGTGCCAGGTGCCCACTTGAATAGTGGATAGCATATGCCAGGCCAACTTCTCACACCTGTGAGGTGAAAGAATGACCAAATCAGCATGACACTTCCTATGTGCCATGTCAGCTAGCACTGCCCAAGATATAGGTTAGTCACCCCTCTAGCTGGCCTTACCAGTCTCAAGGCAGGGCGCACTGTATCCCATTAGAAGTGTGTATTTCCTAAAATTGCAAGTGCCAATGAGGCCACAGCGCCTTGTAATAAATCCACAATGATGCCAGTGTGAGATTTATTAAAACATGTACTCAGAGGGCAACTCAGAGGTGCCCCCTGAAAACCTACCAACCTTGGTGTGGGTCCTGACTGGCTTTAGCCAGCCTGCCACACACAGCCATGTTTCTGGACCCCTGGCTGGAGAGCCTCTGCTTTCTCCCGGACCAGAAACAATGCACATCCTGGGCAGAGGTGTCAAATCTTTTCCCCCAGGAAGGGCCAGTGCTCGAGAGGGAAGCTTCAAAGGCCGGCTACCTTTGTAATGCGTCCCCCAGCCTGTGCTACTAACAGCAGATTGCAGCCCCTGGTTTACACCCCCTCTTTGAGGTGTGCCCACCTCTGCGAACCCCAACCCTCCGGTATGGGGAAGCAAGGTGAAGCCCACTTTTTAGTCCCCCCATCTTGAGGATAGGGGGACTACTCCAATCAGAGCTAGGTCTAAGCCCCCTCCCACAGGAGGCGGGCATAATAGAGGGTGTAGTCACCCTAGGTAAGGCGATCATTGGTCCTACCTGCTACTCCCCTAAAACGCCTCCTAAATTTAGTATTTAGGTGGCTCCCCCTGACCTGAACCCCAGATCTGCAATGACCTAAAAAGCAAGAAGACATCCTGCAGCCAAAGCTAGGGGATTACCACTGCATTGCCCCCAACCCTACCAGCCTGCCTTCCACTTTGACAGTACCTGCAACCTGTCTTACAGCACAACCTCAAAAACCACTGTGAGGATTGTTGCCTTCAATAAAAACTCTAATCTCCGGAGGGCAGTGGACCTGTCCAAGAAGAACCAAACTCCAAGAACCACCACCAGGAGGACCAGCCCTGGTCGATGCAACACCCTGCGGCACAAGAACTCTAAGAACTGCTGCAGTTGAGGACCAATACTGTTGTCAACGCGACTCACTGTGACCAAATATCTCCCAAAGACTCCAGTGGTAGAGGACCGGCACTTGTGTTGACGCAACTCTGCCCTGCCCACAGAACGCCCTGCAACTGGATGACCTCCATGACCTCAAGGGATCCTCTTGGGCCCCCAACCCGAGTTGCCGACAGCTCCGGGCCTGAGAGCCTATACCCTCCTGCTAATGGCCCTCCTGGTTACCTGACTGCGATCTCTCCAAGACGATCCAACGATGGTGGACCCCCATCCGAACTACATCCAACGACCGTGAGGTAACTGCTGAAACGTATCCCATTCATTGCCCATGCTAACCTCGAGGGTAAGGATCTTTTCCGGTATCGACCGCCTGGGGGAAGATACTGAAATCCATACCAATTGGGTGACCCAGTCCCCCATAACTGACCCTGCACTCCGTGTGGGTCTAACCACCGGAGGACTGAAACTATATATTGTATACTCGCTTGATACACCCCTAAATTGATTCCATCTACAGGAATCTGGAACTATTCAAATATTACTCTGTTGATTTTTTGAATGTGAAATGTAGCTTTACTTGAAGCGTACTTACCTTAACAACAAAAACATGGTCTTAAAATAAAATACAAACAAGTATAATTTTATAAAATTGGTCTGGGTCTCCTTCTTGAGTTATGTATCCTTTATTGATCATGTGTGTGCAATAAATGTTTTACACTCCTCTGTGTTAGGCCAATTGTTGCTTGTCCACAGTACCACTAATAGAGCACGTTGGGTTTTGCATTGATCCCTGTACACTTTTGAGGAACCCCTGGAATCTGCTCGGTATTACCACCTAGTGGCAAAATCATATACAGAGCCAGCTTCCTACACACCATATCATAATACCTACTAAAACCCATCTTGAATCCATCCAATCAGGTGACCTCTCTTAATGCCAGGACCATATCTCACCATAAACAGGAACTGAACATGACCTGTACCGACCACTATAAGAATGGAAATCATTTAACATCATAGATTCTCTCAACTGTCAAGAGATCCTAGTTATGAGGAAAATAGTTTATTATATTGTGTGATTGTGCAAACGCACTGTGTAATAAACTCACAAACCTATAGTGACTCTAGTCATATTCCTTTGAAAAATGTTAGCTTACTCCTGGGTAACTGTGGCTCAGAGAAGTCCTGTGTTATCGGTGGAAAAAGGGGAAAGCATTTAAAAGTGCCAGCACTGTTGGATAAGAAGAAGGCACAACAACAACAAAAATCCGACACCAGTTTATAGAAATAAGGTTGTATTTTTATCCTTAAATAAGCACCTGAATGACAAAAATCTACAGGAGAGTTCCGTAGATATGATTTTTTAAAGATACAATGAATCACAGATTTTCACTTGGCATAATAAATCACTGTAATCTCCTGTAACTCGGGGTTTAGGGTTAGCCATAACAATTAGCTTGAAAGTGGGTACAAAGGCACTCTTCCCAGCAGGGAGACTGTCACTGGGACCAATAATGTTGAGTCAAGCAGTTACCTCGCAATCATAGCAGCCTCTAGTTCAGTTCCAGGCACTATGGGCAAACTGCTATAGACTTCAATGGTGTGTTCTTGATGCAAGGGATGGAAGATGCTGAAGGTGCTTGGCTGGAGAAGGGGTCTTCCTGTGCCCAAACTTCGGTGCACAAAAATGATGAGGTAACTTTGGCCTCCCGGATCAATGTCCCTTGAAGTCCAAGTGAAAGTCAACTAAAAGCCAGTTTCCACTGTTCTACTGGGCTTCAGTTACAGCAAAACTAGCAATTTCTTTTAACTGGCAGTAACTTCCTTGTTGGGTGACCATAGCACTCTGATAACTCCAGCAGACATGGGTGCAACTTTTGAGCATTGGGACTCAGTTCCCAGGCTGAACTTTGTCAGTCAGCAGTGGTAGGTGTCCTTGACTAACAACTTGCCAAGTCAGGCTTCTTCAGCTTTTATGGCCCTACGTCTGTAGTAGGTAGCCAGGGAACTGACTCTTGAAGTCACCTTCTTTGTCTTGGGCTCAGGGATGACTTTTCCTTGAGCAGAATGCCGCAGGCACAGTCTTCTCTTTGCTAGCCCAAAGTGCAGCAGGTACTGCCCAGTCTTTGATGCAGCCTAACTTTGCTGGGTCCAGCAAACAACAGGAAAATCCTTCTTCTGCCCTCTCTCCAGAAAAAACGAGGTGTGAGTGCCGGGGTGCCACTTTTACGCATAGATCTTGCCCTCATGAGATGTGGCAACTCCTAGCCAATGGGCTACCAGGTCCACTCCTGTCTAGCGATGACGTCCTGTGAAGTGTTTCATCTCCCTAGCCTGGAATGCATAATTTTGCCCACTCCCAACATGGCAGAACCTCTCTCTTGGTGTGTGCAGCTCACTAGCCCATCCCAAAAGTGGGGCCCCATGCCCATGGAAAAATCGGTTTGGCAATAGCTTCTTTCCCTCTGTCTGAGAAATGCTATTGTGTCTGCAAAAAAAATAAAGAGTAGTCCCTCTCATGTCTGACTACCATTTGCCCTTCGAAAGAGGTTTCCCTTTTGAAGCTTTACTGTTAAGCTCACACCCTGCTTGCCCTTCATGTCAGGAGGAGGTCACATCTCCTGTCTAACAGATCCTTTGTGTTACTCCCTGAGAGCCATTTATATCTCTCTCAAGGAGGATAGAATTCTGCTTTGAGGATAACAGCTTGTATGCAACCATACGAGGTCACTGAAAAACTTAGAACAACAAAGTGGCAACTCTCTACATGAGCAACAAGCCACATTTAGTGCAACAATTATTTTGATACCTGGAAGTACCATAGTTAGTAGTCCCATTCAGAAGTTAGCACGGCAGATGTTGTCAGCTTGTAACCCTGTACTCGCTAATCTAATGGGGCTACTAGCCTTTCTACAGTAAAAATGACAATGTGGGTTTTGTACAGTCAGAACACCTATAAACACCTATCCTTCTTTTTAATATACAGCACCCTACCTTCGGGCGTCTTATGCCTGCCTTTGGAGTGGCTTATATATATTAAAAAGCAAGGTTTTAGCTTTGCCATTATTTTAAAGGGCAAAATCGAGTTAACAGTTTAAAACTGCTCTGCCAGCACGCAATTGTGACTGAGAATCATGTTTTGCTTTGTCACACTCATGGTGCAACAATAAGTGTTGCAGTCCACGAGGGGCATTTTAACTTACAGGCCATGGGTACTCTTGATACCGTACACTAGAGGCTTATGAATAAGTTAAAATGTACCAATTGTGGGTGAGCCTATTAGACATATACTTTTAGAGGGCCAGAGCGGTCCAACTGAGGCATGATTGGCAGGGTCAGTGCACTTACATAGTCGAAAAACCAGCATCAGCCCAAAGCCTTGGCATTTACTTACACTATGTATGACATTGTTGAACAAACACAAATACATAATTGATTGGTGGCAAGATATGCTTACCTTCCTCAAAGTATACTGCCTTGGATCTTATAACAGAAATCAAGATACCCCTTCTATGCCTGCGCTGGAATGTGGCTGCCCAGGAACTACATGCTCTCTTAAAGTTGCTGTAGCAGTATGTAATATTCCATCTAAGTATTCCCTCACAACTGTGTCCTTGATGGCAAAAGAGTTGACTATTGCATTTGCTTGTAAAATACGAGTTTGTATTCTCTATGGGGGATGTTCTCATGAAAAAGTAAGTCTTATGATACCGACAATTATAGAGGACAAATTGAACAAGGCATTAATTCGACATTCCACATCCCCAGGAGGTACTCCTATCATCTTCGTTGCCAAATGGAATGAGACCTTGTTTAGAAATTGTATCTATTACCACTAACTGTATGTGATTACTTTCAAAAATTGATACTGCTTTGTTAGACCTGACAGGCTTTGGTGTGGTCTTCCCCTAAATGTTTTGCCATCCCATTCTTACTTGCTAAAATTTGTTTTTGTTGGCTTTGGGACTCTCTTCACTTGACCACTGCTAACCAGTGTTAAAGTGCTTTGCTTTCTCCTTTAACCCTTTCGCTGCGGTGGCAATTCCGCCGCAGCGCTAAGAGGGTGGGGCGGCCGCGCGGCGCTCCGACGCTTATGATGGAACCGCTCCGTCATGGCCCTCGGGTGGGCTGTGCTTGTGATGGAGCGGTTCCGTTGTGGCCCCGCCCGTTCTTTAGAACCTCAGTGCAGGCGCGAAATCAGCGACGCGCAGGCGCGGCGAGCGGGCCATGACGGAGCGGTTCTGTCATTAGCGTGGGAGGGGTTAAACATCGTAAAATTGGCTTACACCCAATTGGCACATGTAATTTACTTATATGTCCCTAGTAAAGTGGTACTCAGTGTACCCAGTGCCTTTAAATTAAACACTACTAGTGGGCCTGCAGAATTTATTGTGCCACCCACTTAAGTAGCCCTTTAAAACATGTCTCAGCCCTGCTACTGCAGCCTGTGTGCAGTTCTAACCTGATAATTCTACCTGGTGAAATAAACCTGTTGGACAACCCCCCTGTTTTCAAAACATATGTCACCTAGGCTTTAAACATCCCTCAGGGCAGGGTACATTCTATTTAAAAAGTAGGACATGGGTTTCTAGGTTTTTACATGCTCTGGTAGTGAAAACTCCTACATTTGTTTTTTACTAATGTTAGGCTTGCCTCTTCCATAGGATAACATTGGGTTACCTTATTACTTTTATTACATGCTAACAATTGGTTGGGAACAGGTAGAAATATAATTTTTGGTCTCAAAAGAATTTGAATTTAAAATCCTCTTTAACAGTAAAGTTGAATTTTAAGCCCGAATTCTGAAAATGCCACTATTAGAAAGTTGGGATTTTTGTGTTCTAACCAATTGGTGCCCACAGCCTTTGTCCTGGGTCATATGACTGTGAATGGTTGATGGTTGGCAGTTGGCCTTTGTGTATTCCTCCCAGACAGTAAGGCAAAGGGGGACTAGGTATTGTCAAGATGAGTCATCCTTCCAGGATAGATGAGGCAAAGCTCTTGCCTGCCCCATTTACATTTCAAAGGGCAGCCTCCAGCACACTCACAAAGGAACTTGACACCTACCCTTTTTCACCCTAGACCACTTGAAGCCTAGGTAGGGGAAAGAAGAAAATGTTCAGAAACAGAGAGAGAGAAACAGCCTAGAAGTTTCCCCCACTTCAAAGGATGGCATCAGGTATAAATATCTGACCCTCACACAAACACTTCAGTTCAATCCTTGATCTGCAGAGGACACTCAGAAGGACTGCTTAGTACTCCAGAGCACTGCTCAGCTGCTTGAGGCCTGCTTTGTACCTCAGAGGACTGCCCTGCAGCTACCAGAGGACTGCCCTGCTGCTTGAAGCTTGCCTTGTGCCTTTAAAGGACTACCCTGCTGCTTAAACCAAAGTGACTCCAAGGGCTAGTTGGCTGGCCTCTTGTTCTGAGTTACAGGGCACAACAAGCTTCAACAACCTTGAACCCTAGACCTGGACCTTCTCTGAAGTAAGTCCTACCCTCCAAGTGGTATTCAACAGATCCTCAGCCCTTGGAGGTAGTACTAATGGGGACTTGAGACTTAGAACATTTTCCACCAGAAAGTGACCTCAGAACGGACAGGTGACTGGGACCTACCTGCTTACCGATCTGCCCAAGGTACTTTGTCTATTGGACTGACTTGGAGATAGCACCCGATACATTCTCCGCAGCAGCAAATTGTGTTCAGCTGGACATCTCAGGAAGGTTATAAGGCCTCATGGTGCCCTCGTCGGCTACAGCCTGCAGCTTCATCCTGCTGGAGATTTTCAATTTCCAAAAAAGTGACAAAGTCTGAACATAGAACTCTTCACTGCAACTTCATCTAGCAGCTCCCCATCGACAATGCCTTTTCCTTGGACCCACGATCTGCTGAACCTTACCTTCAAAGGAATGTCTCTTCAAAATTTCTCTGAAGGTAAGCCAAGCCTGGGTTCTTTTATTGTTACTTAAATCTTTAGAAAATCATTATTTTGGTTCTGCTAATTAGAGTTAATTAGTTAAGTCATTTAATTTGAGAAAAAATCTCTATGTTGCTAAATTGGTGTGGGATTGTTCTTGTTTAGTGTTTTTACTGTATTACTGGTTGAGTGCTGCATACATTCTTTACACTTTGCCTCTAAGTTAAGCCTGATGGCTCTGTGTCAAGCTACCAGAGGGTTGAGCACAGGTTGATTTGGAATTTCTTTCTGCCTCACCCAGCTAAGGATTGTGGTTTCACCCCCCACCCCCCAAAACCGGTAACCCAGTTTCTCACATAGCTCCATTTACATGTCATATTCCATATGACTCTTCTGAAGCCTATTTATGAATCCAAGCACTTTCCACCCATTCCTGACTAGTCCCTGCCAATGCAATAACACAAAGTGTATGAAGTTCAATGAATAATTGATGCCACATGTCAGGGCACAGGTGTTCAATTCTTGGTGCATGGTGCACACTAGACAAATTACAAAGATTTTGAAAGAGGCAAAATCAGAACAACTTGAATCTACAATTCAGGAGTCGAACATGCCTAGAATATCTTGATTTGACACTAACAGTGACCAATAGACAGATGCTAATTTCCTGGTGTATAAGAGCAACAGCTGGCAATGCTACATTAAATGATTTAAGAATCTATCCACCAACATTCAAATGAAGTATCCCTTACGGGGGATTACTTTGTACAACCCATACTTGCAGTGCAAATGAAATGTATGAAGCCAATAAGCATGACATAGTAGGATGATTTAAAAACTATAGTTACTCTTTCAAAGTGTTGAAACAAGCAGTAGATAGAGTTGCCAAACAATCTATAATGTTTCGCCTAAAAAGCAAGCTGGCATCACTACACAATAAACTATGATTAGATTAAAAAGAACATGCATCTCTCGAGCCAAAAATAATAAATGTAAAAGATCCTGTCCAGACACTGAAATATATTTCAAAATGAAGATACCACTAAGGTATTAGTGAGTACGAGACTCATTATAATTTTTAGGAAGTGTCAGCCTTAGAAATAGAAACGAGTTAAAAAGAAAATGGGCAACATGAAACACAGAAAAAAGAGGACCCAACCTTCCACTGGCTGAATATTTAAACCTGAAATTTATTTGTGGAAGTTTCAGAGCCTTTAAGCATACCACTAATGTTTTTTTTATAAACATATTTGTATTGTTTTTCATAAAACAGACGTGCATCACAGTGTAACAGTCTTCCAGAGTTTAATCCAGCTGTCAATTTGTGTGGAAGGAGATACAATGAAGGAGAGTAATAGACGCTCATGAAGTATCCCTGGGTGCCAGATTCCCCAGTCACAATGCAAAGAAACAATGAATAACAAAACATGTTAGTGAGTATGGCAAACCAAAGTGCAGGAAAAAGTTAAACATCTTGCAAGCAAAACTAAGTTTGTAGTTTATGCTAGTGAATTACCCTGCCTAAAAGGTATATATGTAACATGATTCTGGCAGTCACAAAATGGACTTTAGACCGCATTACAGCTATAACTAATAATAATGTAAGTTAAAGTACAGCTAAACACTTTTCAGAAACAATTCAAAGCTGGTGACAAGACCTGAAACTCTTTGATATTGATCAGGTCCCTAGACATCCAAAGGAAGGAAACAGAATGCTGGAACTCAGACGAATGTAATCCAAATATATTATTAATTTAGAAAGATGCACCTGTATGGTCTTAACCAAGATGAGGAATTATTTGTACATCAATGATTTTGCAATAACATTTCCATCCTGATGAATCAAATCTTTGTTTTTAAGATATGTCTCATAATGGGGTTTTAATATTCATTTCTTCTTTGGTTTTAGTGCAGGGATTCTCTAAAGATGCAATTTGGAAAGGCTACATGTTTGATCCTCATCATGAATACTTTAGTATGAACTCTAAGGAACAGATTTGGACATCATGATCACTTAAGTCCATCACATGTATAGTGCAGCAAAGTTTCTTGAGTGTGAGAACTTGTACAGGCTGCCCACTTTGGCTTAGTTTGTCTTAGCACTAATTTCACATCATCATATTTCTGCTGAATTCTTGTGAGAACTCTGTCAGCTGCCTCTGGGGCTTCATGTTGATTGGATATCATGTGACTTTATTTCCCACAATATCTCAGCTTTATAGCTGCTGGTGAAGACTGTATTCATATTCACTTTATTCTATATTATTGATTTTGTTAAATCTATTTTAGTATTTATTCAGTTCAGAATGTGTTTTCATTACACCTTTTTCAAATCACATTGAATATCCTCAACTCTACAATTGAAATAATTTGGTGTATTGAGTCTTTTGGTTGGGTTTACGAAGCTCATCACTTACGCAGCTTGATTTCTATATATTAACATAGCATGCATTTTGAAAGACAACATTTCATAGATAGAGCAGCAGCGGCTCCTCCACTAAGGCAGAGGAGCGTTCCCCCCGCCTGCAGCGGCTACAAAACCTGAAAAAGAAAACGATTATAAGCCACATTTATTATCGTTTTATTTTCTCCTACCGTGAAGTCTTGGGGAGGGGCCAAGGGATGACAGGCACTGAGGGGGAGTGATGGGCATTGTTAACAGTGTGCATGACGGGTTGCCTGGCCGTCACAGGCCAGCCAAATCGCCATGCGCACTGAAGGTCACTCCAACCCGAGCTGTGATGCCGGCTTGGAGAGAGCAGGCACAGGCTCTCAGTCTAATTGGGAGCGCAAATCCTCGGCACTCAGGCCAAGCCTGACGCTACTTTCAGCAACATGAATGCAGTGTCAGTATTGGCCACATTCCACTTTGGTAGCCTGCAGAAAAGAGGGGCGTGATACGGCGATGCAGGTAAGTGGCTTTTTTTTTGTCTTATCCGTCCGCGCTACCCCCGTCCCCCTTTCCCGGTGCACAGCCAATCTATCAATACACCAGCAGCTACTGGAATAGAGTCTTTCTTCTATATCTTTATGTAAAGTGTAAGACAATACTGATTCAAGCTCATATTATGAAAACGTTGGCCAAGATATAAATGAAATGACTTGCTATTGTTTTAATGCCACAACAGTAATTTAAATGTGAACGAATATATGCTTGCAGTATCCACACAAGCACTTTCACTTTGGTGTTGTCTTTTGTTTGTCACTTTATATGCAATTGCACTTTTTTTTAATGAAAATGTATTGTGAAGGAGATCCTGGGTGGGTTAAAATGTGTCATTCTTCTCTTGCTGGATACAATACCTTTATGAACAAAGTTGCTTGTTCTCTGAAATACTACCAGCGATACATTGTTTGGTGTAAAATAAACACACCCACACACACATACCCCAAATGTATAGATAATTTGTGTTGTCCATTTTTACAAATCGGTCAAATAGTCATCAAAATAAAGAAAATGGACAATTGTCATTGTCCTGTGTAGTTTAGGAAGACCACCAGCCTCTCGAGAATTCAAAATCAAAATGTGTTGGTATTCACTGTGTTACATGAAAGCAAACTGCCAGCACAGGTGTCGTTGACAGCATGACCCACTACTTTAGGGATGTCCAGTTTTTGAGTGTGGAGATATATAATTAAAAATACTACATTTAAAAGTGGAAACTACCACATTTAAAAGTGGAAACCACAAAACAAAAACACATTATCATACAATACGAAGTAGGTAGCATACATAATCTCATAACTATTATTCAGTATCATCATTACATATAAATATCTATTCTAAGCATATTTCAAAATCATTGATTTTACACCTGATTTTATAAAACGTAAGGTAGGCAACCAGGGGTTGGAGCAGCATATATTCCAAATCTCTCCAAGTATATAATAATTGCCTCTTGAAGTGCTTATAATTATATTATCGCATCAAGATTTCTCAATTCATCAAACAGCTGCTTATTGCTTATAAGGCTTATTGCCTTTGGTTCAAAAGTTTGCGACCAAAGGGGAACTGGAATATTCACGATTGTGCAGTAACTTTATAACCATGTATTGACTACATATTTAAGGCAAACATAGAAAAAAGAAAGGCTATAGATAATATCAGTTATACACAAACAAAAGAGGACCCCACCTTACTTTAGAGAAGGTCTTGCTCCTTCTCAAGGGAAAACATAAAGTTTTCTGGAAAACCCTCACCCACCAGGGTTACCCCTTGGTGGCATGCTTTCTCATTGCGTCCTTCCCGTTTCGCTGCATAGTGGGGCGTGCTGCGACCATATGACCTACATGGGAGCACTACGTTTTTGGCTATGAGAGGCAGTTGATTCTGCAGGGAAGGAGCAAAGGTAAAAGATGGTGATTTAAAAATACCTGGCTAGTGGGTAATGACTACTTTATTCCGACCCCTAGTCGATATGGTTAAAAACAGGGGAAAAGATTAGGTTTCATGGATTCAAAGTTCCGAATACCTAATGGTCGACATGTTTCTAGCCTACACCTTTCGGCTATTCTTCAGGACCTAGTGTATTAGGTGTCTGATACCTAGTTCCACTCCTATAGTTATCTACTAATCACAAGTTTCAGAACTACTTTGTTCTAAAGTATTTATAAAGGTGCATATATATTTATTAGCACTTGAAATTGTACTGTCAATGATTATATTTGGTATAAAGCCACCACTTCAGGGTTTCACCAGCAGGAAGTACGGTCTGTAGTCACACTTGCGTCAAGGCCATACTTCGCTATTTTACCTATTCTTCTCCACTCAGGAACTGCTTAGGAGATGAACAGCAGACACCCTTGGATGAATTAACAACTAAATTAGAAAATGATGGCAAAGGATTACAGGAATGAAAACTACGTATAGTCAAGAGGGACACCATCAACTATAAACTTAATGAAGTTTATACATGGGCCGAAGTGTATGCCTAGAGAAGACCTGTGAGTAAACAAGTAACCTCATCAGCAGAAAGTGTAGTATTGGACAAAGACATGGCACCTACAAGGTCACCACTCCCTCAGAGTGACGCGAACATTGGACAATAAGACAAAATATCACCAGTCAATACATCAGCAACAACCCCTACTTTTCTAACCTTCAGTCTGGATGTGGACCATCCACCAGAACTATCAACACAAAAACCATCAACACTGTCCACAAAGCCCGGAGAAGAAAAAGAAAAAGAAAGAGTTTGGAAAACTCTTCGGAGCCAACTCAAAGTTTGATCATGAATCTATCATCCACAAAACTGACCAATAAACAGCAATCCATTTAGGAGAAAGGAACATCATTTGTTCCAACCTACACCACAAACTTACTGGAAACAGAGATTTCCATCTATAGATTGATGGGAACTCTACGACTGCATAATTTCTCCGAAAAAGTAGTACCAACAAGCTCTCCAAGGGAATACATAAAGCAACAGGAATTTAAAAATATCATTAAGAAAAGATGGGAACTACTACAGCATGAGCCAGAGTTTCAAGATATTTTCTCTAAACCACCCATATTCGCATATACCAGGGCAAAAAATCTAAAGGAACTTCTATCAACTAGCAAGAACAGTACCCGGCCACAATGGACTGGGGTGAAAAGTTTTTGAACTGCACGCATTGTAATAATGTGATCTTGGGTAACACCATAACACATTCGTTAACAGGAAAAATCACTAAGCTGCAATACTCTGTGGACTGTAATATGAGCAATGTAATTTATTCCATAAAATGGTCTCCAACCGGGCCCGTGCACCTAAGAGGGCCTACTGGGGGTCCTCAAACACGCTTTCCGACATGGTTTCCATGTCGGAAATCATGCCTCGTAATCTCAAGGGCAGAAAGGCTCACCCTTGAGATTACTGGCCAGCTTCCGACTGTCGGCAGCCAGCCAAAATGACCAGGCGGTTTACTTTCCAACCGCCTCCATCATAATGAGGTGGTTGTAAAGTAAACCGCGCGGCCCATTACAATGCTGCCCTGAAAGGCTCCGACCGCAGCTCGGAGCCTTTACTAGCTGCATCGTAATCAGCCTCTTATTGTCACTCATTCTCTCACTTACACATACTCATACATACAAACAGACCCACATGCTTACACATACACATGCTCTCTCTTACATATAAACACCTTCTCAACTGCAGGGATGCAAACAACACACATTTAAAAGCATTTAACTTTATTTACCTCAGTTACCAGCGAAGTGTTTGCTCATAATGCTTAAGTTTTACTGCACTAGTATTGAATAAGTGGCTATTAAACACAATTAGTACCCATTTTTTTTAAAGTGCTGAAAACAAGCAGGGTTCAGTCCTGGTGCTTATAAAGGCGATCCGTTCCTATGTTCTTGGCACTTGATTTTTCCACCTCTGAGGCCAGAGGTCGCACAGGTAGTGCAAGGGGTCGAAAGGTGCAAGCCAGGGTTGCCAAAGGAACCCTTAAATTAACCCTTGTTTGACTTTTTGTGCTAAAGACAGGCCAAAATCCTGCATGCACAAGTGAAATGAAAACTAACTTTTTATACTGAAAACTGAAACATCTTACAAGAAATATGTTGTAGAGGCTAACATGGCGAATAATTGATATCACCATGATTCTACATATTGGTTTTATTGATTCACCTAACTAAGTGAAAGCAATTTTACCTGTGTGTGCAACATGCAGGATGAAAGATGTGCACAATGCTACTATTTTATATTTTACTTTATAAATGATATAGCAGGGATTGGTATATAGAAGGGGAATCTACAAGATCTTAACATGTTAATTAATTCATTGAATTTGGTTCACCCCAAAATCAAATGCACAGCAAATACTAACACTCATTGTATAAATCACTTGAGATAAGATTGGAATGATTGGAAGCAAAATGTCAACTAATATTTAGAGGAAGTCAACCGATCAAAATAATAATTTACTGTATCTAAGTAGCACTCAGCCCTTAGGGGGATTACAAATTTACCTAAAATCCAAGTAATTAGAATTAGACAAATATATTAGAAAAAGATGACTACAAGAAAGTATAGAGCTTTAAGGTAAATATAAGATACAGGGGGCAATACCTGTCAGCAACATTGCAGACAGCAATCATAAAAATATCAGTGGCAATAAGAATAGTTCTTATAAAATCACAAAGGCAGAAAACATAAAGAATGATAATATTTTTGCGTAAATTCTCAACAGTATCTAATCACATAAAGATCATTTTTGTCAAAAAATGGGGGTGTGAGAGAATGGATAAATAAGCTGGTACCCGGCCTCAATGTTGTTGAAGTCAAGTTTGAGAGGGGTGAAATATTGGAAGGAATTGTAGGCTTAACAGCTGGTAAAGCCCCTGGTCCTGACGGGATCCCCCCAGATCTTTTCAAGTCTGATCCCTCTTTCTGGGCACCAATTCTGGAATCTGTTTTTAATGCTGCGGTTCAATGTGGTTGCCCACATACATGGGGGACTTCTACTATAGTCCCTGTTTTGAAAAAAGGGGACAAAAGCAGTCCACACTGTTACAGACCCATATCACTTATAGATTCTATGGTGAAAGTACTGGGGAGGGTTCTCCTGCAAAGGCTCACTTTGTGGGTAGAGGACAACAAGATCATGTCTGACTCCCAGTATGGGTTCTGTAGGGGGGTGATCTATGACCGCCCAGTGCCTTAATCTCTTCTTGATTTTAAGTAAGAATACAGTGGCACACAAGGGGACTATACACCTTGCCTTCATGGACTTGTCCTCAGCTTTTGACTGTGTGAACAGGAAGAATCTTTGGCAGTCCATGAGGGCAAAGGGGGTCGATTGTGGCATTGTAGATTTTTTAGAATATTTACACAGGTCCACCAGAGCAAATGTCAGGTTTTCTCAGGACCTGAGTGTGACAAAGGATTTTAACATTAAAAAGGGAGTCTGACAAGGATGTATTTTGGCTCCCTTTTTGTTTAATTTTTATATTAATGACTTAGATAGCGTTTTACGGGAGGTGGGGGTCAATTGTCCCAGAGTGGGACCCCGGTTCATCCCGGTCCTACTATACGCGGACGATGCGGTCCCTATATCCAGGACATAAAGAGGTCTACAAGCACTTTTATGTGCCTTTGAGGCTTTTATGGCAGACAGGGATTTAACAATAAATAACTCTAAATCATATATTATGCAGGTAAGACAGCCACCAAAAAAGAATTTTCAATTTAACGTGGGAGATGCTAAAATTCCCCTCACTAGCACGTTCTCGTATCTCGGAGGCCTTTTTGACAATAGGTTGAATTGGGGCCCTCATGTCCTGAAAAAGAAAGGGGACGTTTCTAGGGTGAATGCAGCAATTTTTAATTTTGCATCCAAATTGGGGAAAAAGCCTACTGGCGCAATATTGAAACTATATAAGGCTAAATCAGTGGCTACCGCAACATATGGAAGCGAAATTTGGGGGTATATCGCGGGAGAGCGACTACAAATTGTGGAGAATGCCTTCCTGAAACGTTTACTGTGTCTCCCACGAGGCACATCAAACCTAGCTGCTCATGAGGAACTGGGGATCCGGCATGTCAGTGACATTTTCTCAACGTGGTTAAACCCTGATATTCCCTTGACTCACATGATTTTAAAAGACTGCCTGTCTATGGATAACTCATCCGCAGTACTTTGGCTGAATTACATTAGGAAAGGCTTTTCAAGCTAAGGGCGGGGTGAGTTTTTTGATAACCCGGAACGCATTAATAAGGGGGATGTGTAGGCAATAAAAATGGCTTTCCTCCTAGAAAGAAAATTGACGAGGGAAGCTAAAGAGGTACAGAAACCAAGTGTTAGGACATATATTATGTGAAAAACAACACCAAACACAGAGCCTTATTTATTGGGCACCTTGTCCTCACATGAGAAATTTTTATTAACCTGGTTTCGGATGAACCAGTTTCATCATTTGCTTGTAAGGCCACAAAGTTCAGTTTTTAACAAAGAAGTAGCTCCCTGCAGCTGTGACGGAAAGTCTCCGCAGGATTTGCTGCATTCAACCACTACGAGACTGTACTAGCATCCAGCAAAAAGCAGACATACTCATTCATAACTGTGCCGTCATAAATGTATGTACTTAAAGAAGAAACTATATTTCATCAATATTCTGGTACAGCAATTAAAATTAAACATTTTTATTAGTGTGCACAGATTTGTAATTTAAGCACCCCGCTGGTAAAGACACATAGGTTAAAACCACCAGACTGGTAAAATGATGTTGGAATAAGCATAAATCACTGATGCGAACACGCAATCAAAAAAATCTGCAGTGTACTGTAATTTTGCTTCAACCGTTGCTCAAATGATTATATTCGATTTAAAAAATGACATACTATATCACATCTAAATAGAGGCAAAGAATCAAGAAAATATTTTATTTAAAAAAAATGATATGGTGGGCTTGAAGAATGACAGTATCTGAGGCAATGTATTCAGATTGGTTTGAAAGAGTGGGCGAAGGAAAGAGCATATATGAATAAAGTCAATGTGTTACATGTTTTGAGGATTACTGCTGTCTGAACGGCATACCCTTTGAGGAGGTGTTTACCGCGAGGTAGAAAATGCTGACCAGAAAGAGCATTCCACTGCTGCTTTGACAATTCTGCTGAAGATCTACCCGGAAAACACAGCAGTGAACTTCACGTTGACAAATCACATTTCTATGGCCATCTGCAGACTTCCATTTTTCTCTCCTCCTGGAACAGTAGGAAGATAGATCATTTGGGGTGTCTGGGCAATTTCTTGGATACACATCCCTCTGTTACTTTGGTTTTAGCACTTGCTCTCCATTGTGAAAATCTGGACAGCTGTCCAGTGAAGATGAGCTGATTGGTTGTCTGTGTTAGGATTCTTTTTGAGACAGGTATCCAAATTGATTGGCTTTGGCTTCCAGCCGGTGTCTCTAGCAAAGCTTACTTACTTGCACCCTTTGCCATTAGTCTTTTTCATCTGGCATCTGGAGAAGATCTGCAGCGTCATTTTAGTTAAATATCTGACCATTTACTGGACTTTGGAATTTGCTATCTGGGAACAAGCTCATAAATTATGGTGAAGTGACCTACCCTCAAAGACATAGAAGCTGTACTGGTAGGTGCGTTGAGAGGAGTTGAAAGCTGAACAGGGGCACTATAAGCAATGACTGACAGGCTACTACCTGTATGAAGTCATATGAATATGGTTAAGAGTAATAAGCATAGACTTAAATAAGAACTATGTTTTCTATCCAATGTCCAGCCGGACAGAGGAGATTTTTATTTTTAAGATAAACTAAGAATTCAAATGATTAAAGGGAACACAAATCACAAACTGGGCACAAGCCTGTACCAAGTATGGAAGGGGTGAAGACAATACATGGGGAAAATGACAGGCAAACAGAGTGGAGCGAAAGGATGCTTACAAAACAATGCAAATCTTGTGTAAGCTAAACCTAACAGTAACTGCAATAATTAATACAAGAGAGAAAATGCAGTACTGTTAACACAGTCGACGTGACGTTTCGATCCCTATCTCCAATTATATACTGGGATCATCTTCAGGACTATATACATTACTATTGCCTGAGTTTTTTGGCCTGCGGGAATAAACAGGAAGAATGGAAGGAAGGGGGGAAAAAGACAATTAAATTACACTAACATTTCAAATTTTCATGAAGCATGTCACGCATTTTAGAGCATTTTAAACAGTTTAAGATAGGTGACTCGGTGCTCTGGAGACGCCGTTCCCAGTGACATATTATCAGACAGTAAAGATTGCACGGTGCCGTGGGGGTGACTGGACGTTGAGCAGTGAGTTTGGGCCGTGAGCCAAATGACTCCTGAATGAGTGTTGGCGTGACTGTGCTCTTTTTTATTATGTGAAGTGCCTATGTGGACAGTTGGCGTGTATAAAAGCTTGTAACCTACGGGTGAATATGGTGCCGTGTAGGGAATTAATCGTGCCGGGGGATGGCGTCTGGCTATAGGGGAGAGATGCTGACCTTCTTTCAAAGGAAGGTGCGGTCCATCGGCATCAAAATTCGAAGCCTCATGGAAAAGCGAATGTACCTAAAGATAAAGATACAATAATAAAGGCAGGTCGAAGAAACAGTAGGGAGGAGGTGAGGTAAACCGAGGAGTTAAGTTTACCTGAATGGATACATCAAAAGCCTAAAAGGTTTCTTTTGAAGGGCAAAATTGTGCGGCAGGGCGTCAGTTGAGCGTTCCTGTCGTGTTGAAATGGACCTGTGGGAGAAGGCAAGCTTTTAGTGGGGAATAACCGTTATATTTGAATAACGGAAGGGCTAGCACGAATAATAATGTACCTGTAGACTTTACAGCGTGCCCCGTAATTGTTGAAGTTGGGCTGGGTGGTGGGCTGCACGGTTCGGCTGCTAATTAGAGCAATCCGGGTGGTTGTTGGTCCTGTGTACAATTGGGAAAAGGAGTCAGAGCCATAAACAACCGCCGAATTTCTTCACAAATGAGTGGAGATTGCCTTACCTCAATAGGACACCAGTGACGGGCTGCAGGGAATACCGTCCGGTATAGCGGGATAGCTGATAACCAGTGGCTCTCTGAGAGGCAGCTTTTGGGCCGTGTGCTTTGGAAAAATAAACACAGAAGAGGGACTAGCGCCAGGAAGTGGGCAGTAACCCGGGCTGTGGGGGCCATCTTGGAATAGGAGTGGTGCCTAACCGGCGGACATCTTGGAGTGGGTTAAAGTGAGTGGAAAAAGTGCACGAAGTGACATTAAAACATTTAAACATTTGGTCACAACATTTGTCCTGAAATACTTCAACACGAGTTTCACAGTGGAACTCAAGGGAAAAACTATCAGAAAACAGTTCAATAGTTCAGGTCCTGAGGAGGACAAGCAGGTGTCAATGTCAGAGTTCAAGAAACAGAGCTGCAGGAACCAATTTTACAGGAGATTGGTCCAATCCTCTGACCTGTTCAGGCCATCCTGTATGGAGTTAAATTGGATAATGGATTTAAGATCCTCTTTGTTCAGCAATTGTCCCATATTACCACCTCTTGGTGGTAGTTTCAATACTTTCAGAACTGTCCACTTTAGCTCATTTTCAGAATGTTTATGGGATGAGTAGTGATCCACCAAAGGGGCGTTCAAGGTCCCGCAGCGAATGCGGCTCCGATGTTGTCCAATTTGGATCTTCACCTTTTGCGTTGTTTGCCCTATATATACTTTCAGACAAGGGCATTGGATCAAGTATATGACATTAGATGTGTTACAATTAGAAAATGCATGACTCTGTACAGTAGTATTGTTGAATGTGAAACTTTTACCTTCTATTGTCGAATCACAGTTATTGCAACCCCCACATTTCGAATGACCAATAATGGGGGACAGACCCCATGCAGTATCAAGTGTAGAGGTAGAAGGTAAGCATGGTAAGGCCGCCCTCACAAGGTGATTTTTTTAGATTTTTGCTCTTTTTGAAAGCAAAAAGAGGTTTGTCCATGTTGAGGACGCCTGAGTTAATGATAGGCCATTGTTGCAATATGGTTTTCCTCAACTTGTGAGTGATGGGTGAAAAAGTGGTCACGCAAGCAATACGTTTCAATTCCTTTTTGGGTTTGGGGGAGAGCAGAACATCTCTGGGACAGTACCAGGCTCTCTTCAGTGCGGCTTTTGTGATTTTTCTAGGATAGCCCCGTTCTTTGAGTTTGCCTGCCAGAACTGCAGCTTCCTTGAAATAATCCTGTTTAGCCGAGCAATTACGCCTGATCCTTAAAAATTTGGAATAAGGTAAAGAATCCCTTAAAGCCCTGGGATGATTGCTGTTGTATGCCAGAAGTGTGTTTTTTTCAGTGGGTTTGCGGTAGAGTCGTGTGAGAAGATGCCCTTCACTGTGATAAATAGTAAGATCTAGAAATGCAATAGAATCGTTATTGGTGGTGATGGTAAATGACAGTCCAAGGCAGTTGTTATTCATCCAGTGAAGGAATTGGCGCAGGCAATCAACATTTTGCTTCCAAATAATAAAAATGTTGTCAATATACCTGCGCCAAAAGACTATCCCTGTGTAGAAAGGGTTGGATAGAGTAAGGATTACATTGGTTTCCAATTGGTTCATGAAAAGCACTGCCAGGTTTGGAGCAAAAATGGCCCCCATGGACGTGCCTTTGATTTGTTCAAAGAAAATGTTATTGAACATGAAAAAATTCTTTGTAAGACAGACCTCCAGAAGTTGCAGGATGAAAGTGCTCGGCACTGGGTGTGGACGGGGACGTGATTCTAAAATTCTCTGAATGACTAGTAGTGCTGATGTCTGTGGTATGTTTGTGTAGAGAGACTCTACGTCCATGGTAACTAGAGTCTCCTCAGTGGGGTCAAATGGATGGTATTCAATCATGTTTACCATGTTCATAGAGTCTCTGACATAGCACTTAGTTTCTGGGACAAATTCCTTGATGAAGTAGTCAATGTATGAGCCGAGTGGTTCCAGAATTGATCCACAGGCTGAGACTATCGGTCTCCCTGGAGGTTTGGTGGCATCTTTGTGTACTTTCGGGAGAGTGTAGATAACCGGTGTTCTGGGGGTCTTCACATTCAGGAAATGGAATTCATTTTTTGAGAGGAAACCTGCCTCCACTCCTTCTGTGGTGATTTTGAGGATAAGTGCCTGGATCTCTTTGGTGGGGTTATGGGCCAATCGTTTATAATGGTCTTTATTGTCAAGTTGGCGCTGGATTTCTGTAATGTAGGCTGTTTTATCTTGGAGTACTATTCCACCGCCTTTGTCAGCGCTTTTAATGATCAGAGCGTCGTTGGTCTTTAGTTTCTCAATTGCCTGTTTCTCTTTTAGTGAAATGTTATATGGGATGAATTTTTTCTTATTCTGAAGATTAGAAAGTTCTTTCAGAATTACTTTCTCAAAGGTTAAAATTTCTGTTGGAACCATTCCAGCCGAGGGCAGGAAGGTCGAGGGTGGGCGAAAGGGGGTGTTAGTGATTTTTTCAGGTGTAGGATGTAGCTGGAAGAAAGCCTGAAGGCGTATGCGCCTAAAAAATCTCATGAGCTCAGTCTGTAGTTCCATGTAGTTTGTTGGAACAGTGGGCACAAACGAGAGACCCTTTTTGAGCAGTGAAAGCTTGTCTTCTGCCAATGTGTGGGCTGATAGGTTAAAGATCGGAATTGAATCAATGTTATGCATAGTGCGAGATCTGGGAACTACCACTGGTAGTAATTGTTGCAGATCTTTCGCTCTCCAGGGGGGTTGTACCACCTTTGAGTTTTCTTTACTCGACCACGTTGTGGTGGGTCCTGGGCTCCTCTCGCTAAAAAAGTATTCTGATGTGTTCCACCTCGTCTGGCTGTGCTGCTTCCTTCGCTGGGATCCGAACTCTCAGATGAGTCGGCAGATGTATCTGAGAAACCTACAAGGTTTTGACGTTTGTTATAGCGGCCCCAGGGGCGACTATTTTGGTATTGTGGGTAGGATTTGTTTGTGTAGAAATCTTTCTGCAAATATGGGTATGTGTTCTCTACGTTATATGAATTGATGTCCTTCTTGATTTTGTTGGATTTCTTATTTTGTTCTATCCGGTGGAAGTCTGCAACAGTTTTGTCAACCTGTTCTATCAGTTTTTTGGCATCTGTTGTGGGACTGGAATCAGATATTTGTTTGAGAATATCGGCGATTTCTACTTCTAGGGATTTTAAGGTTTCTGTTGCAATATCGATGCCCAGGACTAGCCAATGGCGTGAGCAGGTGGTCCCTATATAACTGACATTTTGGATGTATTTGGGATTGTCTGTGAAAATCCCTGGAACGTTGCGAACCTGTAGGCCTAGAGGGATAACTTCTGCTTTCAGGTAGTCAGTCAGCATCAAAATCATAAGCTCTAGGCGAACCTGTTTTTTCTTAAGCTTCTCTAACTGATCTGGGATTGAAGTATTCGCTGGAGTGGGTGTTTCTGGTGTGTCCGACAGTAGTGAGGGACGCGAGCAAAGATGTTTGATATAGTCGTCTGTATAAAGCGGTGCATGGGATGACATGCTTGGAAAATTCTGAATGGGGGAGAAAGGTGTGGGGGAGAATTCAAGGAACTTGGTGCTAGTGTTGACCCGCCCCCAACTAGGGTGGGTAAAGGGAATATAGACCCTTGCAATCCAGCGATTGCGCTATGAAGTGTTATGAACAACAAGGGGACCCGTTTAGGTAGTTTGAGGACCTCGGGTAGTAATGATTATTCAAGAGAACAAAGGTCCTGAACTCCTACGAATATGGTTAAGAGTAATAAGCATAGACTTAAATAAGAACTATGTTTTCTATCCAATGTCCAGCCGGACAGAGGAGATTTTTATTTTTAAGATAAACTAAGAATTCAAATGATTAAAGGGAACACAAATCACAAACTGGGCACAAGCCTGTACCAAGTATGGAAGGGGTGAAGACAATACATGGGGAAAATGACAGGCAAACAGAGTGGAGCGAAAGGATGCTTACAAAACAATGCAAATCTTGTGTAAGCTAAACCTAACAGTAACTGCAATCATTAATACAAGAGAGAAAATGCAGTACTGTTAACACAGTCGACGTGACGTTTCGATCCCTATCTCCAATTATATACTGGGATCATCTTCAGGACTATATACATTACTATTGCCTGAGTTTTTTGGCCTGCGGGAATAAACAGGAAGAATGGAAGGAAGGGGGGGAAAAGACAATTAAATTACACTAACATTTCAAATTTTCATGAAGCATGTCACGCATTTTAGAGCATTTTAAACAGTTTAAGATAGGTGACTCGGTGCTCTGGAGACGCCGTTCCCAGTGACATATTATCAGACAGTAAAGATTGCACGGTTCCGTGGGGGTGACTGGACGTTGAGCAGTGAGTTTGGGCCGTGAGCCAAATGACTCCTGAATGAGTGTTGGCGTGACTGTGCTCTTTTTTATTATGTGAAGTGCCTATGTGGACAGTTGGCGTGTATAAAAGCTTGTAACCTACGGGTGAATATGGTGCCGTGTAGGGAATTAATCGTGCCGGGGGATGGCGCCTGGCTATAGGGGAGAGATGCTGACCTTCTTTCAAAGGAAGGTGCGGCCCATCGGCATCAAAATTCGAAGCCTCATGGAAAAGCGAATGTACCTAAAGATAAAGATACATTAATAAAGGCAGGTCAAAGAAACAGTTGGGAGGAGGTGAGGTAAACCGAGGAGTTAAGTTTACCTGAATGGATACATCAAAAGCCTAAAAGGTTTCTTTTGAAGGGCAAAATTGTGCGGCAGGGTGTCAGTTGAGCGTTCCTGTCGTGTTGAAATGGACCTGTGGGAGAAGGCAAGCTTTTAGTGGGGAATAACCGTTATATTTGAATAACGGAAGGGCTAGCACGAATAATAATGTACCTGTAGACTTTACAGCGTGCCCCGTAATTGTTGAAGTTGGGCTGGGTGGTGGGCTGCACGGTTCGGCTGCTAATTAGAGCAATCCGGGTGGTTGTTGGTCCTGTGTACAATTGGGAAAAGGAGTCAGAGCCATAAACAACCGCCGAATTTCTTCACAAATGAGTGGAGATTGCCTTACCTCAATGGGACACCAGTGACGGGCTGCAGGGAATACCGTCCGGTATAGCGGGATAGCTGATAACCAGTGGCTCTCTGAGAGGCAGCTTTTGGGCCGTGTGCTTTGGAAAAATAAACACAGAAGAGGGACTAGCGCCAGGAAGTGGGCAGTAACCCGGGCTGTGGGGGCCATCTTGGAATAGGAGTGGTGCCTAACCGGCGGACATCTTGGAGTGGGTTAAAGTGAGTGGAAAAAGTGCACGAAGTGACATTAAAACATTTAAACATTTGGTCACAACATTTGTCCTGAAATACTTCAACACGAGTTTCAGAGTGGAACTCAAGGGAAAAACGATCAGAAAACAGTTCAATACTTCAGGTCCTGAGGAGGACAAGCAGGTGTCAATGTCAGAGTTCAAGAAACAGAGCTACAGGAACCAATTTTACAGGAGATTGGTCCAATCCTCTGACCTGTTCATGCCATCCTGTATGGAGTTAAATTGGATAATGGATTTAAGTTCCTCTTTGTTCAGCAATTGTCCCATATTACCACCTCTTGGTGGTAGTTTCAATACTTTCAGAACTGTCCACTTTAGCTCATTTTCAGAATGTTTATGGGATGAGTAGTGATCCACCAAAGGGGCGTTCAAGGTCCCGCAGCGAATGCGGCTCCGATGTTGTCCAATTCGGAGCCTGTGTGCAGTTCTAACCTGATAATTCTACCTGGTGAAATAAACCTGTTGGACAACCCCCCTGTTTTCAAAACATATGTCACCTAGGCTTTAAACATCCCTCAGGGCAGGGTACATTCTATTTAAAAAGTAGGACATGGGTTTCTAGGTTTTTACATGCTCTGGTAGTGAAAACTCCTACATTTGTTTTTTACTAATGTTAGGCTTGCCTCTTCCATAGGATAACATTGGGTTACCTTATTACTTTTATTACATGCTAACAATTGGTTGGGAACAGGTAGAAATTTAATTTTTGGTCTCAAAAGAATTTGAATTTAAAATCCTCTTTAACAGTAAAGTTGAATTTTAAGCCCGAATTCTGAAAATGCCACTATTAGAAAGTTGGGATTTTTGTGTTCTAACCAATTGGTGCCCACAGCTTTTGTCCTGGGTCATATGACTGTGAATGGTTGATGGTTGGCAGTTGGCCTTTGTGTATTCCTCCCAGACAGTAAGGCAAAGGGGGACTAGGTATTGTCAAGATGAGTCATCCTTCCAGGATAGATGAGGCGAAGCTCTTGCCTGCCCCATTTACATTTCAAAGGGCAGCCTCCAGCACACTCACAAAGGAACTTGACACCTACCCTTTATCACCCTAGACCACTTGAAGCCTAGGTAGGGGAAAGAAGAAAATGTTCAGAAACAGAGAGAGAGAAACAGCCTAGAAGTTTCCCCCACTTCAAAGGATTGCATCAGGTATAAATATCTGACCCTCACACAAACACTTCAGTTCAATCCTTGATCTGCAGAGGACACTCAGAAGGACTGCTTAGTACTCCAGAGCACTGCTCAGCTGCTTGAGGCCTGCTTTGTACCTCAGAGGACTGTCCTGCAGCTACCAGAGGACTGCCCTGCTGCTTGAAGCTTGCCTTGTGCCTTTAAAGGACTACCCTGCTGCTTAAACCAAAGTGACTCCAAGGGCTAGTTGGCTGGCCTCTTGTTCTGAGTTACAGGGCACAACAAGCTTCAACAACCTTGAACCCTAGACCTGGACCTTCTCTGAAGTAAGTCCTACCCTCCAAGTGGTATTCAACAGATCCTCAGCCCTTGGAGGTGGTACTAATGGGGACTTGAGACTTAGAACATTTTCCACCAGAAAGTGACCTCAGAACGGACAGGTGACTGGGACCTACCTGCTTACCGATCTGCCCAAGGTATTTTGTCTATTGGACTGACTTGGAGATAGCACCCGATACATTCTCCGCAGCAGCAAATTGTGTTCAGCTGGACATCTCAGGAAGGTTATAAGGCCTCATGGTGCCCTCGTCGGCTACAGCCTGCAGCTTCATCCTGCTGGAGATTTTCAATTTCCAAAAAAGTGACAAAGTCTGAACATAGAACTCTTCACTGCAACTTCATCTAGCAGCTCCCCATCGACAATGCCTTTTCCTTGGACCCACGATCTGCTGAACCTTACCTTCAAAGGAATGTCTCTTCAAAATTTCTCTGAAGGTAAGCCAAGCCTGGGTTCTTTTATTGTTACTTAAATCTTTAGAAAATCATTATTTTGGTTCTGCTAATTAGAGTTAATTAGTTAAGTCATTTAATTTGAGAAAAAATCTCTATGTTGCTAAATTGGTGTGGGATTGTTCTTGTTTAGTGTTTTTACTGTATTACTGGTTGAGTGCTGCATACATTCTTTACACTTTGCCTCTAAGTTAAGCCTGATGGCTCTGTGTCAAGCTACCAGAGGGTTGAGCACAGGTTGATTTGGAATTTCTTTCTGCCTCACCCAGCTAAGGATTGTGGTTTCACCCCCCACCCCCCAAAACCGTTAACCCAGTTTCTCACATAGCTCCATTTACATGTCATATTCCATATGACTCTTCTGAAGCCTATTTATGAATCCAAGCACTTTCCACCCATTCCTGACTAGTCCCTGCCAATGCAATAACACAAAGTGTATGAAGTTCAATGAATAATTGATGCCACATGTCAGGGCACAGGTGTTCAATTCTTGGTGCATGGTGCACACTAGACAAATTACAAAGATTTTGAAAGAGGCAAAATCAGAAAAACTTGAATCTACAATTCAGTAGTCGAACATGCCTAGAATATCTTGATTTGACACTAACAGTGACCAATAGACAGATGCTAATTTCCTGGTGTATAAGAGCAACAGCTGGCAATGCTACATTAAATGATTTAAGAATCTATCCACCAACATTCAAATGAAGTATCCCTTACGGGGGATTACTTTGTACAACCCATACTTGCAGTGCAAATGAAATGTATGAAGCCAATAAGCATGACATAGTAGGATGATTTAAAAACTATAGTTACTCTTTCAAAGTGTTGAAACAAGCAGTAGATAGAGTTGCCAAACAATCTATAATGTTTCGCCTAAAAAGCAAGCTGGCATCACTACACAATAAACTATGATTAGATTAAAAAGAACATGCATCTCTCGAGCCAAAAATAATAAATGTAAAAGATCCTGTCCAGACACTGAAATATATTTCAAAATGAAGATACCACTAAGGTATTAGTGAGTACGAGACTCATTATAATTTTTAGGAAGTGTCAGCCTTAGAAATAGAAACGAGTTAAAAAGAAAATGGGCAACATGAAACACAGAAAAAAGAGGACCCAACCTTCCACTGGCTGAATATTTAAACCTGAAATTTATTTGTGGAAGTTTCAGAGCCTTTAAGCATACCACTAATGTTTTTTTTATAAACATATTTGTATTGTTTTTCATAAAACAGACGTGCATCACAGTGTAACAGTCTTCCAGAGTTTAATCCAGCTGTCAATTTGTGTGGAAGGAGATACAATGAAGGAGAGTAATAGACGCTCATGAAGTATCCCTGGGTGCCAGATTCCCCAGTCACAATGCAAAGAAACAATGAATAACAAAACATGTTAGTGAGTATGGCAAACCAAAGTGCAGGAAAAAGTTAAACATCTTGCAAGCAAAACTAAGTTTGTAGTTTATGCTAGTGAATTACCCTGCCTAAAAGGTATATATGTAACATGATTCTGGCAGTCACAAAATGGACTTTAGACCGCATTACAGCTATAACTAATAATAATGTAAGTTAAAGTACAGCTAAACACTTTTCAGAAACAATTCAAAGCTGGTGACAAGACCTGAAACTCTTTGATATTGATCAGGTCCCTAGACATCCAAAGGAAGGAAACAGAATGCTGGAACTCAGACGAATGTAATCCAAATATATTATTAATTTAGAAAGATGCACCTGTATGGTCTTAACCAAGATGAGGAATTATTTGTACATCAATGATTTTGCAATAACATTTCCATCCTGATGAATCAAATCTTTGTTTTTAAGATATGTCTCATAATGGGGTTTTAATATTCATTTCTTCTTTGGTTTTAGTGCAGGGATTCTCTAAAGATGCAATTTGGAAAGGCTACATGTTTGATCCTCATCATGAATACTTTAGTATGAACTCTAAGGAACAGATTTGGACATCATGATCACTTAAGTCCATCACATGTATAGTGCAGCAAAGTTTCTTGAGTGTGAGAACTTGTACAGGCTGCCCACTTTGGCTTAGTTTGTCTTAGCACTAATTTCACATCATCATATTTCTGCTGAATTCTTGTGAGAACTCTGTCAGCTGCCTCTGGGGCTTCATGTTGATTGGATATCATGTGACTTTATTTCCCACAATATCTCAGCTTTATAGCTGCTGGTGAAGACTGTATTCATATTCACTTTATTCTATATTATTGATTTTGTTAAATCTATTTTAGTATTTATTCAGTTCAGAATGTGTTTTCATTACACCTTTTTCAAATCACATTGAATATCCTCAACTCTACAATTCAAATAATTTGGTGTATTGAGTCTTTTGGTTGGGTTTACGAAGCTCATCACTTACGCAGCTTGATTTCTATATATTAACATAGCATGCATTTTGAAAGACAACATTTCATAGATAGAGCAGCAGCGGCTCCTCCACTAAGGCAGAGGAGCGTTCCCCCCGCCTGCAGCGGCTACAAAACCTGAAAAAGAAAACGATTATAAGCCACATTTATTATCGTTTTATTTTCTCCTACCGTGAAGTCTTGGGGAGGGGCCAAGGGATGACAGGCACTGAGGGGGAGTGATGGGCATTGTTAACAGTGTGCATGACGGGTTGCCTGGCCGTCACAGGCCAGCCAAATCGCCATGCGCACTGAAGGTCACTCCAACCCGAGCTGTGATGCCGGCTTGGAGAGAGCAGGCACAGGCTCTCAGTCTAATTGGGAGCGCAAATCCTCGGCACTCAGGCCAAGCCTGACGCTACTTTCAGCAACATGAATGCAGTGTCAGTATTGGCCACATTCCACTTTGGTAGCCTGCAGAAAAGAGGGGCGTGATACGGCGATGCAGGTAAGTGGCTTTTTTTTTGTCTTATCCGTCCGCGCTACCCCCGTCCCCCTTTCCCGGTGCACAGCCAATCTATCAATACACCAGCAGCTACGGGAATAGAGTCTTTCTTCTATATCTTTATGTAAAGTGTAAGACAATACTGATTCAAGCTCATATTATGAAAACGTTGGCCAAGATATAAATGAAATGACTTGCTATTGTTTTAATGCCACAACAGTAATTTAAATGTGAACGAATATATGCTTGCAGTATCCACACAAGCACTTTCACTTTGGTGTTGTCTTTTGTTTGTCACTTTATATGCAATTGCACTTTTTTTTAATGAAAATGTATTGTGAAGGAGATCCTGGGTGGGTTAAAATGTGTCATTCTTCTCTTGCTGGATACAATACCTTTATGAACAAAGTTGCTTGTTCTCTGAAATACTACCAGCGATACATTGTTTGGTGTAAAATAAACACACCCACACACACATACCCCAAATGTATAGATAATTTGTGTTGTCCATTTTTACAAATCGGTCAAATAGTCATCAAAATAAAGAAAATGGACAATTGTCATTGTCCTGTGTAGTTTAGGAAGACCACCAGCCTCTCGAGAATTCAAAATCAAAATGTGTTGGTATTCACTGTGTTACATGAAAGCAAACTGCCAGCACAGGTGTCGTTGACAGCATGACCCACTACTTTAGGGATGTCCAGTTTTTGAGTGTGGAGATATATAATTAAAAATACTACATTTAAAAGTGGAAACTACCACATTTAAAAGTGGAAACCACAAAACAAAAACACATTATCATACAATACGAAGTAGGTAGCATACATAATCTCATAACTATTGTTCAGTATCATCATTACATATAAATATCTATTCTAAGCATATTTCAAAATCATTGATTTTACACCTGATTTTATAAAACGTAAGGTAGGCAACCAGGGGTTGGAGCAGCATATATTCCAAATCTCTCCAAGTATATAATAATTGCCTCTTGAGGTGCTTATAATTATATTATCGCATCAAGATTTCTCAATTCATCAAACAGCTGCTTATTGCTTATAAGGCTTATTGCCTTTGGTTCAAAAGTTTGCGACCAAAGGGGAACTGGAATATTCACGATTGTGCAGTAACTTTATAACCATGTATTGACTACATATTTAAGGCAAACATAGAAAAAAGAAAGGCTATAGATAATATCAGTTATACACAAACAAAAGAGGACCCCACCTTACTTTAGAGAAGGTCTTGCTCCTTCTCAAGGGAAAACATAAAGTTTTCTGGAAAACCCTCACCCACCAGGGTTACCCCTTGGTGGCATGCTTTCTCATTGCGTCCTTCCCGTTTCGCTGCATAGTGGGGCGTGCTGCGACCATATGACCTACATGGGAGCACTACGTTTTTGGCTATGAGAGGCAGTTGATTCTGCAGGGAAGGAGCAAAGGTAAAAGATGGTGATTTAAAAATACCTGGCTAGTGGGTAATGACTACTTTATTCCGACCCCTAGTCGGTATGGTTAAAAACAGGGGAAAAGATTAGGTTTCATGGATTCAAAGTTCCGAACACCTAATGGTCGACATGTTTCTAGCCTACACCTTTCGGCTATTCTTCAGGACCTAGTGTATTAGGTGTCTGATACCTAGTTCCACTCTTATAGTTATCTACTAATCACAAGTTTCAGAACTACTTTGTTCTAAAGTATTTATAAAGGTGCATATATATTTATTAGCACTTGAAATTGTACTGTCAATGATTATATTTGGTATAAAGCCACCACTTCAGGGTTTCACCAGCAGGAAGTACGGTCTGTAGTCACACTTGCGTCAAGGCCATACTTCGCTATTTTACCTATTCTTCTCCACTCAGGAACTGCTTAGGAGATGAACAGCAGACACCCTTGGATGAATTAACAACTAAATTAGAAAATGATGGCAAAGGATTACAGGAATGAAAACTACGTATAGTCAAGAGGGACACCATCAACTATAAACTTAATGAAGTTTATACATGGGCCGAAGTGTATGCCTAGAGAAGACCTGTGAGTAAACAAGTAACCTCATCAGCAGAAAGTGTAGTATTGGACAAAGACATGGCACCTACAAGGTCACCACTCCCTCAGAGTGACGCGAACATTGGACAATAAGACAAAATATCACCAGTCAATACATCAGCAACAACCCCTACTTTTCTAACCTTCAGTCTGGATGTGGACCATCCACCAGAACTATCAACACAAAAACCATCAACACTGTCCACAAAGCCCGGAGAAGAAAAAGAAAAAGAAAGAGTTTGGAAAACTCTTCGGAGCCAACTCAAAGTTTGATCATGAATCTATCATCCACAAAACTGACCAATAAACAGCAATCCATTTAGGAGAAAGGAACATCATTTGTTCCAACCTACACCACAAACTTACTGGAAACAGAGATTTCCATCTATAGATTGATGGGAACTCTACGACTGCATAATTTCTCCGAAAAAGTAGTACCAACAAGCTCTCCAAGGGAATACATAAAGCAACAGGAATTTAAAAAGATCATTAAGAAAAGATGGGAACTACTACAGCATGAGCCAGAGTTTCAAGATATTTTCTCTAAACCACCCATATTCGCATATACCAGGGCAAAAAATCTAAAGGCACTTCTATCAACTAGCAAGAACAGTACCCGGCCACAATGGACTGGGGTGAAAAGTTTTTGAACTGCACGCATTGTAATAATGTGATCTTGGGTAACACCATAACACATTCGTTAACAGGAAAAATCACTAAGCTGCAATACTCTGTGGACTGTAATATGAGCAATGTAATTTATTCCATAAAATGGTCTCCAACCGGGCCCGTGCACCTAAGAGGGCCTACTGGGGGTCCTCAAACACGCTTTCCGACATGGTTTCCATGTCGGAAA
Source organism: Lissotriton helveticus (assembly GCF_964261635.1). NCBI lineage: Eukaryota > Metazoa > Chordata > Amphibia > Caudata > Salamandridae > Lissotriton > Lissotriton helveticus. Next base: position 1,580,404,036 of record NC_136067.1, on the reverse strand, counting down.
TCATGCCTCGTAATCTCAAGGGCAGAAAGGCTCACCCTTGAGATTACTGGCCAGCTTCCGACTGTCGGCAGCCAGCCAAAATGACCAGGCGGTTTACTTTCCAACCGCCTCCATCATAATGAGGTGGTTGTAAAGTAAACCGCGCGGCCCATTACAATGCTGCCCTGAAAGGCTCCGACCGCAGCTCGGAGCCTTTACTAGCTGCATCGTAATCAGCCTCTTATTGTCACTCATTCTCTCACTTACACATACTCATACATACAAACAGACCCACATGCTTACACATACACATGCTCTCTCTTACATATAAACACCTTCTCAACTGCAGGGATGCAAACAACACACATTTAAAAGCATTTAACTTTATTTACCTCAGTTACCAGCGAAGTGTTTGCTCATAATGCTTAAGTTTTACTGCACTAGTAATGAATAAGTGGCTATTAAACACAATTAGTACCCATTTTTTTTTAAGTGCTGAAAACAAGCAGGGTTCAGTCCTGGTGCTTATAAAGGCGATCCGTTCCTATGTTCTTGGCACTTGATTTTTCCACCTCTGAGGCCAGAGGTCGCACAGGTAGTGCAAGGGGTCGAAAGGTGCAAGCCAGGGTTGCCAAAGAAACCCTTAAATTAACCCTTGTTTGACTTTTTGTGCTAAAGACAGGCCAAAATCCTGCATGCACAAGTGAAATGAAAACTAACTTTTTATACTGAAAACTGAAACATCTTACAAGAAATATGTGGTAGAGGCTAACATGGCGAATAATTGATATCACCATGATTCTACATATTGGTTTTATTGATTCACCTAACTAAGTGAAAGCAATTTTACCTGTGTGTGCAACATGCAGGATGAAAGATGTGCACAATGCTACTATTTTATATTTTACTTTATAAATGATATAGCAGGGATTGGTATATAGAAGGGGAATCTACAAGATCTTAACATGTTAATTAATTCATTGAATTTGGTTCACCCCAAAATCAAATGCACAGCAAATACTAACACTCATTGTATAAATCACTTGAGATAAGATTGGAATGATTGGAAGCAAAATGTCAACTAATATTTAGAGGAAGCCAACCGATCAAAATAATAATTTACTGTATCTAAGTAGCACTCAGCCCTTAGGGGGATTACAAATTTACCTAAAATCCAAGTAATTAGAATTAGACAAATATATTAGAAAAAGATGACTACAAGAAAGTATAGAGCTTTAAGGTAAATATAAGATACAGGGGGCAATACCTGTCAGCAACATTGCAGACAGCAATCATAAAAATATCAGTGGCAATAAGAATAGTTCTTATAAAATCACAAAGGCAGAAAACATAAAGAATGATAATATTTTTGCGTAAATTCTCAACAGTATCTAATCACATAAAGATCATTTTTGTCAAAAAATGGGGGTGTGAGAGAATGGATAAATAAGCTGGTACCCGGCCTCAATGTTGTTGAAGTCAAGTTTGAGAGGGGTGAAATATTGGAAGGAATTGTAGGCTTAACAGCTGGTAAAGCCCCTGGTCCTGACGGGATCCCCCCAGATCTTTTCAAGTCTGATCCCTCTTTCTGGGCACCAATTCTGGAATCTGTTTTTAATGCTGCGGTTCAATGTGGTTGCCCACATACATGGGGGACTTCTACTATAGTCCCCGTTTTTAAAAAAGGGGACAAAAGCAGTCCACACTGTTACAGACCCATATCACTTATAGATTCTATGGTGAAAGTACTGGGGAGGGTTCTCCTGCAAAGGCTCACTTTGTGGGTAGAGGACAACAAGATCATGTCTGACTCCCAGTATGGGTTCTGTAAGGGGGTGATCTACGACCGCCCAGTGCCTTAATCTCTTCTTGATTTTAAGTAAGAATACAGTGGCACACAAGGGGACTATACACCTTGCCTTCATGGACTTGTCCTCAGCTTTTGACTGTGTGAACAGGAAGAATCTTTGGCAGTCCATGAGGGCAAAGGGGGTCGATTGTGGCATTGTAGATTTTTTAGAATATTTACACAGGTCCACCAGAGCAAATGTCAGGTTTTCTCAGGACCTAAGTGTGACAAAGGATTTTAACATTAAAAAGGGAGTCTGACAAGGATGTATTTTGGCTCCCTTTTTGTTTAATTTTTATATTAATGACTTAGATAGCGTTTTACGGGAGGTGGGGGTCAATTGTCCCAGAGTGGGACGCCGGTGCATCCCGGTCCTACTATACGCGGACGATGCGGTCCTTATATCCAGGACATAAAGAGGTCTACAAGCACTTTTATGTGCCTTTGAGGCTTTTATGGCAGACAGGGATTTAACAATAAATAACTCTAAATCATATATTATGCAGGTAAGACAGCCACCAAAAAAGAATTTTCAATTTAACGTGGGAGATGCTAAAATTCCCCTCACTAGCACGTTCTCGTATCTCGGAGGCCTTTTTGACAATAAGTTGAATTGGGGCCCTCATGTCCTGAAAAAGAAAGGGGACGTTTCTAGGGTGAATGCAGCAATTTTTAATTTTGCATCCAAATTGGGGAAAAAGCCTACTGGCGCAATATTGAAACTATATAAGGCTAAATCAGTGGCTACCGCAACATATGGAAGCGAAATTTGGGGGTATATCGCGGGAGAGCGACTACAAATTGTGGAGAATGCCTTCCTGAAACGTTTACTGTGTCTCCCACGAGGCACATCAAACCTAGCTGCTCATGAGGAACTGGGGATCCGGCATGTCAGTGACATTTTCTCAACGTGGTTAAACCCTGATATTCCCTTGACTCACATGATTTTAAAAGACTGCCTGCCCATGGATAACTCATCCGCAGTACTTTGGCTGAATTACATTAGGAAAGGCTTTTCAAGCTAAGGGCGGGGTGAGTTTTTTGATAACCCGGAACGCATTAATAAGGGGGATGTGTAGGCAATAAAAATGGCTTTCCTCCTAGAAAGAAAATTGACGAGGGAAGCTAAAGAGGTACAGAAACCAAGTGTTAGGACATATATTATGTGAAAAACAACACCAAACACAGAGCCTTATTTATTGGGCACCTTGTCCTCACATGAGAAATTTTTATTAACCAGGTTTCGGATGAACCAGTTTCATCATTTGCTTGTAAGGCCACAAAGTTCAGTTTTTAACAAAGAAGTAGCTCCCTGCGGCTGTGACGGAAAGTCTCCGCAGGATTTGCTGCATTCAACCACTACGAGACTGTACTAGCATCCAGCAAAAAGCAGACATACTCATTCATAACTGTGCCGTCATAAATGTATGTACTTAAAGAAGAAACTATATTTCATCAATATTCTGGTACAGCAATTAAAATTAAACATTTTTATTAGTGTGCACAGATTTGTAATTTAAGCACCCCGCTGGTAAAGACACATAGGTTAAAACCACCAGACTGGTAAAATGATGTTGGAATAAGCATAAATCACTGATGCGAACACGCAATCAAAAAAATCTGCAGTGTACTGTAATTTTGCTTCAACCGTTGCTCAAATGATTATATTCGATTTAAAAAATGACATACTATATCACATCTAAATAGAGGCAAAGAATCGAGAAAATATTTTATTTAAAAAAAATGATATGGTGGGCTTGAAGAATGACAGTATCTGAGGCAATGTATTCAGATTGGTTTGAAAGAGTGGGCGAAGGGAAGAGCATATATGAATAAAGTCAATGTGTTACATGTTTTGAGGATTACTGCTGTCTGAACGGCATACCCTTTGAGGAGGTGTTTACCGCGAGGTAGAAAATGCTGACCAGAAAGAGCATTCCACTGCTGCTTTGACAATTCTGCTGAAGATCTACCCGGAAAACACAGCAGTGAACTTCACGTTGACAAATCACATTTCTATGGCCATCTGCAGACTTCCATTTTTCTCTCCTCCTGGAACAGTAGGAAGATAGATCATTTGGGGTGTCTGGGCAATTTCTTGGATTCACATCCCTCTGTTACTTTGGTTTTAGCACTTGCTCTCCATTGTGAAAATCTGGACAGCTGTCCAGTGAAGATGAGCTGATTGGTTGTCTGTGTTAGGATTCTTTTTGAGACAGGTATCCAAATTGATTGGCTTTGGCTTCCAGCCGGTGTCTCTAGCAAAGCTTACTTACTTGCACCCTTTGCCATTAGTCTTTTTCATCTGGCATCTGGAGAAGATCTGCAGCGTCATTTTAGTTAAATATCTGACCATTAACTGGACTTTGGAATTTGCTACCCGGGAACAAGCTCATAAATTATGGTGAAGTGACCTACCCTCAAAGACATAGAAGCTGTACTGGTAGGTGCGTTGAGAGGAGTTGAAAGCTGAACAGGGGCACTATAAGCAATGACTGACAGGCTACTACCTGTATGAAGTCATACGAATATGGTTAAGAGTAATAAGCATAGACTTAAATAAGAACTATGTTTTCTATCCAATGTCCAGCCGGACAGAGGAGATTTTTATTTTTAAGATAAACTAAGAATTCAAATGATTAAAGGGAACACAAATCACAAACTGGGCACAAGCCTGTACCAAGTATGGAAGGGGTGAAGACAATACATGGGGAAAATGACAGGCAAACAGAGTGGAGCGAAAGGATGCTTACAAAACAATGCAAATCTTGTGTAAGCTAAACCTAACAGTAACTGCAATAATTAATACAAGAGAGAAAATGCAGTACTGTTAACACAGTCGACGTGACGTTTCGATCCCTATCTCCAATTATATACTGGGATCATCTTCAGGACTATATACATTACTATTGCCTGAGTTTTTTGGCCTGCGGGAATAAACAGGAAGAATGGAAGGAAGGGGGGAAAAAGACAATTAAATTACACTAACATTTCAAATTTTCATGAAGCATGTCACGCATTTTAGAGAATTTTAAACAGTTTAAGGTAGGTGACTCGGTGCTCTGGAGACGCCGTTCCCAGTGACATATTATCAGACAGTAAAGATTGCACGGTGCCGTGGGGGTGACTGGACGTTGAGCAGTGAGTTTGGGCCGTGAGCCAAATGACTCCTGAATGAGTGTTGGCGTGACTGTGCTCTTTTTTATTATGTGAAGTGCCTATGTGGACAGTTGGCGTGTATAAAAGCTTGTAACCTACGGGTGAATGTGGTGCCGTGTAGGGAATTAATCGTGCCGGGGGATGGCGTCTGGCTATAGGGGAGAGATGCTGACCTTCTTTCAAAGGAAGGTGCGGTCCATCGGCATCAAAATTCGAAGCCTCATGGAAAAGCGAATGTACCTAAAGATAAAGATACATTAATAAAGGCAGGTCGAAGAAACAGTAGGGAGGAGGTGAGGTAAACCGAGGAGTTAAGTTTACCTGAATGGATACATCAAAAGCCTAAAAGGTTTCTTTTGAAGGGCAAAATTGTGCGGCAGGGCGTCAGTTGAGCGTTCCTGTCGTGTTGAAATGGACCTGTGGGAGAAGGCAAGCTTTTAGTGGGGAATAACCGTTATATTTGAATAACGGAAGGGCTAGCACGAATAATAATGTACCTGTAGACTTTACAGCGTGCCCCGTAATTGTTGAAGTTGGGCTGGGTGGTGGGCTGCACGGTTCGGCTGCTAATTAGAGCAATCCGGGTGGTTGTTGGTCCTGTGTACAATTGGGAAAAGGAGTCAGAGCCATAAACAACCGCCGAATTTCTTCACAAATGAGTGGAGATTGCCTTACCTCAATGGGACACCAGTGACGGGCGGCGGGGACACCGTCCGGTATAGCGTGATAGCTGATAACCAGTGGCTCTCTGAGAGGCAGCTTTTGGGCCGTGTGCTTTGGAAAAATAAACACAGAAGAGGGACTAGCGCCAGGAAGTGGGCAGTAACCCGGGCTGTGGGGGCCATCTTGGAATAGGAGTGGTGCCTAACCGGCGGACATCTTGGAGTGGGTTAAAGTGAGTGGAAAAAGTGCACGAAGTGACATTAAAACATTTAAACATTTGGTCACAACATTTGTCCTGAAATACTTCAACACGAGTTTCACAGTGGAACTCAAGGGAAAAACGATCAGAAAACAGTTCAATAGTTCAGGTCCTGAGGAGGACAAGCAGGTGTCAATGTCAGAGTTCAAGAAACAGAGCTGCAGGAACCAATTTTACAGGAGATTGGTCCAATCCTCTGACCTGTTCAGGCCATCCTGTATGGAGTTAAATTGGATAATGGATTTAAGATCCTCTTTGTTCAGCAATTGTCCCATATTACCACCTCTTGGTGGTAGTTTCAATACTTTCAGAACTGTCCACTTTAGCTCATTTTCAGAATGTTTATGGGATGAGTAGTGATCCACCAAAGGGGCGTTCAAGGTCCCGCAGCGAATGCGGCTCCGATGTTGTCCAATTTGGATCTTCACCTTTTGCGTTGTTTGCCCTATATATACTTTCAGACAAGGGCATTGGATCAAGTATATGACATTAGATGTGTTACAATTAGAAAATGCATGACTCTGTACAGTAGTATTGTTGAATGTGAAACTTTTACCTTCTATTGTCGAATCACAGTTATTGCAACCCCCACATTTCGAATGACCAATAATGGGGGACAGACCCCATGCAGTATCAAGTGTAGAGGTGGAAGGTAAGCATGGTAAGGCCGCCCTCACAAGGTGATTTTTTTTAGATTTTTGCTCTTTTTGAAAGCAAAAAGAGGTTTGTCCATGTTGAGGACGCCTGAGTTAATGATAGGCCATTGTTGCAATATGGTTTTCCTCAACTTGTGAGTGATGGGTGAAAAAGTGGTCACGCATGCAATACGTTTCAATTCCTTTTTGGGTTTGGGGGAGAGCAGAACATCTCTGGGACAGTACCAGGCTCTCTTCAGTGCGGCTTTTGTGATTTTTCTAGGATAGCCCCGTTCTTTGAGTTTGCCTGCCAGAACTGCAGCTTCCTTGAAATAATCCTGTTTAGCCGAGCAATTACGCCTGATCCTTAAAAATTTGGAATAAGGTAAAGAATCCCTTAAAGCCCTGGGATGATTGCTGTTGTATGCCAGAAGTGTGTTTTTTTCAGTGGGTTTGCGGTAGAGTCGTGTGAGAAGATGCCCTTCACTGTGATAAATAGTAAGATCTAGAAATGCAATAGAATCGTTATTGGTGGTGATGGTAAATGACAGTCCAAGGCAGTTGTTATTCATCCAGTGAAGGAATTGGCGCAGGCAATCAACATTTTGCTTCCAAATAATAAAAATGTTGTCAATATACCTGCGCCAAAAGACTATCCCTGTGTAGAAAGGGTTGGATGGAGTAAGGATTACATTGGTTTCCAATTGGTCCATGAAAAGCACTGCCAGGTTTGGAGCAAAAATGGCCCCCATTGACGTGCCTTTGATTTGTTCAAAGAAAATGTTATTGAACATGAAAAAATTCTTTGTAAGACAGACCTCCAGAAGTTGCAGGATGAAAGTGCTCGGCACTGGGTGTGGACGAAGACGTGATTCTAAAATTCTCTGAATGACTAGTAGTGCTGATGTCTGTGGTATGTTTGTGTAGAGAGACTCTACGTCCATGGTAACTAGAGTCTCCTCAGTGGGGTCAAATGGATGGTATTCAATCATGTTTATCATGTTCATAGAGTCTCTGACATAGCACTTAGTTTCTGGGACAAATTCCTTGATGAAGTAGTCAATGTATGAGCCGAGTGGTTCCAGAATTGATCCACAGGCTGAGACTATCGGTCTCCCTGGAGGTTTGGTGGCATCTTTGTGTACTTTTGGGAGAGTGTAGATAACCGGTGTTCTGGGGGTCTTCACATTCAGGAAATGGAATTCATTTTTTGAGAGGAAACCTGCCTCCACTCCTTCTGTGGTGATTTTGAGGATAAGTGCCTGGATCTCTTTGGTGGGGTTATGGGCCAATCGTTTATAATGGTCTTTATTGTCAAGTTGGCGCTGGATTTCTGTAATGTAGGCTGTTTTATCTTGGAGTACTATTCCACCGCCTTTGTCAGCGCTTTTAATGATCAGAGCGTCGTTGGTCTTTAGTTTCTCAATTGCCTGTTTCTCTTTTAGTGAAATGTTATATGGGATGAATTTTTTCTTATTCTGAAGATTAGACAGTTCTTTCAGAATTACTTTCTCAAAGGTTAAAATTTCTGTTGGAACCATTCCAGCCGAGGGCAGGAAGGTCGAGGGTGGGCGAAAGGGGGTGTTAGTGATTTTTTCAGGTGTAGGATGTAGCTGGAAGAAAGCCTGAAGGCGTATGCGCCTAAAAAATCTCATGAGCTCAGTCTGTAGTTCCATGTAGTTTGTTGGAACAGTGGGCACAAACGAGAGACCCTTTTTGAGCAGTGAAAGCTTGTCTTCTGCCAATGTGTGGGCTGATAGGTTAAAGATCGGAATTGAATCAATGTTATGCATAGTGCGAGATCTGGGAACTACCACTGGTAGTAATTGTTGCGGGTCTTTCGCTCTCCAGGGGGGTTGTACCACCTTTGAGTTTTCTTTACTCGACCACGTTGTGGTGGGTCCTGGGCTCCTCTCGCTAAAAAAGTATTCTGATGTGTTCCACCTCGTCTGGCTGTGCTGCTGCCTTCGCCGGGATCCGAACTCTCAGATGAGTCGGCAGATGTATCTGAGAAACCTACAAGGTTTTGACGTTTGTTATAGCGGCCCCAGGGGCGACTATTTTGGTATTGTGGGTAGGATTTGTTTGTGTAGAAATCTTTCTGCAAATATGGGTATGTGTTCTCTACGTTATATGAATTGATGTCCTTCTTGATTTTGTTGGATTTCTTATTTTGTTCTATCCGGTGGAAGTCTGCAACAGTTTTGTCAACCTGTTCTATCAGTTTTTTGGCATCTGTTGTGGGACTGGAATCAGATATTTGTTTGAGAATATCGGCGATTTCTACTTCTAGGGATTTTAAGGTTTCTGTTGCAATATCGATGCCCAGGACTAGCCAATGGCGTGAGCAGGTGGTCCCTATATAACTGAAATTTTGGATGTATTTGGGATTGTCTGTGAAAATCCCTGGAACGTTGCGAACCTGTAGGCCTAGAGGGATAACTTCTGCTTTCAGGTAGTCAGTCAGCATCAAAATCATAAGCTCTAGACGAACCTGTTTTTTCTTAAGCTTCTCTAACTGATCTGGGATTGAAGTATTCGCTGGAGTGGGTGTTTCTGGTGTGTCCGACAGTAGTGAGGGACGCGAGCAAAGATGTTTGATATAGTCGTCTGTATAAAGCGGTGCATGGGATGACATGCTTGGAAAATTCTGAATGGGGGAGAAAGGTGTGGGGGAGAATTCAAGGAACTTGGTGCTAGGGTTGACCCGCCCCCAACTAGGGTGGGTAAAGGGAATATAGACCCTTGCAATCCAGCGATAGCGCTATGAAGTGTTATGAACAACAAGGGGACCCGTTTAGGTAGTTTGAGGACCTCGGGTAGTAATGATTATTCAAGAGAACAAAGGTCCTGAACTCATACGAATATGGTTAAGAGTAATAAGCATAGACTTAAATAAGAACTATGTTTTCTATCCAATGTCCAGCCGGACAGAGGAGATTTTTATTTTTAAGATAAACTAAGAATTCAAATGATTAAAGGGAACACAAATCACAAACTGGGCACAAGCCTGTACCAAGTATGGAAGGGGTGAAGACAATACATGGGGAAAATGACAGGCAAACAGAGTGGAGCGAAAGGATGCTTACAAAACAATGCAAATCTTGTGTAAGCTAAACCTAACAGTAACTGCAATAATTAATACAAGAGAGAAAATGCAGTACTGTTAACACAGTCGACGTGACGTTTCGATCCCTATCTCCAATTATATACTGGGATCATCTTCAGGACTATATACATTACTATTGCCTGAGTTTTTTGGCCTGCGGGAATAAACAGGAAGAATGGAAGGAAGGGGGGGAAAAGACAATTAAATTACACTAACATTTCAAATTTTCATGAAGCATGTCACGCATTTTAGAGCATTTTAAACAGTTTAAGATAGGTGACTCGGTGCTCTGGAGACGCCGTTCCCAGTGACATATTATCAGACAGTAAAGATTGCACGGTGCCGTGGGGGTGACTGGACGTTGAGCAGTGAGTTTGGGCCGTGAGCCAAATGACTCCTGAATGAGTGTTGGCGTGACTGTGCTCTTTTTTATTATGTGAAGTGCCTATGTGGACAGTTGGCGTGTATAAAAGCTTGTAACCTACGGGTGAATATGGTGCCGTGTAGGGAATTAATCGTGCCGGGGGATGGCGCCTGGCTATAGGGGAGAGATGCTGACCTTCTTTCAAAGGAAGGTGCGGCCCATCGGCATCAAAATTCGAAGCCTCATGGAAAAGCGAATGTACCTAAAGATAAAGATACATTAATAAAGGCAGGTCGAAGAAACAGTTGGGAGGAGGTGAGGTAAACCGAGGAGTTAAGTTTACCTGAATGGATACATCAAAAGCCTAAAAGGTTTCTTTTGAAGGGCAAAATTGTGCGGCAGGGTGTCAGTTGAGCGTTCCTGTCGTGTTGAAATGGACCTGTGGGAGAAGGCAAGCTTTTAGTGGGGAATAACCGTTATATTTGAATAACGGAAGGGCTAGCACGAATAATAATGTACCTGTAGACTTTACAGCGTGCCCCGTAATTGTTGAAGTTGGGCTGGGTGGTGGGCTGCACGGTTCGGCTGCTAATTAGAGCAATCCGGGTGGTTGTTGGTCCTGTGTACAATTGGGAAAAGGAGTCAGAGCCATAAACAACCGCCGAATTTCTTTACAAATGAGTGGAGATTGCCTTACCTCAATGGGACACCAGTGACGGGCTGCAGGGAATACCGTCCGGTATAGCGGGATAGCTGATAACCAGTGGCTCTCTGAGAGGCAGCTTTTGGGCCGTGTGCTTTGGAAAAATAAACACAGAAGAGGGACTAGCGCCAGGAAGTGGGCAGTAACCCGGGCTGTGGGGGCCATCTTGGAATAGGAGTGGTGCCTAACCGGCGGACATCTTGGAGTGGGTTAAAGTGAGTGGAAAAAGTGCACGAAGTGACATTAAAACATTTAAACATTTGGTCACAACATTTGTCCTGAAATACTTCAACACGAGTTTCAGAGTGGAACTCAAGGGAAAAACGATCAGAAAACAGTTCAATAGTTCAGGTCCTGAGGAGGACAAGCAGGTGTCAATGTCAGAGTTCAAGAAACAGAGCTACAGGAACCAATTTTACAGGAGATTGGTCCAATCCTCTGACCTGTTCATGCCATCCTGTATGGAGTTAAATTGGATAATGGATTTAAGTTCCTCTTTGTTCAGCAATTGTCCCATATTACCACCTCTTGGTGGTAGTTTCAATTCTTTCAGAACTGTCCACTTTAGCTCATTTTCAGAATGTTTATGGGATGAGTAGTGATCCACCAAAGGGGCGTTCAAGGTCCCGCAGCGAATGCGGCTCCGATGTTGTCCAATTCGGATCTTCACCTTTTGCATTATTTGCCCTATAAATACTTTCAGACAAGGGCATTGGATCAAGTATATGACATTAGATGTGTTACAATTAGAAAATGCATGGCTCTGTACAGTAGTATTGTTGAATGTGAAACTTTTACCTTCTATTGTCGAATCACAGTTATTGCAACCCCCACATTTCGAATGACCAATAATGGGGGACAGACCCCATGCAGTATTAAGTGTAGAGGTAGAAGGTAAGCATGGTAAGGTCGCCCAGAAACTAAGTGCTATGTCAGAGACTCTATGAACATGATAAACATGATTGAATACCATCCATTTGACCCCACGAGGAGACTCTAGTTACCATGGACGTAGAGTCTCTCTACACAAACATACCACAGACATCAGCACTACTAGTCATTCAGAGAATTTCAGAATCACGTCCCCGTCCACACCCAGTGCCGAGCACTTTCATCCTGCAACTTCTGGAGGTCTGTCTTACAAAGAATTTTTTCATGTTCAATAACATTTTCTTTGAACAAATCAAAGGCACGTCCATGGGGGCCATTTTTGCTCCAAACCTGGCAGTCCTTTTCATGGACCAATTGGAAACCAATGTAATCCTTACTCCATCCAACCCTTTCTACACAGGGATAGTCTTTTGGCGCAGGTATATTGACGACATTTTTATTATTTGGAAACAAGATTTTGATTGCCTGCGCCAATTCCTTCACTGGATGAATAACAACTGCCTTGGACTGTCATTTACCATCACCACCAATAACGATTCTATTGCATTTCTAGATCTTACTATTTATCACAGTGAAGGGCATCTTCTCACACGACTCTACCGCAAACCCACTGAGAAAAACACACTTCTGGCATACAACAGCAATCATCCCAGGGCTTTAAGGGATTCTTTACCTTATTCCCAATTTTTAAGGATCAGGCGTAATTGCTCAGCTAAACAGGATTATTTCAAGGAAGCTGCAGTTCTGGCAGGCAAACTCAAAGAACGGGGCTATCCTAGAAAAATCACAAAAGCCGCACTGAAGAGACCCTGGTACTGTCCCAGAGATGTTCTGCTCTCCCCCAAACCCAAAAAGGAATTGAAACGTATTGCATGCGTGACCACTTTTTCACCCATCTCTCACAAGTTGAGGAAAACCATATTGCAACAATGGCCTATCATTAACTCAGGCGTCCTCAACATGGACAAACCTCTTTTTGCTATCAAAAAGAGCAAAAATCTAAAAAATCACCTTGTGAGGGCGGCCTTACCATGCTTACCTTCTACCTCTACACTTGATACTGCATGGGGTCTGTCCCCCATTATTGGTCATTCGAAATGTGAGGGTTGCAATAACTGTGATTCGACAATAGAAGGTAAAAGTTTCACATTCAACAATACTACTGTACAGAGCCATGCATTTTCTAATTGTAACACATCTAATGTAATATACTTGATCCAATGCCCTTGTCTGAAAGTATATATAGGGCAAACAACGCAAAAGGTGAAGATCCGAATTGGACAACATCGGAGCCGCATTCGCTGCGGGACCTTGAACGCCCCTATGGTGGATCACTACTCATTCCATAAACATTCTGAAAATGAGCTAAAGTGGACAGTTCTGAAAGTATTGAAACTACCCCCAAGAGGTGGTAATATGGGACAATTGCTGAACAAAGAGGAACTTAAATCCATTATCCAATTTAACTCCATACAGGATGGCCTGAACAGGTCAGAGGATTGGACCAATCTCCTGTAAAATTGGTTCCTGCAGCTCTGTTTCTTGAACTCTGACATTGACACCTGCTTGCCTCCTCAGGACCTGAACTCTTGAACTGTTTTCTGATCGTTTTTCCCTTGAGTTCCAGTCTGAAACTCATGTTGAAGTATTTCAGGACAAATGTTGTGACCAAATGTTTAAATGTTTTAATGTCACTTCGTGCACTTTTTCCACTCACTTTAACCCACTCCAAGATGTCCGCCGGTTAGGCACCACTCCTATTCCAAGATGGCCCCCACAGCCCGGGTTACTGCCCACTTCCTGGCGCTAGTCCCTCTTCTGTGTTTATTTTTCCAAAGCACACGGCCCAAAAGCTGCCTCTCAGAGAGCCACTGGTTATCAGCTATCCCGCTATACCGGACGGTATTCCCTGCAGCCCGTCACTGGTGTCCCATTGAGGTAAGGCAATCTCCACTCATTTGTGAAGAAATTCGGCGGTTGTTTATGGCTCTGACTCCTTTTCCCAATTGTACACAGGACCAACAACCACCCGGATTGCTCTAATTAGCAGCCGAACCGTGCAGCCCACCACCCAGTCCAACTTCAACAATTACGGGGCACGCTGTAAAGTCTACAGGTACATTATTATTCGTGCTAGCCCTTCCGTTATTCAAATATAACGGTTATTCCCCACTAAAAGCTTGCCTTCTCCCACAGGTCCATTTCAACACGACAGGAACGCTCAACTGACGCCCTGCCGCACAATTTTGCCCTTCAAAAGAAACCTTTTAGGCTTTTGATGTATCCATTCAGGTAAACTTAACTCCTTGGTTTACCTCACCTCCTCCCTACTGTTTCTTCGACCTGCCTTTATTAATGTATCTTTATCTTTAGGTACATTCGCTTTTCCATGAGGCTTCGAATTTTGATGCCGATGGGCCGCACCTTCCTTTGAAAGAAGGTCAGCATCTCTCCCCTATAGCCAGGCGCCATCCCCGGCACGATTAACTCCCTACACGGCACCATATTCACCCGTAGGTTACAAGCTTTTATACACGCCAACTGTCCACATAGGCACTTCACATAATAAAAAAGAGCACAGTCACGCCAACACTCATTCAGGAGTCATTTGGCTCACGGCCCAAACTCACTGTTCAACGTCCAGTCACCCCCACGGCACCGTGCAATCTCTACTGTCTGATAATATGTCACTGGGAACGGCGTCTCCAGAGCACCGAGTCACCTATCTTAAACTGTTTAAAATGCTCTAAAATGCGTGACATGCTTCATGAAAATTTGAAATGTTAGTGTAATTTAATTGTCTTTTCCCCCCCTTCCTTCCATTCTTCCTGTTTATTCCCGCAGGCCAAAAAACTCAGGCAATAGTAATGTATACAGTCCTGAAGATGATCCCAGTATATAATTGGAGATAGGGATCGAAACGTCACGTCGACTGTGTTAACAGTACTGCATTTTCTCTCTTGTATTAATTATTGCAGTTACTGTTAGGTTTAGCTTACACAAGATTTGCATTGTTTTGTAAGCATCCTTTCGCTCCACTCTGTTTGCCTGTCATTTTCCCCATGTATTGTCTTCACCCCTTCCATACTTGGTACAGGCTTGTGCCCAGTTTGTGATTTGTGTTCCCTTTAATCATTTGAATTCTTAGTTTATCTTAAAAATAAAAATCTCCTCTGTCCGGCTGGACATTGGATAGAAAACATAGTTCTTATTTAAGTCTATGCTTATTACTCTTAACCATATTCGTATGAGTTCAGGACCTTTGTTCTCTTGAATAATCATTACTACCCGAGGTCCTCAAACTACCTAAACGGGTCCCCTTGTTGTTCATAACACTGCATAGCGCAATCGCTGGATTGCAAGGGTCTATATTCCCTTTACCCACCCTAGTTGGGGGCGGGTCAACCCTAGCACCAAGTTCCTTGAATTCTCCCCCACACCTTTCTCCCCCATTCAGAATTTTCCAAGCATGTCATCCCATGCACCGCTTTATACAGACGACTATATCAAACATCTTTGCTCGCGTCCCTCACTACTGTCGGACACACCAGAAACACCCACTCCAGCGAATACTTCAATCCCAGATCAGTTAGAGAAGCTTAAGAAAAAACAGGTTCGCCTAGAGCTTATGATTTTGATGCTGACTGACAACCTGAAAGCAGAAGTTATCCCTCTAGGCCTACAGGTTCGCAACGTTCCAGGGATTTTCACAGACAATCCCAAATACATCCAAAATTTCAGTTATATAGGGACCACCTGCTCACGCCTTTGGCTAGTCCTGGGCATCGATATTGCAACAGAAACCTTAAAATCCCTAGAAGTAGAAATCGCCGATATTCTCAAACAAATATCTGATTCCAGTCCCACAACAGATGCCAAAAAACTGATAGAACAGGTTGACAAAACTGTTGCAGACTTCCACCGGATAGAACAAAATAAGAAATCCAACAAAATCAAGAAGGACATCAATTCATATAACGTAGAGAACACATACCCATATTTGCAGAAAGATTTCTACACAAACAAATCCTACCCACGATACCAAAATAGTCGCCCCAGGGGCCGCTATAACAAATGTCAAAACCTTGTAGGTTTCTCAGATACATCTGCCGACTCATCTGAGAGTTCGGATCCCGGCGAAGGCAGCAGCACAGCCAGACGAGGTGGAACACATCAGAATACTTTTTTAGCGAGAGGAGCCCAGGACCCACCACAACGTGGTCGAGTAAACAAAACTCAAAGGTGGTACAACCCCCCTGGAGAGCGAAAGACCCACAACAATTACTACCAGTCGTAGTTCCCAGATCTCGCACTATGCATAACATTGATTCAATTCCGTTCTTTAACCTATCAGCCCACACATTGGCAGAAGACGAGCTTTCACTGCTCAAAAAGGGTCTCTCGTTTGTGCCCACTGTTCCAACAAACTACATGGAACTACAGACTGAGCTCATGAGATTTTTTAGGTGCATACGCCTTCAGGCTTTCTTCCAGCTACATCCTACACCTGAAAAAATCACTAACACCCCCTTTCGCCCACCCTCGACCTTCCTGCCCTCGGCTGGAATGGTTCCAACAGAAATTTTAACCTTTGAGAAAGTAATTCTGAAAGAACTTTCTAATCTTCTGAATAAGAAAAAATTCATCCCATATAACATTTCACTAAAAGAGAAACAGGCAATTGAGAAACTAAAGGCCAACGACGCTCTGATCATTAAAAGCGCTGACAAAGGCGGTGGAATAGTACTCCAAGATAAAACAGCCTACATGACAGAAATCCAGCGCCAACTTGACAATAAAGACCATTATAAACGATTGGCCCATAACCCCACCAAAGAGATCTAGGCACTTATCCTCAAAATCACCACAGAAGGAGTGGAGGCAGGTTTCCTCTCAAAAAAGGAATTCCATTTCCTGAATGTGAAGACCCCCAGAACACCGGTTATCTACACTCTCCCGAAAGTACACAAAGATGCCACCAAACCTCCAGGGAGACCGATAGTCTCAGCCTGTGGATCAATTCTGGAACCACTCGGCTCATACGTTGACTACTTCATCAAGGAATTTGTCCCAGAAACTAAGTGCTATGTCAGAGACTCTATGAACATGATAAACATGATTGAATACCATCCATTTGACCCCACTGAGGAGACTCTAGTTACCATGGACGTAGAGTCTCTCCACACAAACATACCACAGACATCAGCACTACTAGTCATTCAGAGAATTTTAGAATCAAGTCCCGTCCACACCCAGTGCCGAGCACTTTCATCCTGCAACTTCTGGAGGTCTGTCTTACAAAGAATTTTTTCATGTTCAATAACATTTTCTTTGAACAAATCAAAGGCACGTCCATGGGGGCCATTTTTGCTCCAAACCTGGCAGTGCTTTTCATGGACCAATTGGAAACCAATGTAATCCTTACTCCATCCAACCCTTTCTACACAGGGATAGTCTTTTGGCGCAGGTATATTGACGACATTTTTATTATTTGGAAACAAGATGTTGATTGCCTGCGCCAATTCCTTCACTGGATGAATAACAACTGACTTGGACTGTCATTTACCATCACCACCAATAACGATTCTATTGCATTTCTAGATCTTACTATTTATCACAGTGAAGGGCATCTTCTCACACGACTCTACCGCAAACCCACTGAGAAAAACACACTTCTGGCATACAACAGCAATCATCCCAGGGCTTTAAGAGATTCTTTACCTTATTCCCAACTTTTAAGGATCCGGCATAATTGCTCGGCTAAACAGGATTATTTCAAGGAAGCTGCAGTTCTGGCAGGCAAACTGAAAGAACTGGGCTATCCTAGAAAAATCACAAAAGCCGCACTGAAGAGAGCCTGGTACTGTCCCAGAGATGTTCTGCTCTCCCCCAAACCCAAAAAGGAATTGAAACGTATTGCATGCGTGACCACTTTTTCACCCATCTCTCACAAGTTGAGGAAAACCATATTGCAACAATGGCCTATCATTAACTCAGGCGTCCTCAACATGGACAAACCTCTTTTTGCTTTCAAAAAGAGCAAAAATCTAAAAAATCACCTTGTGAGGGCGGCCTTACCATGCTTACCTTCTACCTCTACACTTGATACTGCATGGGGTCTGTCCCCCATTATTGGTCATTCGAAATGTGGGGGTTGCAATAACTGTGATTCGACAATAGAAGGTAAAAGTTTCACATTCAACAATACTACTGTACAGAGCCATGCATTTTCTAATTGTAACACATCTAATGTAATATACTTGATCCAATGCCCTTGTCTGAAAGTATATATAGGGCAAACAACGCAAAAGGTGAAGATCCGAATTGGACAACATCGGAGCCGCATTCGCTGCGGGACCTTGAACGCCCCTATGGTGGATCACTACTCATTCCATAAACATTCTGAAAATGAGCTAAAGTGGACAGTTCTGAAAGTATTGAAACTACCACCAAGAGGTGGTAATATGGGACAATTGCTGAACAAAGAGGAACTTAAATCCATTATCCAATGTAACTCCATACAGGATGGCCTGAACAGGTCAGAGGATTGGACCAATCTCCTGTAAAATTGGTTCCTGCAGCTCTGTTTCTTGAACTCTGACATTGACACCTGCTTGTCCTCCTCAGGACCTGAACTATTGAACTGTTTTCTGATCGTTTTTCCCTTGAGTTCCACTCTGAAACTCATGTTGAAGTATTTCAGGACAAATGTTGTGACCAAATGTTTAAATGTTTTAATGTCACTTCGTGCACTTTTTCCACTCACTTTAACCCACTCCAAGATGTCCGCCGGTTAGGCACCACTCCTATTCCAAGATGGCCCCCACAGCCCGGGTTACTGCCCACTTCCTGGCGCTAGTCCCTCTTCTGTGTTTATTTTTCCAAAGCACACGGCCCAAAAGCTGCCTCTCAGAGAGCCACTGGTTATCAGCTATCCCGCTATACCGGACGGTATTCCCTGCAGCCCGTCACTGGTGTCCCATTGAGGTAAGGCAATCTCCACTCATTTGTGAAGAACTTCGGCGGTTGTTTATGGCTCTGACTCCTTTTCCCAATTGTACACAGGACCAACAACCACCCGGATTGCTCTAATTAGCAGCCGAACCGTGCAGCCCACCACCCAGTCCAACTTCAACAATTACGGGGCACGCTGTAAAGTCTACAGGTACATTATTATTCGTGCTAGCCCTTCCGTTATTCAAATATAACGGTTATTCCCCACTAAAAGCTTGCCTTCTCCCACAGGTCCATTTCAACACGACAGGAACGCTCAACTGACGCCCTGCCGCACAATTTTGCCCTTCAAAAGAAACCTTTTAGGCTTTTGATGTATCCATTCAGGTAAACTTAACTCCTTGGTTTACCTCAGCTCCTCCCTACTGTTTCTTCGACCTGCCTTTATTAATGTATCTTTATCTTTAGGTACATTCGCTTTTCCATGAGGCTTCGAATTTTGATGCCGATGGGCCGCACCTTCCTTTGAAAGAAGGTCAGCATCTCTCCCCTATAGCCAGGCGCCATCCCCGGCACGATTAACTCCCTACACGGCACCATATTCACCCGTAGGTTACAAGCTTTTATACACGCCAACTGTCCACATAGGCACTTCACATAATAAAAAAGAGCACAGTCACGCCAACACTCATTCAGGAGTCATTTGGCTCACGGCCCAAACTCACTGCTCAACGTCCAGTCACCCCCACGGCACCGTGCAATCTCTACTGTCTGATAATATGTCACTGGGAACGGCGTCTCCAGATCACCGAGTCACCTATCTTAAACTGTTTAAAATGCTCTAAAATGCGTGACATGCTTCATGAAAATTTGAAATGTTAGTGTAATTTAATTGTCTTTTCCCCCCCTTCCTTCCATTCTTCCTGTTTATTCCCGCAGGCCAAAAAACTCAGGCAATAGTAATGTATACAGTCCTGAAGATGATCCCAGTATATAATTGGAGATAGGGATCGAAACGTCACGTCGACTGTGTTAACAGTACTGCATTTTCTCTCTTGTATTAATTATTGCAGTTACTGTTAGGTTTAGCTTACACAAGATTTGCATTGTTTTGTAAGCATCCTTTCGCTCCACTCTGTTTGCCTGTCATTTTCCCCATGTATTGTCTTCACCCCTTCCATACTTGGTACAGGCTTGTGCCCAGTTTGTGATTTGTGTTCCCTTTAATCATTTGAATTCTTAGTTTATCTTAAAAATAAAAATCTCCTCTGTCCGGCTGGACATTGGATAGAAAACATAGTTCTTATTTAAGTCTATGCTTATTACTCTTAACCATATTCGTATGAGTTCAGGACCTTTGTTCTCTTGAATAATCATTACTACCCGAGGTCCTCAAACTACCTAAACGGGTCCCCTTGTTGTTCATAACACTGCATAGCGCAATCGCTGGATTGCAAGGGTCTATATTCCCTTTACCCACCCTAGTTGGGGGCGGGTCAACCCTAGCACCAAGTTCCTTGAATTCTCCCCCACACCTTTCTCCCCCATTCAGAATTTTCCAAGCATGTCATCCCATGCACCGCTTTATACAGACGACTATATCAAACATCTTTGCTCGCGTCCCTCACTACTGTCGGACACACCAGAAACACCCACTCCAGCGAATACTTCAATCCCAGATCAGTTAGAGAAGCTTAAGAAAAAACAGGTTCGCCTAGAGCTTATGATTTTGATGCTGACTGACAACCTGAAAGCAGAAGTTATCCCTCTAGGCCTACAGGTTCGCAACGTTCCAGGGATTTTCACAGACAATCCCAAATACATCCAAAATTTCAGTTATATAGGGACCACCTGCTCACGCCTTTGGCTAGTCCTGGGCATCGATATTGCAACAGAAACCTTAAAATCCCTAGAAGTAGAAATCGCCGATATTCTCAAACAAATATCTGATTCCAGTCCCACAACAGATGCCAAAAAACTGATAGAACAGGTTGACAAAACTGTTGCAGACTTCCACCGGATAGAACAAAATAAGAAATCCAACAAAATCAAGAAGGACATCAATTCATATAACGTAGGGAACACATACCCATATTTGCAGAAAGATTTCTACACAAACAAATCCTACCCACGATACCAAAATAGTCGCCCCTGGGGCTGCTATAACAAATGTCAAAACCTTGTAGGTTTCTCAGATACATCTGCCGACTCATCTGAGAGTTCGGATCCCGGCGAAGGCAGCAGCACAGCCAGACGAGGTGGAACACATCAGAATACTTTTTTAGCGAGAGGAGCCCAGGACCCACCACAACGTGGTCGAGTAAACAAAACTCAAAGGTGGTACAACCCCCCTGGAGAGCGAAAGACCCACAACAATTACTACCAGTCGTAGTTCCCAGATCTCGCACTATGCATAACATTGATTCAATTCCGTTCTTTAACCTATCAGCCCACACATTGGCAGAAGACGAGCTTTCACTGCTCAAAAAGGGTCTCTCGTTTGTGCCCACTGTTCCAACAAACTACATGGAACTACAGACTGAGCTCATGAGATTTTTTAGGCGCATACGCCTTCAGGCTTTCTTCCAGCTACATCCTACACCTGAAAAAATCACTAACACCCCCTTTCGCCCACCCTCGACCTTCCTGCCCTCGGCTGGAATGGTTCCAACAGAAATTTTAACCTTTGAGAAAGTAATTCTGAAAGAACTTTCTAATCTTCTGAATAAGAAAAAATTCATCCCATATAACATTTCACTAAAAGAGAAACAGGCAATTGAGAAACTAAAGACCAACGACGCTCTGATCATTAAAAGCGCTGACAAAGGCGGTGGAATAGTACTCCAAGATAAAACAGCCTACATGACAGAAATCCAGCGCCAACTTGACAATAAAGACCATTATAAACGATTGGCCCATAACCCCACCAAAGAGATCTAGGCACTTATCCTCAAAATCACCACAGAAGGAGTGGAGGCAGGTTTCCTCTCAAAAAAGGAATTCCATTTCCTGAATGTGAAGACCCCCAGAACACCGGTTATCTACACTCTCCCGAAAGTACACAAAGATGCCACCAAACCTCCAGGGAGACCGATAGTCTCAGCCTGTGGATCAATTCTGGAACCACTCGGCTCATACGTTGACTACTTCATCAAGGAATTTGTCCCAGAAACTAAGTGCTATGTCAGAGACTCTATGAACATGATAAACATGATTGAATACCATCCATTTGACCCCACTGAGGAGACTCTAGTTACCATGGACGTAGAGTCTCTCCACACAAACATACCACAGACATCAGCACTACTAGTCATTCAGAGAATTTTAGAATCAAGTCCCGTCCACACCCAGTGCCGAGCACTTTCATCCTGCAACTTCTGGAGGTCTGTCTTACAAAGAATTTTTTCATGTTCAATAACATTTTCTTTGAACAAATCAAAGGCACGTCCATGGGGGCCATTTTTGCTCCAAACCTGGCAGTGCTTTTCATGGACCAATTGGAAACCAATGTAATCCTTACTCCATCCAACCCTTTCTACACAGGGATAGTCTTTTGGCGCAGGTATATTGACGACATTTTTATTATTTGGAAACAAGATGTTGATTGCCTGCGCCAATTCCTTCACTGGATGAATAACAACTGCCTTGGACTGTCATTTACCATCACCACCAATAACGATTCTATTGCATTTCTAGATCTTACTATTTATCACAGTGAAGGGCATCTTCTCACACGACTCTACCGCAAACCCACTGAGAAAAACACACTTCTGGCATACAACAGCAATCATCCCAGGGCTTTAAGAGATTCTTTACCTTATTCCCAACTTTTAAGGATCAGGCATAATTGCTCGGCTAAACAGGATTATTTCAAGGAAGCTGCAGTTCCGGCAGGCAAACTGAAAGAACTGGGCTATCCTAGAAAAATCACAAAAGCCGCACTGAAGAGAGCCTGGTACTGTCCCAGAGATGTTCTGCTCTCCCCCAAACCCAAAAAGGAATTGAAACGTATTGCATGCGTGACCACTTTTTCACCCATCTCTCACAAGTTGAGGAAAACCATATTGCAACAATGGCCTATCATTAACTCAGGCGTCCTCAACATGGACAAACCTCTTTTTGCTTTCAAAAAGAGCAAAAATCTAAAAAATCACCTTGTGAGGGCGGCCTTACCATGCTTACCTTCTACCTCTACACTTGATACTGCATGGGGTCTGTCCCCCATTATTGGTCATTCGAAATGTGGGGGTTGCAATAACTGTGATTCGACAATAGAAGGTAAAAGTTTCACATTCAACAATACTACTGTACAGAGCCATGCATTTTCTAATTGTAACACATCTAATGTAATATACTTGATCCAATGCCCTTGTCTGAAAGTATATATAGGGCAAACAACGCAAAAGGTGAAGATCCGAATTGGACAACATCGGAGCCGCATTCGCTGCGGGACCTTGAACGCCCCTATGGTGGATCACTACTCATTCCATAAACATTCTGAAAATGAGCTAAAGTGGACAGTTCTGAAAGTATTGAAACTACCACCAAGAGGTGGTAATATGGGACAATTGCTGAACAAAGAGGAACTTAAATCCATTATCCAATGTAACTCCATACAGGATGGCCTGAACAGGTCAGAGGATTGGACCAATCTCCTGTAAAATTGGTTCCTGCAGCTCTGTTTCTTGAACTCTGACATTGACACCTGCTTGTCCTCCTCAGGACCTGAACTATTGAACTGTTTTCTGATCGTTTTTCCCTTGAGTTCCACTCTGAAACTCATGTTGAAGTATTTCAGGACAAATGTTGTGACCAAATGTTTAAATGTTTTAATGTCACTTCGTGCACTTTTTCCACTCACTTTAACCCACTCCAAGATGTCCGCCGGTTAGGCACCACTCCTATTCCAAGATGGCCCCCACAGCCCGGGTTACTGCCCACTTCCTGGTGCTAGTCCCTCTTCTGTGTTTATTTTTCCAAAGCACACGGCCCAAAAGCTGTCTCTCAGAGAGCCACTGGTTATCAGCTATCCCGCTATACCGGACGGTATTCCCTGCAGCCCGTCACTGGTGTCCCATTGAGGTAAGGCAATTTCCACTCATTTGTGAAGAAATTCGGCGGTTGTTTATGGCTCTGACTCCTTTTCCCAATTGTACACAGGACCAACAACCACCCGGATTGCTCTAATTAGCAGCCGAACCGTGCAGCCCACCACCCAGCCCAACTTCAACAATTACGGGGCACGCTGTAAAGTCTACAGGTACATTATTATTCGTGCTAGCCCTTCCGTTATTCAAATATAACGGTTATTCCCCACTAAAAGCTTGCCTTCTCCCACAGGTCCATTTCAACACGACAGGAACGCTCAACTGACGCCCTGCCGCACAATTTTGCCCTTCAAAAGAAACCTTTTAGGCTTTTGATGTATCCATTCAGGTAAACTTAACTCCTCGGTTTACCTCACCTCCTCCCTACTGTTTCTGCGACCTGCCTTTATTAATGTATCTTTATCTTTAGGTACATTCGCTTTTCCATGAGGCTTCGAATTTTGATGCCGATGGGCCGCACCTTCCTTTGAAAGAAGGTCAGCATCTCTCCCCTATAGCCAGGCGCCATCCCCCGGCACGATTAATTCCCTACACGGCACCATATTCACCCGTAGGTTACAAGCTTTTATACACGCCAACTGTCCACATAGGCACTTCACATAATAAAAAAGAGCACAGTCACGCCAACACTCATTCAGGAGTCATTTGGCTCATGGCCCAAACTCACTGCTCAACGTCCAGTCACCCCCACGGCACCGTGCAATCTTTACTGTCTGATAATATGTCACTGGGAACGGCGTCTCCAGAGCACCGAGTCACCTATCTTAAACTGTTTAAAATGCTCTAAAATGCGTGACATGCTTCATGAAAATTTGAAATGTTAGTGTAATTTAATTGTCTTTTCCCCCCCTTCCTTCCATTCTTCCTGTTTATTCCCGCAGGCCAAAAAACTCAGGCAATAGTAATGTATATAGTCCTGAAGATGATCCCAGTATATAATTGGAGATAGGGATCGAAACGTCACGTCGACTGTGTTAACAGTACTGCATTTTCTCTCTTGTATTAATTATTGCAGTTACTGTTAGGTTTAGCTTACACAAGATTTGCATTGTTTTGTAAGCATCCTTTCGCTCCACTCTGTTTGCCTGTCATTTTCCCCATGTATTGTCTTCACCCCTTCCATACTTGGTACAGGCTTGTGCCCAGTTTGTGATTTGTGTTCCCTTTAATCATTTGAATTCTTAGTTTATCTTAAAAATAAAAATCTCCTCTGTCCGGCTGGACATTGGATAGAAAACATAGTTCTTATTTAAGTCTATGCTTATTACTCTTAACCATATTCGTATGAGTTCAGGACCTTTGTTCTCTTGAATAATCATTACTACCCGAGGTCCTCAAACTACCTAAACGGGTCCCCTTGTTGTTCATAACACTACCTGTATGAAGGCCATCACAAGGAAATGAGCTATTCAGGAGCCACGCGGACCTTGGATCTCAGCTGGTCAAGCCATGGACAACAGTTTAGCAGTAAGCCTGAAGTCCTGAAGGAAACATTTAGGATTAAAACTGTGGCACACCATCAACACATTAACCCACCAGATACTACCTTTATTTTAGTGAAGTTGTCATCGCCCTTTTCCAGCCAAGAGGAACATAGGTGATATTTTATTTTCCTTCTGTGCCTCAAATTGAGGTTTTTCTCTTTAAATCAGTTTCCCCATGATAATCAGTAAGCCTATTTTCTTGTGTCAGGAATCCCTTTTCAGATTCAGGTGGTGGGGTTGGAACTGATATTTGGGAATTATTTTTTATTCTCATTCACCTGGGCACAAATCCTCTGAGTTGACTATCTTTAAGCAAAGCAATCGATAAACTATGAAAAATCATAACAATAGAGCCAATGTACCATTCTGTCTGTCACCTTGGCTTGAGTAGACTGAGGAATATAAGGTAAGCCCTTAGTAAATGCCAAATACTTGATCAATACTGAAGAATGACAATGACAGGGACTTGCGATCTCTGTCACATTGGCATTTTAAATGCTCTATATTGGCTGTGTGTAATTTAATACCTGATGTGCAAAGATTAGATTTGCAAAAAGTTGACGTAAATTGTGCACTGCCATTTTACCAATGCAATCTGATTTTACCAACCGACTTGCTTAGGTTGGTTCAAAAATACTGAATTGTAAGTGGTTGCAGAATGCCCTGCCTAATTAATATGAATCAGGCAGGTTGCAATTCGTGACGCCCTGTCATTGTCTACAACAACTTATTTAATTGAAGAAAAGAAAGATTCATAGAATATTTACATGAACCAAACATGGTGAATCATTACTTCAGGATTACTAGGGCCATTATACTTTGAGCTAAACTGTAATATTTAAGGATCAATCTTTATACACAACCTGTGAAGGAGGTCTAAATGTTTGGGAGAAACTGTTAATGCCTATTCAGTCTTAGGGCCAGGTTTATATATTGACGGATGGCCTGCCATTCCACGATGGGGACAGAGTACATTTCTCCATCCCCATGATCGAGGGACAGCCTGTCAAGCTTATAAATGACCATCAAGCAGATGGTCATTTAGAAATCATTGGCAGAAACTGCCGTCATGGTGGTTCCTCTCAGTGCATCTCGCCATCTGGATCAGGGCTGTGTCAGCATGATGCAACCCTGCCCCAAACAGTTTTATTTTTTTATTTTCATAAAGTAAATTCCAAAATGGGATTTTCTTTTTGAAAAATAGAAAATAAAGTAATGTGCCCCTCACCATGGGTGTCATCTCCCATAGCAGGTGGAGCATCATCCGTTTTTTATGTCCATCACTGCCTGGGTTTGCCTGACGGTCCCAGACAGTAAAACATTGATTCATATCTGCCCATTCTGAATTGGGTAGCCATTTCAATGAAAGCCCTTACTCCTTCAGGCAATTTGAGAGGTTTGGTTATGGCAGTGCCAGAGAAGTCACCACCGTAGCCAAACCAAAGGTCCACCCGCATTTTAAGCGGACTGTTGTGACACAGTATACATACTGTCAACATTTAAATTGGGCCTTAAGTTTTAATTTGATCACACTATTAATCTTAATTATATGTTTATCTGTTTAACCTACTGTGATGGTAAACCACTGGTATATTTTCAAGCTGCTATAATGCAAGAAACTGGACAGTTTCTTTTTATTGGTAAATGGCCATCCAAGATCAGATTTCCTCACACAATAAACAGCAGATAGGCCTGCCTGACTTTGGGTTGCTTGGGCACAAAGTGCAGAGTAAAGAGACTTTTTTCCATAACATATAGGGGCTTATTACCATGTTGGGCGGGTCAGACCGACCTCTGGTCAGTGAACCTGACCACCTAATCACAATGAGACCCTATGGAAGCGTATGCTACAGCCGTAAACCGGCCATAGCACAAGCTCCCATAGGGAAATGGGAGGTTGTGTTCATCCCTGCACAAAGTGGCAGGCACCTCACGGTATCAGCAGGGTAGCACCTGAACCACCGTAGGCCGCTGGTTGAAGGAGGCCCTGCTAGTGGCCCCCAAACTTACCTTGTGACAGGCTTTCCATGTCAGAAAGCTCGCATGGAAAACCTGCCGGATACCGAGCATCGTAATTCGGACGTACTTTCTCATTTCCATTATTTCAGGCATTTCACATACACACTCACTGAATGAAATAATGCAACAAATGCGTGTTCTTCAAATCACGTTCAGGAAAAAAGATACACTTATTTATCTCATTAGATCAAAATTTCAAGCCAACTCTAAACTCTTCTATTTTTCATTACAAAGAGATTAATTGTTGCATATTTTTCAGTTGGGGAAACATATATGCCTGGCAACCTACTGAAACGCGTGGACAACTCCAGGGAGAAATAGATGGAGAAGATAGAAAAGTTAGGAAACAGCTTAATTTTTGTGTGTAGCAGCAGTGCACGATCTGATAAAAATATTATCCTGTTTGTGTCACAGATAACGGCCGATCTCACATTAATGTCCACCAGGTTCTATGCCACGCTAGAGACACGCGCAAAAACCACAGTTGATGGACAGAATGCAGAACAATGTCATACATTCACCCCAGTACAGAGATGTGGGCCTAAATCCATCGTTTTTTGCACTCCACACCACCCCAGTTCAGACATGGCCATATACAAATCAGTCTGACCCTGTGCCTCATGTGAACAGTCCAGCCCGAACTGCCAAGCCATGCCTTCCCTGGACCGGAAACAAGCTTCCGAGGACCGGTTTCTGGCATTTCAGTCATCTTCAGCCCGGCTTGCTTGAATCCAGTGGTGTGGAGAGCATGGGACTCACGTCTGAGCATACCCATCCCACTCGGGGTGACAAATGCAAAAACCACAGTTGATGGACAGAATGCAGAACAATGTCATACATTCACCCCAGTACAGAGATCTGGGCCTAAATCCATCTTTTTTTGCACTCCACACCACCCCAGTTCAAACATGGCCATATGCAAATCAGTCTGACCCTGTGCCTCATGGGAACAGTCCAGCCAGAACTGCCAAACCATGCCTTCCCTGGACCGGAAACAAGCTTCCGAGGACCGGTTTCTGGCATTTCAGCCGTCTTCAGCCCGGCTTGCTTGAATCCAGTGGTGTGGAGAGCATGGGGCTCACGTCTGAGCATACCCATCCCACTCGGGGTGACAAATGCAAAAAACACAGTTGATGGACAGAATGCAGAACAATGTCATACATTCACCCCAGTACAGAGATCTGGGCCTAAATCCATCGTTTGTTTGCACTCCACACCACCCCAGTTCAGACATGGCCTGGTGCAAATCAGTCTGACCCAGAAACCGGTCCTAGGAGGCTTGATTCCGGTCAGGTAAGACATGGCTTGGCAGTTCGGGCTGGACTGTTCCCATGAGGCACAGGGTCAAGCCTGATTTGCATATGGGCATGTCTGAACTGGGGTGGTGTGGAGTGCAAAAAATCGATGGATTTGGGCCCAGATCTCTGTACTGGGGTGAATGTATGACAATGTTCTGCATTCTGTCCATCAATTGGTTGTTTTTGCATTTGTCACCCTGAGTGGGACGGGTATGCTCAGACGTGAGTCCCGTGCTCTCCACACCACTGGAGTCAAGCTTTTCTGGCTGAAGACGGCTGATAGCCAGAAACCGGTCCTAGGATGCTTGATTCCGGTCCAGGGAAGACATGGCTGGGCAGTTCGGGCTGGACTGTTCCCATGAGGCACAGGGTCAAGCCTGATTTGCATATGGCCATGTCTGAACTGGGGTGGTGTGGAGTGCAAAAAAACGATGGATTTGGGCCCAGATCTCTGTACTGGGGTGAATGTATGACATTGTTCTGCATTCTATCCATCAATTGTTGTTTTTGCATTTGTCACCCCGAGTGGGACGGGTATGCTCAGATGTGAGTCAGGGGCTCTCCACACCACTGGAGTCAAGCTATCCTGGCTGAAGACGGCTGATAGCCAGAAACCGGTCCTAGGATGCTTGATTCCGGTCCAGGGAAGACATGGCTTGGCAGTTCGGGCTGGACTGTTCCCATGAGGCACAGGGTCAAGCCTGATTTGCATATGGCCATGTCTGAACTGGGGTGATATGGAGTACAAAAAAAGATGGATTTGGGCCCAGATCTATGTACTGGGGTGAATGTATGACATTGTTCTGCATTCTGTCCATCAATTGTTGTTTTTGCATTTGTCAACCCAAGTGGGACGAGTATGCTCAGACGTGAGTCCCGTGCTCTCCACACCACTAGAGTCAAGCTATCCTGGCTGAAGACGGCTGATAGCCAGAAACCGGTCCTAGGATGCTTGATTCCGGTCCAGGGAAGACATGGCTTGGCAGTTCTGGCTGGACTGTTCCCATGAGGCACAGGGTCAAGCCTGATTTGCATATGGCCATGTCCGAACTGGGGTGGTGTGGAGTGCAAACAATCTATGGATTTGCGCCCAGATCTCTGTACTGGGGTGAATGTATGACATTGTTCTGCATTCTGTCCATCAATTGTTGTTTTTGCATTTGTCACCCCGAGTGGGACGGGTATGCTCAGACGTGAGTCCCGTGCTCTCCACACCACTGGAGTCAAGCTTTTCAGGCTGAAGACGGCTGATAGCCAGAAACCGGTCCTAGGATGCTTGATTCCGGTCCAGGGAAGACATGGCTTGGCAGTTCTGGCTGGACTGTTCCCATGAGGCACAGGGTCAAGCCTGATTTGCATATGGCCATGTCTGAACTGGGGTGGTGTGGAGTGCAAAAAAACGATGGATTTGGGCCCAGATCTCTGTACTGGGGTGAATGTATGACATTGTTCTGCATTCTATCCATCAATTGCTGTTTTTGCATTTGTCACCCCGAGTGGGACGGGTATGCTCAGATGTGAGTCAGGGGCTCTCCACACCACTGGAGTCAAGCTATCCTGGCTGAAGACGGCTGATAGCCAGAAACCGGTCCTAGGATGCTTGATTCCGGTCCAGGGAAGACATGGCTTGGCAGTTCGGGCTGGACTGTTCCCATGAGGCACAGGGTCAAGCCTGATTTGCATATGGCCATGTCTGAACTGGGGTGGTGTGGTGTGCAAAAAAACAATGGATTTGGGCCCAGATCTCTGTACTGGGGTGAATGTATGACATTGTTCCACATTCTATCCATCAATTGTTGTTTTTGCATTTGTCACCCCGAGTGGGACGGGTATGCTCAGACGTGAGTCAGGTGCTCTCCACACCACTGGAGTCAAGGTATCCTGGCTGAAGACGGCTGATAGCCAGAAACCTGTCCTAGGATGCTTGATTCCGGTCCAGTGAAGACATGGCTTGACAGTTCGGGCTGGACTGTTCCCATGAGGCACAGGGTCAAGCCTGATTTGCATATGGCCATGTCTGAACTAGGGCGGTGTGGAGTGCAAAAAAACAATGGATTTGGGCCCAGATCTCTGTACTGGGGTGAATGTATGACATTGTTCTGCATTCTGTCCATCAATTGTTGTTTTTGCATTTGTCACCCCGAGTGGGACGGGTATGCTCAGACGTGAGTCCCGTGCTCTCCACACCACTGGAGTCAAGCTATCCTGGCTGAAGAC
This sequence comes from Lissotriton helveticus, assembly GCF_964261635.1. NCBI lineage: Eukaryota > Metazoa > Chordata > Amphibia > Caudata > Salamandridae > Lissotriton > Lissotriton helveticus. The sequence continues at coordinate 1,580,373,345 of NC_136067.1, read as the reverse complement.
GGCTGATAGCCAGAAACCGGTCCTAGGATGCTTGATTCCGGTCCAGGGAAGACATGGCTTGGCAGTTCGGGCTGGACTGTTCCCATGAGGCACAGGGTCAAGCCTGATTTGCATATGGCCATGTCTGAACTGGGGTGGTGTGGAGTGCAAAAAAACGATGGATTTGGGCCCAGATCTCTGTACTGGGGTGAATGTATGACATTGTTCCGTATTCTGTCCATCAATTGTTGTTTTTGCATTTGTCACCCCGAGTGGGACGGGTATGCTCAGACGTGAGTCCCGTGCTCTCCACACCACTGGAGTCAAGCTATCCTGGCTGAAGACGGCTGATAGCCAGAAACCAGTCCTAGGATTGCTGATTCCGGTCCAGGGAAGACATGGCTTGGTATTTCGGGCTGGACTGTTCCCATGAGGCACAGGGTCAAGCCTGATTTGCATATGGCCATGTCTGAACTGGGGTGGTGTGGAGTGCAAAAAAACCGATGGATTTGGGCCCAGATCTCTGTACTGGGGTGAATGTATGACATTGTTCTGCATTCTGTCCATCAATTGTTGTTTTTACGCTAGAGACACACAGCACAGTAATCAGCAAGGGAAAGGCTGCAGTATCTATGCTAGGTTTGTTACTGTCTGTCTTTTCAGGCAACTAGATTCAATGTTAACCGACACGTATGGGCCCTTGACCTGAGAAAAGGAGACATGTAATCACCCAGGTCCACATTTTCCACCGAAATAAAAGGGGCGGAGGGGCTCGTTTTTTTTCGCACCTGATAAATAATGTACCCCACTTTCGCATCAGCATTGAACCACTCATAATGAGTGCCCCAGTCGTGTGTGTTGTTATGGAGAACACATGTGATTTTGAAAATCCTTTAGTTACATTACTGCAATTCACCCATTGATTGTTTAAAAAAAATTGTTTAAATGCTAATGAAAGTTGGTCTCGGTTATTCCACCGTGGAGCTTTTGGGAGAATCTGAATGATTCACTTGCGAAATAATATTTTATATATTAAACAATTTTCATCAATAAATTACTCCCCAGAATCCAGAAATTGGAAATCGAAAAATAGTAAATATTTAATACTGTGAAAAGAATTACTCAGTAGTCCCTGTGCGAATAGTGTACTCCGTATATATTTTTGTTGTTAGAAATAAAACAGAACATATGTGAGACTCAGTTAGTTTGGTTTCTCAGATTCTGTCAGAGCTAACATTTTTTGCATATTGCGTTTTGTTCAGTTGTTAGTTTTTATGTCAGCTGTTAGTGTTAACAAACATATTGATGCCGAAAGTGTTTACAGAAACAATATTCATTCAAGACCTGTGAAATAGCTTTGGCTGCTTTTTAAATAAAGATGTCGAATTTCTGTGCAGCGCTTGATTAAAGATGCCCTTCTTCTATTTCAAGTTCCAAAAGCCTGCAAAACCTGAAGGTGTCTGGTATTATGGGACAAGAAAGCTCTTATTTTTAAAGCTTACACAACTGTTTATATTTATAGTGCCAAAAGTATGATTATAGCTGACTGGGAAAGTACTTCTAAAGGGATTATTTTTTAAAGGCCGAGGAACCTAGAAAAGGAGAAAAAATGAGGAGCAGACTAATAGAGGTTACGCTGGGTCAATGAGTTAAATACCCTTAATGACATTTGTTGTCACACAAACAGGTCTGACGTTTCTCGGCAAGGCCAACTAAGCCATTCCTCCCTCTAAATTAAGTACATTGGGTATCTTTATATTAGGTCATAGTAACAAATAGCATGTTTATTGCTCCATTATGAAGCACTGTATAATAATTGGAAGACAGTAACAACAGTATCAACTCCTGTATGTTATTACTGACACTTTTTGATGTCAAAACGCACCTGTAATAGCAACTTACATCACCAGTCCCTTTTAAATGCTTATTACAAGCAACTAGTTATGTCACTGTGCCTCCTAATCACTTTCGGCATGGGTTTAGGCATTTACTCTCAGCCACAATCTCAACCACAGAAGGTGAGCGCCATCCCATCATTTGGTGACAGAGCAATGAACAAATCACTTACAATTGCCAGGCTTCCTACCTGCCCCAGCACACTCCCTAGTATATTATATTAAATGTACTTGGGCCTGTAAATTATATGCTACTTGAGGTCCTGTAGCACTCCTTGTGCTACCCAGTAAAGTAGCACTTTGAAGCTGGTCTCAGGCCTACTACTGCAACTTGTAGTGTAGTTTTAAACTGACATTTCTACCAAAATATTTTTTTTTCAGGTCTAAATGTCTTTAGTCCATTGAATATGTGCCAACATCTGATTGGGAGCAGATAGAAATTTGGTATATACTTTCAAATTATTTGCAATTTAAAATCCTCTTTAATGCTACAGTCTGTTATTAGTCATAATTCTGAAAATAGCACTCATAGGAAATTGACATTTTCTTGTCCTAATCATTAGTGCCTTCTATCAGTGTACTGGGTCTAGTGACTGTGAAGGGCTCTTCTGATGGGGTATGTTTATTCCTCCCAGACAGTGACACAAAGGGGATTCAGAGTGGACAGGTTGGAGCATCCTGACAGGATGGTTGGGGGAGGAGCTGTACTCAGCCCCACTTAATTTTCAAAGGGCTTTGCTTCCAGCAATCACAAAGGAGCCTGTCACTAGTATTTTGTCACCCCAGACTTCTTGGAGTAATGACAGGGGAAGGGAAGAACTGTCCAGAACCATATGTGGAGTTAGTTTAAGGGAATCCTCCCACTTCAAAGGCTGGCACAAGGTATACATATTGGACCTCCCGAGCAACTCATCAGTATATTTCTGGACCATTGTATATTACAGAAGACGGACTGCCTTGCTCCCTGGAGGCCTGACCTGCTGCTAGCCGAGGACTGCCCTTCTGCCTAGGGACAGCCTTGATCCCCAGAGAGCTGCACTACTGATTGAGGACTTTCCTGCTCTCTGAGAAGGAAGACTGGACCTGCTCCCTTCATCCTAGGCTAACCTGAGTGATTCCAAGGGTTAGTTGGAGTTGGCTGACCTCCTGTCTGAGCTACCAGGACATAACAAGCTCCAGAGGCCTCTTTGCAACTGGCCAGCTGACCTGCTGCACTGGACCTGTAACTGCAGCTGCTAACCTCTGCTGGAGTGAGTTCCTGATCCCCAAGAGGTGTGTCCCCAAGTCCTGGACCCTTGGCTTGCATCAGTTGAGTTCCTCCTGTGAAGGAAGGAGAAATCCTCTTATTTTGGGCTCTCGATACTCTGCCACCCACAACAACCATCAGTGTTAAGCTCCAGTGAACCTGATTCTTCATGTTACGGGGACTGTCCACGACAGTCAATGCAAGGTCAGGACTCCAGTGAACCCTAAGCTTCAACAGCGACCTTCTACAATGTCTGACCGGCTCTTCGTGCTACAGCCATGACAGCCCATGCTGCCTGGCCTACTTTCATTATTACAGTGACGACCATCCATGATGCTCTACCTGCTCCTCGTGGCCACCTCTTCTGCAATTGGAACTTTTCGCAACTAACTTTAAGAAGGTAACTTTTTTCAGTGGTACTAACCTTGTCTCTGTATCCGTCCCACGCTCCATTGTGGTCGACCCGAACCCATGACTTTCCCCCAGTCTAACTCAACCAGATGACTGCGAGTGGCACTCTGTGCTTTTAGGTGCTATATTTACATAAAACTTGGAAATTGCATATCTCCAGTTCTACTGATTGGATTTGTGTTGTTCTGGTATTATTTTGTTTATTCAAATTTGCTCTATTTTTTATATTGTTTTGGGATTTTTCTTCTGTTGTGTTTTCACTTTATTACTATTTGTGTGCTAGATTAACTACTTTACACTTTGCCTCTAAGTTAAGCCTGGCTGCTTTATGCCAAGCTACCTGAGGGTTAAGCACAGTTTAATTTAATGACTTTAGTGATTCACTTTCACAAGGATTGTTGTTATTGCCTGAGTGGGCTTCCACCCCCTCAATCAATAACCCCAGTTTTGTACACTGTCTACATCAAGCCTACATGCAGCACCATCCCGCAGGCTGCAGGCTGGCCTACCTAGAAAACAAAAGCATATCTTGTTTGTTGTTTTGAATTTCGGTACATGTAGTTCTGTTTTAAATGAAAGCATTCAGACTACAAATCCCAGAATCTAAAGAAGAAATGGAAGTGGATATTTTCACCTTAGGGTAGCAGATAACCATCATGGAAAGAATGAAGTAGTATGATCAGTTGTTAAATATGTGGTATAATGTACACCAATCTATTTATTAAATATGATATTGCAAGTAACCTTAATATGTCATGACCTCATAAAGGCTCTCGGCTCAACACTTTCTCGCTCTTTGATCACAGAACTCCTGTTTGCAACATCTATATATTGTACAATTTTGGGCATATTATTCCAGTTATAAGACTTGGAAGTCTGTAATTCTGGTCTAACTTTACATCATTAGTCACCTGTAATAAGAACTCTAGTATAATAAGTTATTGATGTTTTAAGTTGTGACATCCCAATCACTGCTCCCAGAGCCAACGAACAGTGTAACAGACAGGTGGCTGAGTAGAACTGACACTGCTTTTAAACAATGACAGGGAAATTAAGCTAGTGAGCTATTTTCCTTTAACATTTTCATTCATTAGATGATAATATAAATGAATATATGGCATTGAATTTATTCTACTGTTGTAGTTCAGTTAAAAAAAGAACAGATGTGTCTGCATGTTACCACATATTCCACATGACAATCATTTTAAAAGTGACTTGCTGCTACATAAAATTTATTTTGGCAACTATTCTAATTACATATAGTCATGTTTTTTCACAGTACAAATTTAGTATTTATTTCATTTGTCTAAGACCACCATATCTGTCTCACAAGAAGAAACAAGAGAACAATGATTTAAAAGCAAATTAGGGAAGATATTAAGAATGATCACATTTTATAAGGAATAAGATGATGGTACCTTACATTATAAGAATGTTACACTTCACCCTAGAGTTCCGTGACCTTACAGCAAAACTCTGCCTCCAACTTCATTTTTCTATATGGTTATGGAACTCCTCTATTACAGTAAGTTCTTTATCCTCTATGTAAGATATGATTAAATATTACATAAGTGGATACACGCCTTTCATTGAAAAATGCACAGAAGTCACCTCCGTGCACAAACGGACCAGGGGTGGATGCTCCATTAGAGCGGAGGAGTAGCGCCATGCCACACCCAGCAAATAAAAGGATAATAAAAAGGGCTCTAAATCTGTTTTATTATCTTTTTATTTTAATACCCTGGACCTGCCCCAGGAATCTGACAAGTCTTGGGGGTGGGTCCAGGGGATGTCACTGCTGGTAGGGGAGTGGTGGGCACTCCCTTCACTGCGCATGAGATGTTTGGCCGGCCGTCTCAGGCGGACCAAACCCTTAAGAGCAATGACACTCTCTCCAACCCCAACTGCATTGCTGGAGCTGGAGAGACCAGGCACAGGTTCCCAGCCCACCTGGTAGATCAAATTGCCGGCGCTCAGGCTAGTGCCAACGCTGCTTTCATGAGGTGTCAGTATCGGCTGCAGTGAATTCTGGGAGTCTCTGGCTGCAGTGCATTCTGGGAGTCTCTGCCATAATCAGGAAGAGTGCAATGTGGCGGGAGACGGCGGCAGCAGTAAGGTAAGTTTTTATTTTTTATTCTTTTTGTCCCCAGAGCCCCCCTCCCACCTCCTTAATTTGGCCTGGCATGCTCAGCCACTTTGGCAGGGGAAGGGCCGCTACTGAAATGGACCCTATCATGAAAAAATAGTGCAGTTTCATACATACCTCCTGGGCATGTTGAAGCGAGAGTGGGTATCAAATCGTGATAGAGTGGTAGTTTTACTCACCCTGTGCCAGTGTTTGGTTGTGGCCTCTCCAACCTTTGATAGTCCTAAAGCCCCCCGCACTGGGATCCTCACTCTCTGGCACTGGCACACATGTGCCAATGTTGCCTGTGTTATTTTGGGTGCACTTGCAGACTTAGGACATTTGTACCCCATGGCCAAACTTTGAAAGAGGCCCTTGTTTAGCTCCATGATAGGCAAGGGTGAAGCAGGCATTTCTATCCCACTGTTGAATCACTGAGACTCTTGTATGTCATGCAGAAAGACCTCCCATTCTAAGACAAATTAAGTGAACATTTTTTCAGTTGTGACGTACATTCAGCACATGCTAAGGCTACTCTTTGTTTATGTAATGCTATAATAGAAGCTTGTACAAGTGGTACGTGAATCCCTCATTGACATGTACTTTAAGTTATTACCATAAAGGACTGCACAAATGCTAACTTTTTGATTCCACAATTGGTAATATATATAACAAGTCAAGGATGCCCTTTGTCCCCCTTGCTTTTTACTTTTTTTATTGAACCTTTAGAAACAAGAATAAGGAACAACATTGCTATTTTTCCCCCCATCGTCGGGATGTCCAAATTAAAATTGTTCGCCGACGATATTATCCTATATTTGGCTCCTGAAAAAGAAAACATCATAAGTCTTATGAAGGAGCTTAAGGATTATGAAAAAATAGGGGGGTATAAGGTAAAGGAAAAAAAAAACGGAAGTTCTTGTTTTAAACACAAGTATAGATTTTCTTCCGATTTATCTTCAGCACCAAGCAGAAAAAAGGGACCCGATTAGATACTTAGGTATTTATGTGACCAGTGAATATGACAAACTCTTTGCCTTGAATTATACTAAAATGAAGATTAAAATAAGGAATCTGCTGGATCGATGGTGTTTGCTCCCACTGTCATTGATTGGTAGAGTGTCACTAATCAAAATGATTGTATTTCTATTGCTTATATTCTTGTTTAGCAATATTCCAATTAAAGTTAATACTGTTTTTTTTAATGAACTCGAAACTATGTTGCGAGGTTTATTTGGAATAAAAAAGCTTCAAGAGTCAAACTATCAGTAGTCCAACTGGCGATTGATCAAGGTGGTTTGGCTCTCCCCCATTTTAAGACATATTATGATGCAGCCTTTTTTGATATTGTGGCAGGACTATTAAGGATTAGGCAGACAAGAGATAATTTTTTCCTGGAAACAATTATACAGGAAGCAGGTTCTCAAATTCCTATCTTTTTAAAGACCGCTAAGCTCCCCAAGAAATCAAGATATAAGACACTAAAAGTGTATACAGCAAGATTACTGCTCCTTTTTAAAAAACATGGCTCTAACGGCTCCAATTATTTGAGTTTGTCTGAATGTGCCAAAATGGGTCTTAAGATATCTTTGAATCATCTGAAAGATTGGGAACTTTCCGGGTTTAGGGAATTAAGACATTTATCTGTACAAAATAAGGTAATTAGCTGGCAGGAGATCTTAAATAGAATGAATAATTCCAGGCGACTTATGTTTTTAGAGTATTTACAAATGGTTTATTTTATTAGAAGAGAGATAGGTGGCCTGTTCATCTCTCCCTCTGCGTCGATATCAGCTTTGTATGGGGATAAAAATAAAGGCATAGGATTTTGGTATAAAAAGCTCTACTTTGCCAGCTCTTCTCCTATATTTGAGAGACATCTAGAGAAAATAAGCCTCTCGACACAATGGTCTCTTACAGATAAGGATTGGGAGCTATTGTGCCACCTGGGTAATAAAGCACTCCGGGCGGCCAATTACAAAAGAATGTCTTTTTTATCACGTTGGCTCGCGTATTACACCCCGGAGGCCCTGGAGAGAATGTTCCCAGAAGTTGTGAACAAGTGTTTTAGATGTAAAGCCATGGGACAGGGAGGATGGTGTCATATCTTCTTTTCCTGTCCGAAGTTGGACTCTTTTTGGAAGGGGATATTCGTAGATATGGAGCTGGCAACTGGGAAAGTATTTCTGCCGGAGGCAGAGGTGGCCCTGTTTGGCAAATGCAAAGAGAGGAGCAGGTTTGATAAAACAGAAGAAGTATTTATTTTTATTTCTTGTGTAGTTGCACGGTCTTTAATCCTTCAGAACTGGAAATCCGGGGTGATTCCATCACATCTGCAATGGTTCAACAAAATGAGTAGAACATGTAATTTTGAAAGAGCTTATGCAGGTAGGGTAGGAGCCATTGCAAGATTTGAAAGAAATTGGAAATATTTTGAGAATCTGGAATTGCTGAAAGGAGGATGATAAGGAGGGAGAGGGGAATGTGAATATTTTTTTCGCACAGTTTTTTTTTTTGTATTACTGCTGCTTTATAATATTAGCTGTGGTTGCACTTTATTGCACTAACGCACTTCAAAAATTGCACTTTATTGGATTATATCTCCTTCGGGAGTAGCACTTTATTGCAGTTTTTGCACTTTGTCGCAGTGATACTGTTCACTAAAAATGGTTTTTGCAAGTTTTTATAATGGACTCTTTCTCTTTTAATCCTGTCTTTTTAATCTAGTTTTATCTCTTGTAAACTGTCTGGAAATGATCTGATTGTTGAGAAATCTTGATGTGAATAATGTCTTTGTTATTTAATTCTGTACCAATGATTTGATTTATTCATTTTATGAATTCCTACTGCCTTGTTCAATAAAAAAAGTTTAAAAAAAAAGAATAAGTGCCAACATCTGATTAGGAGCAGATAGAAATTTGGTATATACTTTCAAATTATTTGCAATTTAAAATCCTCTTTAATGCTACTGTCTGATATTAGTCATAATTCTGAAAATCGCACTCATAGGAAATTGACATTTTCTTGTCCTAATCATTAGTGCCTTCTATCAGTGTACTGGGTCTAGTGACTGTGAAGGGCTCTTCTGATGGGGTATGTTTATTCCTCCCAGACAGTGACACAAAGGGGATTCAGAGTGGACAGGTTGGAGCATCCTGCCAGGATGGTTGGGGGGGGGAGCTGTACTCAGCCCCACTTAATTTTCAAAGGGCTTTGCTTCCAGAAATCACAAAGGAGCCTGTCACTAGTATTTTGTCACCCCAGACTTCTTGGAGTAATGACAGGGGAAGGGAAGAACTGTCCAGAACCATATGTGGAGTTAGTTTAAGGGAATCCTCCCACTTCAAAGGCTGGCACAAGGTATACATATTGGACCTCCAGAGCAACTCATCAGTACATTTCTGGACCATTGTATATTACAGAAGAAGGACTGCCTTGCTCCCTGGATGCCTGACCTGCTGCTAGCCGAGGACTGCCCTTCTGCCTAGGGACAGCCTTGATCCCAGAGAGCTGCATTGCTGCTTGAGGACTTTCCTGCTCTCTGAGAAGGAAGACTGGACCTGCTCCCTTCATCCTAGGCTAACCTGAGTGATTCCAAGGGTTAGTTGGAGTTGGCTGACCTCCTGTCTGAGCTACCAGGACATAACAAGCTCCAGAGGCCTCTTTGCAACTGGCTAGCTGACCTGCTGCACTGGACCTGTAACTGCACCTGCTAACCTCTGCTGGAGTGAGTTCCTGATCCCCAAGAGGTGTGTCCCCAAGTCCTGGACCCTTGGCTTGCATCGGTTGAGCTCCTCCTGTGAAAGAAGGAGAAATCCTCTAATTTTGGGCTCTCGATACTCTGCCACCCACAACAACCATCAATGTTAAGCTCCAGTGAACCTGATTCTTCATGTTACGGGGACTGTCCACGACAGTCAATGCAAGGTCAGGACTCCAGTAAACCCTAAGCTTCAACAGCGACCTTCTACAATGTCTGACCGGCTCTTCGTGCTACAGCCATGACAGCCCATGCTGCCTGGCCTGCTTTCATTATTACAGTGACGACCATCCATGATGCTCTACCTGCTCCTCGTGGCCACCTCTTCTGCAATTGGAACTTTTCGCAACTAACTTTAAGAAGGTAACTTTTTTCAGTGGTAGTAACCTTGTCTCTGTATCCGTCCCACGCTCCATTGTGGTCGACCCGAACCCATGACTTTCCCCCAGTCTAACTCAACCAGATGACTGCGAGTGGCACTCTGTGCTTTTAGGTGCTATATTTACATAAAACTTGGAAATTGCATATCTCCAGTTCTACTGATTGGATTTGTGTTGTTCTGGTATTATTTTGTTTATTCAAATTTGCTCTGTTTTTTATATTGTTTTGGGATTTTTCTTCTGTTGTGTTTTCACTTACTTTATTACTATTTGTGTGCTGCATAACTACTTTACACTTTGCCTCTAAGTTAAGCCTGGCTGCTTTATGCCAAGCTACCTGAGGGTTAAGCACAGTTTAATTTAATGACTTTAGTGATTCACTTTCACAAGGATTGTTGTTATTGCCTGAGTGGGCTTCCACCCCCTCAATCAATAACCCCAGTTTTGTACACTGTCTACATCAAGCCTACATGCAGCACCATCCCGCAGGCTGCAGACTGGCCTACCTAGAAAACAAAAGCATATCCTGTTTGTTGTTTTGAATTTCGGGACATGTAGTTCTGTTTTAAATGAAAGCATTCAGACTACAAATCCCAGAATCTAAAGAAGAAATGGAAGTGGATATTTTCACCTTAGGGTAGCAGATGACAATCATAGAAAGAATGAAGTAGTATGATCAGTTGTTAAATATGTGGTATAATGTACACCAATCTATTTATTAAATATGATATTGCAAGTAACCTTAATATGTCATGACCTCATAAAGGCTCTCGGCTCAACACTTTCTCGCTCTTTGATCACAGAACTCCTGTTTGCAACATCTATATATTGTACAATTTTGGGCATATTATTCTAGTTATAAGACTTGGAAGTCTGTAATTCTGGTCTAACTTTACATCACTAGTCACCTGTAATAAGAACTCTAGTATAATAAGTTATTGATGTTTTAAGTTGTGACATCCCAATCACTGCTCCCAGAGCCAACGAACAGTGTAACAGACAGGTGGCTGAGTAGAACTGAAACTGCTTTTAAACAATGACAGGGAAATTCAGCTTGTGAGCTATTTTCCTTTAACATTTTCATTCATTAGATGATAATATAAATGAATATATGGCATTGAATTTATTCTACTGTTGTAGTTCAGTTAAAAAAAGAACAGATGTGTCTGCATGTTACCACATATTCCACATCACAATCATTTTAAAAGTGACTTGCTGCTACATAAAATTTATTTTGGCAACTATTCTAATTACATATAGTCATGTTTTTTCACAGTACAAATTTAGTATTTATTTCATTTGTCTAAGACCACCATATCTGTCTCACAAGAAGAAACAAGAGAACAATGATTTAAAAGCAAATTAGGGAAGATATTAAGAATGATCAAATTTTATAAAGAATAAGATGATGGTACCTTACATTAAAAGAATGTTACACTTCACCCTAGAGTTCCGTGACCTTACAGCAAAACTCTGCCTCCAACTTCATTTTTCTATATGGTTATGGAACTCCTCTATTACAGTAAGTTCTTTATCCTCTATGTAAGATATGATTAAATATTACATAAGTGGATACACGCCTTTCATTGAAAAATGCACAGAAGTCACCTCTGTGCACAAACGGACCAGGGGTGGATGCTCCATTAGAGTGGAGGAGTAGCGCCATGCCACAACCAGCAAATAAAAGGATAATAAAAAGGGCTCTAAATCTGTTTTATTATCTTTTTATTTTAATACCCTGGACCTGCCCCAGGAATCTGACAAGTCTTGGGGGTGGGTCCAGGGGATGTCACTGCTGGTAGGGGAGTGGTGGGCACTCCCTTCACTGCGCATGAGATGTTTGGCCGGCCGTCTCAGGCGGACCAAACCCTTAAGAGCAATGACACTCTCTCCAACCCCAACTGCATTGCTGGAGCTGGAGAGACCAGGCACAGGTTCCCAGCCCAACTGGTAGTGCAAATTGCCGGCGCTCAGGCTAGTGCCAACGCTGCTTTCATGAGGTGTCAGTATTGGCTGCAGTGAATTCTGGGAGTCTCTGGCTGCAGTGCATTCTGGGAGTCTCTGCCATAATCAGGAAGAGTGCAATGTGGCGGGAGACGGCGGCAGCATTAAGGTAAGTTTTTATTTTTTATTCTTTTTGTCCCCAGAGCCCCCCTCCCACCTCCTTAATTTGGCCAGGCATGCTCAGCCACTTTGGCTGGGGAGGGGCCGCTACTGAAATGGACCCTATCATGAAAAAATAGTGCAGTTTCATACATACCTCCTGGGCATGTTGAAGCGAGAGTGGGTATCAAATCGTGATAGAGTGGTAGTTTTACTCACCCTGTGCCAGTGTTTGGTTGTGGCCTCTCCAACCTTTGATAGTCCTAAAGCCCCCCGCACTGGGATCCTCACTCTCTGGCACTGGCACACATGTGCCAATGTTGCCTGTGTTATTTTGGGTGCACTTGCAGACTTAGGACATTTGTACCCCATAGCCAAACTTTGAAAGAGGCCCTTGTTTAGCTCCATGATAGGCAAGGGTGAAGCAGGCATTTCTATCCCACTGTTGAATCACTGAGACTCTTGTATGTCATGCAGAAAGACCTCCCATTCTAAGACAAATTAAGTGAACATTTTTTCAGTTGTGACGTACATTCAGCACATGCCAAGGCTACTCTTTGTTTATGTAATGCTATAATAGAAGCTTGTACAAGTGGTACGTGAATCCCTCATTGACATGTACTTTAAGTTATTACCATAAAGGACTGCACAAATGCTAACTTTTTGATTCCACAATTGGTAATATAGAAGGGGCTGTGCTCATATGTTCTGTCCCTTCTGTAATACAAAACAGCTGGTGAAAACAGTAATCTTGCTGGTCACACACCCTGCACAATTTATACTTCATGGCTCAAATTATTCAAAGTTTAGGATTGATGAGGATAACTACATAGCTTTAAAATATAGTTTGATGCAACAAAGTGACGTTCAGCTGAGATTTAGTATTAGATGACATGTCACAACGGTGGTTTTGCCAATAGGTCACAATTGCCGTATGTATGCAGATAGCCCAACATGATAAAGATGTGTTTTTTTGTATGATAAACTGGGAACTGGAAGGTGTGGTCAGACCCTTTCAGGGAGGATGAGCAAGTGGCAAGCAGGGTGTACTGTGCCTGAACAGTGGGGACTTCGGTCTTTTACCTCTGATTACCTGAAATCCGGCCTAATATAGCCCTGAAAACCTAGCCAATACATGGGTAGCAATTGCGAGCAGTCACAGGGTTCTCATGGAAGAAATGTAATGTTACACAAATTCAGTATTCAAAAGTAACACAGCAATGCAGTAACTAATTGCCAAGCAAATGATTTACTTGGGAAAAGAAAAGTACATTATTACACACACTTAAATGTTTTACTGTTTGTAAAAAAGGCCTTTTTTTGCTTGGTCACTCCCATTTGTTTAGGCTGCTGCTGTTTTTTTTAAAACTAATTTTACCAGGACTTTCCACTAAGGTTGTTCCCCAGATCAAGGGAGATCCCCCCCACTGTGCATCATATCATCTCTCAGGGCCACATTTATGAGGCCTTGTAACACTTTTACGCCGCTGTTGCATTACTTTTTGTGACGCACCGGCAATGTAAATAATGTGCCACGTTGTGGCCTATTTACAAAGTGACGCATGAAAGTATGTAGGGTGGGCGTACCCCTGCAAAAATCCTTGTAGAAGAGGCACAGTGAAATCTATCAAATATGACTGCACCACTTCTAGGACTCTACTGCATCAATATCTTATGCCTGCCTCACAGCACATTGCTGGAGTTGCTTCTATTTTCACACACACCCCAGCAATGCATCACTTTTGTGCCAACAGATACTTCAGTAAAACTGACGTACCTGTCATACAGTAAATATGACTCGTCCATCATGTTGCTAGGAGGGTGCAGTGAAAATTCTTGCATCACTGTTTTCACGCAGCGATGCAACAGTTTTCATAAATGAGGCACTCAGTATTTTAATCATCCACATCTGACTGCAAATTAGGGGTAGAGAGACATTGCCAGGTTTTATATTACCCAAAAAGCATTACGTGAGATCCCACAAATTTCTGGCCCCAGCCCCTATACCAGCTCCTTAAGGCCCAGTGGTGGCTGCTCAGTGCAGTGCAAGTGCCAACAGCCATTGCTGGCAGGTGCAGGGCTGGCCCAATCAACAAGTCCAGGCCCTGGCCACCATGTGGAGCCGCAAGCGCCTCTCACTTCATGCAGGGGCCTCCAACGTCAGCGTGGGCGGCTCCAGGCATGGTCATTGCAGAGAGACTATACGCTGGAATTTAGCCATGCAGCCCCATCGAGCAGTATTGTTCAGCTCGGCCTCAGAGAGCCGACACAGCACTGTTGGCAGCGCCAACTGCAATGAAGTATGCAGAAGGGTTTGGTATTGTTGTTTTGCTTCCAGGGTGCGGAGGATTACATTTGGGCTGCAGAGCTGATATCAACTATGTGCTGTTGGCCATGTTCCCTGGCCATGCCCCCACCAATTTTTTTATTTATTAAAATCCAAACTTAATGATGAATTTATTTTTTGATAAATATTAAGGAACATTGACTATTATACAGTGACCTTTTCCCTGCCTGAACCTGCTAGAGGCTAATTTGTGCTATCCTACAACTGCTACCCAACTGGTAAATAGCCTTAATGAGGTTTGAAAACTGCTCTCAAAGCAGAGACAAAGGCCTGGTTGTAGGGAGATGTTTTTTATCCTTTGGAAGGAAGACCAGTTGGCCTGTACCCAGGAACTGAATTTACTTCAGATGTCAGATGTTGTTTGAGCAGGTCCCTTCCTTTGTCCTCTCAGTGAGGCAGGCTCCACACCCAGTGGGGAGAAAACTGCCACCAGAGCAGATGAAGGGATGTTCATTACCCTGGCCACACCTCTGGGTGGTCACAAAGGCTCTGCACATGAAGAGAAAGATTTCTACATCTTGGATTTAGTGAGTGAGGGTCACTGTGGGATTGTTTAGAGTAGGGCACAAAGTAATTGCAGCAAAAGTGGGTAGAGTTACTTCAGGGAACCTTTACCTTGTTGTGTAGAGAGGGGCCAGGAGTCATCCCACCCACAATCTAGTGCCAGGCATAAATGTGGTACCCAAAGACACCTTGTTCAGAACATGCTAGGCCTGTGGGAGAACAGAAAAAGGACTGCACTTGCTGTTTGAGACCTTTGAGGAGAACTGAAGGACTGAATTTGCTCCCTCATGTACCTAGTGCAAAGAAGTGGACTCCAAAGTTCAGTAAGCTTTCCTCCTGCGTGGCTACAGGGACACAACAAGTTTCAAGAGGCCCTTTTCAAGTACCCAGCAGATCAGTACCAACAGGACCTGACGTTGACCCTTTTGGTGACCTCTGCTTCAAGGAGTCTTCACCCCCAAATGCTGTTCCTGAAGTTCTGGGACCCTTGACCGTGCCTCATTAGACTTCTAACATCTCTGAAAACCTGGAGCTCAGAACATTTTTGGGCTTCAAGACCTCCGTAGGACCGCAACAAACTTGCCCAGCCTATTGGCCAAGATGCAACCTTGCTGACCTGAAAAAATAGGTTTCCCCCACTCTGAGCTTTTCCAAAGCAGCCAATCAGTTTAATCAGGACTTCATCAAGAAAGTTTCTGACCTCATGGAGCCCTTGTTGGACGAAGCTCTAGGCCTTGCCCCACTTTCGGATTTCAAGGTCCAAACAAGAGACTAAGACTAAAGCTAACAATTCTGACTGGGTGAAGGTGCCAAAGTTCTCAGCCGACAAAAGGAATTCCCTCTGCACAAAATTGGAATGTTCTGCCTAGTCCAACGTCATCACCGGAACCTCATCCAGTGCTTATCCAACATCGCAGAGTCCTCCTCAGATACTGACTGCTA
This sequence comes from Lissotriton helveticus, assembly GCF_964261635.1. Lineage (NCBI taxonomy): Eukaryota > Metazoa > Chordata > Amphibia > Caudata > Salamandridae > Lissotriton > Lissotriton helveticus. The sequence goes on along the minus strand of NC_136067.1, from coordinate 1,580,357,653 downwards.
CTATGCCCTGAAAGCTTTTGACCTGGTTAGTGTATCTGACCTGTGCTCTATCACGTTCAGCCTAAAATGGCTAATGCCTGGGTCATGGTCTACAACAACCATTAACTACCATTGGTGCTTTATGCTTTTCAACATTATTTTTACTTAAATATTTAAAAATTCATGTCTCTGATTTCCCTTTTTGGAATTTTGTCATTTCTGTGTCATTATGGACATCAAATTATTCTCTATTTTCATACATTGCGATTTTATTGTGTTGTGATGTCACTTTTTAACTGTTTTGGAATTACTAAATGCTTTACACATTTTCTCTAAGTTAAGCCTGTCTGCTCTGTGTCATAGCTACCAAGGGCTGCGTTCAGGTTTAAATGACTGTAACCTTTTACTGAACATAACAGGATAGTGCCTTTATTAATTATGGTGGACCTCAATCCCAACTAATAAAACACATTCTCACACTGCACAAGAAATACTAACAAGTACAATAAGAGAAACTGGTGAGATTGCTACTGCAACTTGAGATTTCTGCTAACCCATTTTCTGTACCTGGCTGTCTCTTGTCTGATAAAGCCTAAGCAGGTTCCCGAGAGGGATACAAGTCTGCGCCTCATAAATCATGGCTCATGTGCAGATGACACCTGTTCAGCATACATAGCATGCAATTCAACGTAGTTCCATTTAGAGTCCCACCAATTCCAAGTCTCCTTGTTCAAATCGAAGCTGGCAGGAAACCAGCAACAGGCGTCTTTATTTGCTTCTTCTTCTTCTTCAGGGAGGGGATGCACTGTTTGCATCAGCTGCTTTTGTGGGTTCAGGCAGGCCAAGGCGAGAGACAACAACGGGGCAGGCATCCCAGGTCCTCTCCAACAACAACAAGATGATGGATGGAATGCTTATACTAATCTCAGCCACTAGTAATTGCTCTTGGCTACTTCAAAATCCATTGTTTATTGTCCACCATACCACCATGGTTTGGGCCCAGCCATATGCAAATCAGTCTTGACCCTGTTGCAACGGTAACTGTCCAGCTAGACCAGCCAAAACAGGTCCTCCCTGAACCACAATACAAGCAACATAGTCGGTTTCCCCATGATAAGGGCTCATCAGCCAGGTATAGCTTAATTCTAATGTCACAGTAAGCATTGGACCCATGTCTGGGCATATCCATGGCACTTAGGTTATCAACTGCAACAACAAGGTGGTGGATGGACTGCTTGAATTAATCTCAGCCACTGGCAATCGCTCAGGGCTGCATCCCAATCCATATTTTTTAACCTACCATGCCACCTCAGTTTGGACCCAGCCATATGCAAATCAGTTTGACCCTGCTCCAGTGGGAACATTCCAGCTAGAACTGTCAAGCCAGGCCCTCCCTGAACCAGAATACAAGCAACCTAGGAGCAGTTTCATCACGATAAGGGCTCAGCAGTCAGGTGCAGCTTGATTCCAGTGGCATAGTGAGCACAGGAGGCTCAAGCTGCTGGTGTCTTCCCCCAGGTGTCAAAAGGCATATGTGAAAAGATACAATCGAGCACTGAGACTATCTGTATCATTTAGCAAGTTGTATGTTCTTTTACATGGGTGACAACTCCATTCACTGTATATATGCACTTAAAGCAGCAGCCATCTTACCACCACCAATAGCCCACTAGAATTCCCAACATCTAGGATTGGGACGATGGAGAGCAGGATATGGGCAATATCTTCTGGTCGAGTAGACCTGTGCACCCCGCCCTTAAAGGTGGAGGAGACTGGCCTCCCACATTTTTGCAAACACGAAGAGTGTAAAACTGTGCAAAGGTCAGCTTAACCGACACACTTCATGTTCAGTCAAGCAGCCATTCACTGTACATGCCCTAAACGCACGGGCACCTATCTGCTTGAGCCGAAATTTACCAGGCTGTAGATTTCACAGCACTGTGGGTGTGACCACTTCAGTCCAGAAAATTGAATGAAAGGCTTCTCGCTAATAAACAGGGGGCATATCACAGATGGAATCGAACCTTGGATTTTCAGTTTTAAGCCCAGAAGTGCTCTGGTCCAACTGTCCATTAGTGACACCTCATCAGAGAGTTGGGTGGGGTCAGCAACTCTCATTAATCCCATCCCAAAATATGATCACAAAGTCAGCCAATGAGAGGTGGTGGCAGTCTCAATCATCCAAGAAGCACCCACGCTTCCCTCCCACTACCTGATGTCACTGCTAACAGCCCTGTAATTTTGTTGTTTAATTTTGGGTGGGTGTGTGCATGTACGAATCTATGTGTATTTGTGCGTGCTTGCTGTGAATGGGTGTGTGCATTTGTCTATGCTTGTGAATGGTGTATGTGTGTGTGCATGCTTCTGAATGTGTGGGTATGACTTAGTGTGCATGTAGATGGGTGAGTGAGTATATAATGCCCACATGCATCAACATTTGATTTTGCGATTCTTTATTTGCGAAAATTAAGGAATCGCAAATAAAGAATCGCAAAATGAAATGCATCATTTTTTTCTTTATTTTTTTTCGATTCGGTAAAAATCGCAATTTTTACCGAATCGCAGAAATAATGCGAATTCTTATTTGCGAATTCGCATTGTGCGAATTCGCAAATTGCGAAGTCGCTTTTTTGATGCATTCTAATGACATCACACCCAGGAAGCCAGGAAACTAATCACAGACACCTGTAGCCTTGTTCAAACTGTAGGAGTGGCAGTTGGCAGTTGGAGCTCTGCTTGCAGCTACTGGAGGAGAGTATTTGTCTGCTGTTGAAGGTGAAATGGCCTCAGAAAATGCTGTTGAAGACCTGCATGCCAGGAAAAGGAAAATTCAGTGACCAGGAGCTGGAAATACTGATTGAAGAGGTCACTTTGAGGCATGACCAGCTTTTTGGAAAGTAATCTCATAGGGTTCGTGAAGGAGTCAAGAGAAAACTTTGGCTTGCTATACAAGCCAAAGTGAATGCAGTGGGGGTTGCCCACCGTGATATTAATAATCTCCAGAAACGCTGGTATGACCTGCGCAGTCGTGCCAAGGAAAGAATTGCTACCCGGATCAAGGCTGCGAAAAAGACTGGTGGTGGCACACCCAGTGATAGACCTAATACCCCCCTTGAGGACATGGTTGAAGGAACCCTTGCAACTGAGGCAGTTATTGGAGTCATCCAAATTGACACCTCAGAGCAAGCTGGGCCATCTCAAGGTAAGAATACATACACATTTTTTTTTTGGATGTGAAAGTGATTGTAGGTGAACCTAAATATTTTCACAGGTGCTCACTAAAAATCCCCCAAATGTATTTTTCACATTATGGGAAGTAGGAGTTCAGAATAACACTTTTTAATGATAGAAGCAATGCATCATGGGAGTCGTAGTCCATGTTGCTTTTAAGTATTCAATATTAGGAATAATTTGAAAGTACCACAGCAACAATGTTAGAATAGAAGACCAGCCATGATGCATGTTTGTAATTATTCAAATTTAATTCATTTCAAGTTACAAAAAGTGCAACATTTAAAAGTAACACATTTTTTGCACTCTCTAATTCATAGATGCAGAACAGGACACTCAAATCAATGATTTACCAGAAACATATACTCAGGAAATGCAGAACAATGCAGAAATAAACTCAGATACATCATCACCCACTGTCCAGCCAAGAAATGAAAGAAATAGAGTGCGCCAACTGCAGCACTCAGACAGTGATGAAGACCCAAATGTCAATGTTAATGAGCAACAGAGTGCTGAAACCCCTGCAACCCAACCCACACAAGTAAGCAGGCGTAATAGGCTCCAACATTTTTATAGGCGCAGGGCACGTCTATCTCAACACGGAACATCCTTAGAAGATGACAGCAACGCCAGTGGTGTAGAGTTGAAGCTGCTGAAAGTCCAACGCCTACAAGGGAAAGACATAAGGGTTATGAAGGGCAAACTGACTCACATCAGTCAAGATATTAGTACTATGAGCAACAGTCTGACTCAAATGACAGAGGTAATTGAGAAAGCACATATGGCGTCATCAGAGAAACTTGACCGTATGGCAACAGCTCTTGAAACAATGTGTGAAGCTATACAAGCACAGCAAGTAGTGAGTGCCAGTAGGCATAATAGATCTGTGACCGAACATGCAGGCTTACACCAGGGCAATAAATCGTCTGTCCAGCAACACTGCACATGTAATCAAGCATACACTGGGCATGCAAAAGGAGATGACACAATGCTGTGGGGAGATTTCCAGAGGAATGATGTCACTCAAATATGTTGTAGATGAAATGCTACATGAGAAAACAACTGGAAACTTACTACCAGTTGGGGGAAGTGATGTTTGCTCAAAAGTCAGTAGTCAAGCTAAAACTACTCAGGCAGTAGAACGCCGTAGCTCCAGAAAACAAGACAATGCAAGCAGCATACCTATGGGCATTGGAAATCTTACTGGCAAAGCATTAGGGGTACGAGGACACAAAAAGTGACTTTAAACACAACTTGGATTCCTTTTGAATGACAACAAAATATGAATACTTTAATATGACTGATGAAAGTCAATGCAAAATAATTTACTGTTTTAAACATACATGCTTGAAGATGTCCTCAATACCATGACTCCTTTTTGAATTTAAAGAAATAAAAACATATAATTTTTGGAACAAGATTGTTTTCCATAGTTCTTACCTCTTTTAAAAGTAATGTTGAGTTATCTCTGTCCTTCTTCTAATTCCCTCTGCTGCGTCAGGTCCATGTAATCTTGGTTGGGGTTGTTGAGGCTGGTTGTCAATGTTAGGGAGTTCATCATCCAAATCAAGTTGTAACCCTCTCCTAGTGGCTAGGTTGTGCAGCATGGCACATGTTGCAACTATTTTACAGCAAACATCTGGACGATATTGTAATGCTCCGCCAGTTTTATGTAGTATGCGAAACCTGGACTTCATGACAACAAAAGTTCTCTCTATGACATTGCGGGTTGATATGTGGGCATGGTTGTACTGCTGTTCTTTGCGGGTTGCTGGATTGAGATAGGGTATGAGTATGAATGACCTCACAGCATATGCACTGTCACCTATGGGATGGGTAAATGTGAGACACAAAGTATAAAAATGATGGGACAGCATGATAAAGAGAGAATTAACAATTATTTTTAATGTTTTTACCAAGCAAATATCCATCTCTAAAATCTCCAGCAAGTAGTCGTGTGTGGATGGCACTATGTCTAAATATATATGAATCATGGGCACTTCCAGGGTAACTTGCTACTAAATCAGTAATGATAGTTTTGGAATTGCAAATTGCTTGAATGTTCAGAGAATGGTAACATTTCTTGCTGCGGTAAATGTACTCATTGTCAGATGGGGGACAAATGGGAACATGTGTGCCATCTATACAACCAATGACATGGGGAAAATGTGCCATGTTGTAGAAGTCTAACTTAGTTTGAAGCAATTCCTGCTGGGTGCTTGGAAATGCAATGTGATGCCTTATCCTTTGCAACATGGCATTTAGAAAATCATTAAAGAATCTAGAAAGGGAACTCTGGGACACACCACCAGCAATGGCTATGACACCCTGAAAGGAGCCTGAGGCAAGGAGGTGTAGGGAACACAATACCAGTACATGGGTAGGTATGGGTTGGGTCCTACGCGTTTGTCTCTGCAAGATTGGGTCCAATTCAGCTATCAAGTCTAAAATGGAGTCTGCATTTAGCCTATACTTATCATAAATTTCTGCCTCTGTCTGGCCTAGTAGAGTGACGCGCACTCTGAATATTCTTTCCTGAACCATCCTTCTCCTCCTTGCTGCTGCTCTCAACCTAAACCTACCTGCCAGGATAATAACTGCTGCCATTCTGAAAGGGCTTTAGAAGCATTGTGGAATCCCTTAAATGCACTCCAAATGAGTTTCACCTGCAATTATTATTTTTTTTAAATTACCACCTTGTCTGACTTCTTCTAAAAATAAGAATTCCAAATTGCGATTTCTTAAGAAATCGCAAATTGCGATTTTTCATGCAATTTATGTGATTCCTTCCTTTTGCTATTTTTTAAGGACTCGCAAAGACATTTGCGATTCCTTAATTTGCGAAAAACAAATTTCAGCATGATGCATTCCAGAGGTTGAAATTGCATTCGCAAACGGAAGATTTTTGCGATTCGCACCGTTTGCGAATGGAATTTCCTTTGATGCATGTGCCCATAAGGGTGCATGAACAGCCCACTCGCCTGCTGAAATTTCCAGCTGCTTCTGCTAGTAAATACATCATCTCCTGCTGTGAATTCAGTAGCTATGTACTCCCTCTCCAACTTCAAAGGCCAGTTTAAGGATTGTTGAACACCTATTAAATCGAACACACTTTCCACCAACCCCTTTATCAAAGGTCCCACATTTGTAGTGGCAATATGACACCTGTCTAGTATTCCTTCAATAAAGTTACGCTGCCATCATGTCTGTAGAACATACCCTTCACTTCCTTTACTGTCCCTTTATCATTCATCCTTCTTTCATCTATTACATGCTCCCCACACCCTAATTTCTTGCTCACTTCTTGTATCCCAAAATCCATCTTTTCTTTGCACCCTCCTGTCTCACGTCTCTTTCACACTCTCCACTTCTCTCATGTCCTTCTTCCTCCAAATTCCTTGTAGTTCAAAACCTTACTCGCTTCCCACTCACTTTTGCACACAACTTCAAATCGCACCCTTTCTCTTAACTATCTTCTCTCAAACACTCTCCTCTCTCCCAAACACCCTGGTTACCCACTTCTCTCCCAAGCTGTTCCAAATCTTCCTGCAATAAATGTTTCCCACAAGAATATTGACTTTTAAGCATCAGTCTATAAAAATATCAACACCCACCATAATTTTGTGAAGTTAAGTATATATAGGGACGAATAGATTCACTATGTTTAAAATATACTTATATGTCCCTCTTTACCTAAATGTACACACCTTCATAATATTTTCGAAGTGGATATGCTAGTCACAATAGTTCTGTAGACTGTTAATTTTGTACTTCATTTTCTAACATACAACCACACAACTGTTCCTCACACAGCTTCACTAACACACTTTTCCCCATTACAACCGCCTTTCCTGCCATAACTATTTCCTTATTGGCCCTTTCCTGGTACTATTTCTTGTTTCTTCCTTGCACATATTGTTTTCTCTCAATGAGCTGTCTCCATCTTCTATTCTGCCTCGTTCTCTCATTAGTTTCTCACATGTACTTTGACACTTTCACTGTGTCTGTCACTCACACTAATACATAAATGCTTTCACCTGTGATGGATGAGTTTTTAAACTTTTATCCTTATGCCAATTTTAAAAAGATAATTTTTCTAACTTAAACTAGTGAAAAAACTGTAGTCCACCATGAATCTGCCTCTACTGGAGACATGTGTGGAAGAATCCCTGTGCAGGATTGTAGATTTAAATGAGTGCATTAATAATATCAAGATGAAATGTGATTGTCTTATGGCCATTTCGCTCTAGAGAAGAAGCAAAATAAAATTTAGAAATCTTTAAGAAACTACTAGGCTTTGTGTTTAGCTTTCGTTTTAACATTGAAGAGTATTATTCAAGAAAGTTAGGCACACCTGCTAACCTGTTCCAAAATGTTTTCACCCCTTGTGCTCTGTGCGCCAAAAACCATGGTTTCTCTGTCTTGTTCAAACTGTTAAAATTCTACAGAGCCGCCAGCAGGAGAAAGGTTGGAGTCATTCTTTTGTAAGGACCGTGCTCTTGTACAGAACTATGTATCCTAGGCCCATAGTCATACTTGCACTACCTCCAAAAATGGACAACGGAATTTTAAAGGACCTGTTTACTTCAGAAACAGACAGTCAAGGTATGATGTCATCAGTGATGCCATCAGTGATGTCATTTGAGATGTCATCAGTGATGTCACTGACCGTGTCATGAATGATGTAATATGTGACTTCATCAGTAGTGCAATGCAGGGGCGCGAGTTATAGTTAGCTCAGCTAACTATAACGGTGGAATTTCTCTGGTTTTGTAAGAGTGAAATGTCCAACTAACTGTAACGTCTCTGAAACCTACGTTTTTTTCTGTGAATTTCAAGGTTTTTTAAATGCTAATTTCTAACTATAATGTTATGTATCATTTTAGGACACTATTGTCATTTACCTGATTCATGCCCTTATATAGGTATAAATCACCATATCCTTATATAGGCATAGAAATCATAACCATATTTAGGCATAGCTCATGCAGTCCAAATACGGCAGGGCTACTTCCACTAGTTCCGAAAATCTACAACGATTTCTTGGAAAACTCGGCTTCAGCAGCTAGGGACTTTCCCTTGCTCGAGAACTGACTTGTCCAAGAACTCATGGAGTTTTCAAAGAACTGTGACTCTTTGATGACGTTATTATGTCCACCTTTACGTCAAACTCGGCAACTTCAAGGTATAAATATGCCCACTCTTGCCTTAGCAAACACGCAGTGGTTTGGAGCAGTTCGACTATCTACTTGCCCGACGCATCCTGCTACAGCAAGTGCCGAAGGAAGCCGACCCTCCAGCAGACGCACTGAGAGAGACGCTGTCTTTTCTCCTGCCGAGAAATCCAGCTCCAGTGTTTCCAAGCTACCCTTGCGGGTTGTTGGGAAATCGAGTCCCGAGACTGACCTTCTCCATTCTAAACTAAGGTACGGAGCTGATTAGCCCCTAAGAGAAATCTTGGACAGATTCTTGGCAAAAGAATACTACATTTACGCTACACCTCACTTACTTCTTCCCTCGTACTAAGCTATGGTTAGGTACACCTGGGTAGGCGTATTTTAGAAGCACCAGTTGAGTACTTTTAGCCTCTGTTATTTATGTATGTATTTTTCTGTGGTTTGGGAACCATGCAATGCTTTTACAGTATTATTTTATTCTGCTTTTTATACTGTATGCGATATATTTTACAACCAGTTTTACGATTGTAGCAGTTAATTTCTTGAGAAAGAAGACTGTTCAATAAATCCTATTTATTGAAAACGCCCATCTATCTATTTCTCTGCAACTCTGGTGAAACGAAGCATGCACAATTTACTGAGAGAAATATATATCTATTGTTTCCACGACTCTGAAGATCAGTTTTATCTTGGGGAAACAAAGTTGTCATGTTTATGCGGTTGTCAGAAACTAATCCCTTCTTGTGAATTAGAAAAAGTTTCTAGTGACCTCTGAGCTAGCTGGCACTCACAACTAAGTCTAATATATTCGATAGAGACCTAGTTGACCTCAGTCCTATGTCTTAACTATAGGATATATTATTCCAATGCGCAGAGCCTATTGGGAACATAGGAACTACACTACATGGCACCCAACGTTTGGTTAGGCACTAATTTAATGCTAGATACTAGAGTAACTCAGTCGTGCTTTTCACAGAGACCCCTTTTTCCCGTAAAAACTCCATTAGACGTCTGGAGTGGGTTAAAGGATAAAATATCCGCCTTAAACTGAAATGAACTAAACTAAACTATGTATTAGTTTTTGGTTTTGTTAAATGTTGAAAGATACAGTGTTCCAAAATATTGTGCACCTTTTCTTTATTTCCTTGAAACTTGCTCTGTAAGCTTTCATTAAACAATGTTGAATAACGACAACACCAAAGCCGGTGGATCTGGAACTCATCAACCAGGTTTAGACACCACAGGGTTTAATGAAGACGATGGGAATGCTATAATCATCCCGGAAAACGTAAGGAAAGCCATAGCTATAAAGCTTATAGAAAACGGCCTATCACCGAGAGGTGGTACGGTTATATTCGTCATAGAGGCACATGAATATCGACAGACAGAGGTATTCGATTCATGGATTGTCTTTCCACAAGCAAATCCAACAACACATGTGTTCCACTTCTACAAGATGGAGGAACATCCAGCAGAATATGTTCCTTTCAAGCACATTGAAATTCCACTAACTTACCAAGAGCATCAGCTCTGGTTTAAAGGCGCCCTACAACATCAAAATCACATTACCAGGCTTGGTCCACTAGGTAGACCAGGAGTAACATGGCCGGTACTAGCCAGCTATACACCACATCCTAACATTGAAAGAATGTCAGATGTAGAACTGTTAGCTCAGCTAAAACAATTAATTAAAATACATAGACCATTGGTACAATATGTCATGCGGACCTAACGGTCCAACCTGCTATTAGAATTCCACTGCACATCCCTCATCAGGGGAACACAAACAAAATCACACCACAGACTATACAATCAGTCATTGGTAAATTGCCCGCAAAAAGGGAACAAATTCCATTCTGGTTAAACCAGAAAAGTACTCAAATAGAGGCAGTATTTACCGATAGTAAACCTCATGAAAAACACAGGATTCTAACAATCTGTTTACCAATGGGGATTGCACCACAGGTGGAGGACTGTGACACTTGGGGAACAGTCTTTGCTTCAATATACACAAAAACACATGGTGTACCGTCTATGGCAGTAATTCCAGATGTTCTGAGACAGATTCAAAATTAATATGGTCCAGAACCGGCTTTGAATCTTGGTATGAAATTACTGAAAGACTTCAAACAGGTCTCTGTTATCTTATTAGCTAACATTAAATGTGAAGCAGCATCAGTGGCAATCCGTCAAAAATTAAAAGAACTTGATATTACTGAGCAACCGTATGAACTTGCCAGAATTATTGAAAAATCCTATGGAGAAGCTTGGGAAGAATATCTAGGTGAGTTATATGGAATATACGCTGAAGAAGAAGGTGGGGATATTGGTCCCTGGATGGAGGCGGTAGTAGATTTAAAACCTTTGTTTACAACAGAAAAGGTATATTCAATCATAAGAAACTTAAACCTAACCCATGCTGCAGGTCCTGATAACCTGCCAGCAATTATTATAAAATCCCAGCAAGATTGGTGGGCGCAATTTCTCTCCTACATGTTTCTGGCTATATTGGAGTCAGGCACGATCCCCGGAAAGTGGAGGGGAGCAGTAATTAGACCGATCCACAAGAAGGGTGATAAAAAAGCGCCCAAAAATTATAGACTCATTAATTTGCTGGATATCAGGGAAAAGGTATTCTCCAAAATAATTTTGGGCAGTTTGAATGACTGGGCGGAGTGGTGGTCGATCGTGCCAGTAGAGCAAGGAGGCTTCAAGATGGGGCATTCCACGATCGATCACTGCTTCGCACTGTGGGCTGTGGCGAGGAAGTATGTGGAAAAGCAGGGGAAGTTATGCCGCTGTTTCGTAGACTTCCGCGCGGCATTCGACTTAGTAGATAGGAATTGCCTGTGGGAGTCCCTAAGAAAACTTAATATCCCCGAGGGGCTCTTGAAAATTATCCAGGAGTTACATAAACATAACTGGGCGCAAGTCATTAAAGATGTAGACGGAGCCTTGACTCCTAAAATATTGATTAAGAATGGCCTAAGAGAGGGATGTGTGTTAGCCCCCTTATTATTTGCAGTATACCTGGCTGATCTCCCATCTATTCTAGAAGTGAGTAGAAGTGCTAGCCCCAAAATACATAGGAAACATCTGTCCTGTTTGCTGTACGCCGATGATTTGGTAAATATGGATAAAACTAAAATCCTATGATTTTGGGAAGAAAACCCAGAATTTTAATTGGTACCTGGGAACTACTAAACTAGAAATCGTGAACGAGTACAGATACCTTGGTATTTGGTTTGAAAAGTCTTTAAAATGGGATATCCATTTAGTAACCTAGACTGCCAAAGCCATACATCAGGATGCGGGCTAAGGAAATTTAGCCAAGTTTATGGGGATATGTCACATAGACCATTACTGAAAGCCTATAAGGCAATGATACCCCCACAAGTGCAGTATGGAGCCGAAGTTTTATATTTGAGCGGGAAGAATAATTGGGACATTGAGGAGGGGAAATGTGTAAAACCTTTGATGTCATTGCCCGGCTCCTCAATGATTCAGGCAATCCGCTTGGAATTAGGTATGACCTCATGGAACATACAGGTACAAGTGGCCCTTTTAAGATTTTGGAAAAGATTGGGATCCGAGGAAGTCACAAAAGTGTCACAATGGTGTAAAGAGGAGATCCTGCACAGCGACATAAATTGGGCCAGTAGGATCAGAATAAAATTGTGCGCACTGTGTAAAAATGTAAATGTAAAATTTTACCAGGCGACACTGTGGTTGAAGCCTCAAATGCGGAGCTTAGAACAACAGGAAGAGAAATATCCAGGCAAAATGATATGATATATTGTCGTGTATTTCTATAGGTTCTGAATCAGTCCCCCTATTCCTGACCCTATTCTGGTTAAACTAACTATCAAGTTAACTAACAGTCAGCCCATGAGGCAAGAAAAACCCCCATGATGCAGATACCGTTATCTGACGCAGTCACACTACGGCACAGGAACGTGTTATCTGATTAGGTCATAACGCTTGAGATCTAATTAGACAAGCGACATTCCTCCAGCCCCTGATAAGGCATACGACGTTCTCATAACAAATCAAACCTATGACAACCTGGAAAATCCGTGCGGCCATTGTTTTGATTTCACAGAGAACTTTAGTAAAGAATGTGCTAACGAGCAAGTCGTATGACATCTTTATTGACGTATCTATGTCCATCCTTACGTCAATCTCGGCACCTTTAAGGTATAAATATTGCCGATCTTGCCCTATGCAAACACACGCGTGGTGACAAGACGGAGCAGCCATACTTGCCGAAGCCGAGAGCAGAAGCAGACCCCGCTGGCGCAGCCCCGCCTTCCTGACGCGCTGAGAGACGCGCTGCTATCTCAAGCCGAGAGACCCAGCACCGGCGCTTTCGGGCAGCCCTCGCAGGCAGCCTGGAATATCGAGAGCAGAGAAAGAGATACTATTCCTCATCCATCCTAAATTCCAGGTACAGAACTGAATAACCCCTCACAGAGAATTCTTTAGTTATTCACTTGGCAAAAACAAACTTAACTTAAACTGTAACTTTCTATTCCCGCCCACGCATTAGACTTAGGTCAGGTACACGGGGTAGGCGTATTTAGAAACACCAGTTGAGCACGTTTAGTCAAATGTATATGTGTATGTAAATATATTTTAATCATTTTCAAACATCATATGGCTCAGAAACCATATCAATGTTTTTACAGTATTATTTTATACTATTGCTTTTAATGTATGCACTTTACTTAACTATAAGTATTGCAATAATATCGATCCATTTCTCATGTATGAGAAAAGAGACTGATCAATAAATAACACCTTTTTATTGAACACGCCCGTCTCTTCCTTTTCTCTACATTCTGATGAGACTAAGAATGCACGTACTGACTGAGTAAAATAATTGCCTTGTGCTCACACGACTCTCGAGATTGACTCTTGATTAGGGGAGAGCAAAGTTGTCATGTTCTATGGTTGTCAGAAACTAAATCCCTTCTTGTCTAATCAGGGGAGTTAATTCCTTCCTTGAACATTCGAGAAAGTTTCTAGCGAACTCTGAGCTTAGCTGGCAAACCCAAAAATTAAGTCTAGTATCGACAGTAGTAGACCTAGTTAACGTCTGGCCTAGGCCTTTACTGCTGTAGGTACTATTCCAATGCGCAGAGCCTATTGGGAAAATAGGAGCTACACTACATGGCGCCCAACGCGTTTGGAAAGGGCGATAAAACTAACGTAAGACATTTAGAGTAACTCAGTCGTGCTTTCTCACTCAGACCCCTTTTCCCAAATACTCCAAAGACGTCTGGAGTGGGTGAAAGGTTATATCCTCCAAAACCTCGCAGGAGGGAACTCCTATGTATGGTTCTTGGTCAAGTCAACGTTGAAGGATAAACAGTTCCAAAATATTGTGCATCTAATCTTTGTTCCATAAAGAAACCTGATCTGCAAATAGACATAATACCATCCTGTCTGTAAAATGGGAGACAGTGATGAAGAAAGAGAGGCAGTTAGATTAGCAACTGAACTCGCAGATGCTGATGCTACCATGCAAGCAGCAGACCCGAATATAACACTCATTCCGGTCATTAAAAGGAGATCTATAACCTTAAAACTTATAGAAAATGGACTGACACCTAGAGGTGGCACAGTCATATTCGTAATCGAGGCACACGAATATCGGCAGACAGAGGTATACTATTCATGGATACATTTTCCGGCAGCAAATGCTGTAACAAAGTACTTCCACTATTACAAAGTAGAGGAACCTCCTGAAACATACACTCCTTTCGAGGAGGTGGAAGTACCACTCAAATTCCAAGAGCATTTGCTCTTATTTGATGGCGCCCTAAAACATACCAATCACATTACAAGGCTCGGTCCTTTAGGTAGACCAGGAGCAACGTGGCCGGTCTTAGCCGGATACACACCACATCCAGACATCGAAAGAATGCCTGCAGCAGAGCTGTTAATACAGCTAAAACAACTACTAAAAATTCATAGACAATTAGTTCAGTATGTAATGCGGACTTCAACAATTCAGCCAGCGATTAAACTTCCACAGCTGACCCCTCACCAGGGGAACACAAATAAAATTACACCACAGAACATCCAATCCTGCCTAGGTAAAGTTCCAGCTAAACGGGAACAGATACCATTCTGGTTGGCACAGAAAATTACCCAAATAGAGGCGGTGTTTCCTGACACCACCCCATTAGAAAAACACAGGATTCTGACTATATGTCTCCCAATGGGAATCGCACCACACATTGAGGACTGTGACACTTGGGGTACAGTCTTTGCTTCCATCTACACAAAAACGCACGGTGTTCCATCCATTTCGGTAATACCAGATGTGCTAAAACAAATTCAAGATGAATACGGTCCAGAACCTGCTTTAACTCTTGGTATGAAATTACTGAAAGACTTCAAGCAGGTCTCGGCTATATTACTAGCCAACATAAAAGGTGAAGCAGCAAACGTGGCGATCCGCCAGAGGTTAAAAGAGACAGATATAGCAGACCAACCAGCTGAAATTGCCAGAATCATAGAAAAATCCTATGAAGAACTAGGCAGAGATAGTCTAGGTGGAATACCAGTAAAACCGCAACTGACTACAAGTCCAGAAAAAATATTTTTTAATAATAATAATTCACCAAAAAAGAACTGGGATGGAAACAAACAATCCAATCCTAAAGAAAAGAAATTCCAGTCCCGAGGAAGGTCTCCTAGGCGAAGAGAGAAATCTCCAAACCAAAGACAGAGGTCACCGCAGAGTGACCCCTCGGGGAATAGATATAACCTTAGGGATAATATTAAAAAACCTGATAGATATCAAGACATTGATACACGTCCCTCACAATCTTTTCAGAATTCCTCGCAGAAATCGGAAAGAAGAGGACGATCAGAAGAGCACGCCAAGTCCAAAGACAAGGAACCTGCTCAGCTAAAAAAGAAATTACAATTTCCAAAAAAGAAGGTAGCCAGTATCAAGGTAGTTAACAATGCCGAGAATACTGAGGACACAACTGAAAAACGGAGAGTGGGCTCAGACAATGCTAGACAGCGCAGCAGAGGTGAGCATAGCTCGCAAAGTCCTTATGAATCATCTGGAGACAGTGGACACGAATGAATACCTTCAAGTGGAAACTGCAGACACCAGAGTTAGCAAGCCCCACAAGATATACGAGATAACATTACGTATAGAGGGAGATAAGACTAGGAAAATAAGGGGACTATTTTGGGATAACCTCTCCAAAGGCTATGACATCCTTCTAGCTGAAAAAGACTGGCCACCAGAGTTTGTCAGGGAGTGCCCTCATGGCGAAGAAGTAATTATGCCTGCCTTCTCGAATCAAATCCCGATTCATAAAAAATACACACTTGCTAGAAAGTGGGCAGTGGCCTTAGCACCTGCTTTATATAAAAATCATGTAGGATGGGATGAGGATTCTCCTCCTCACAAAATCCAGTTAAAATCACAACCTACTGCACAAAGGCAGTACCCAATTAAGCAAGAAGCTAAAAAACAAGTAAATGAAATACTAGATCAGCTAGAATACCAGGGGGTGATTGAAACTTGCACCTCACAAATGAACAATCCTTTGTTTCCGGTCTCCAAACCAGACAATTCATATCGTCTAGTTTTGGATTACCGACACCTTAACACATGTTGCAAAACCTTTGCAGTGCAAAACTCACACAGTGCTGCACTAATGAATAACATAGTGCGCAAAAAATACAAAACAACCTTGGACATCTCCAATGGATTCTTTTGTCAAAACATAGCACCAGAGAGCAGATATTTAACTGCATTCTCAGTAAATGGCACTCAAAAACAATTCTGTCGGTTAGCCCAGGGGTACAAGAACAGCCCGGGGGTATTCTCAGCGAGAGTAACAGAATTACTACAACTATATGATGATGAAGCATTATCTTATGTCGATGACATTTACTTAACAGATGATGACTTGGATACTCACTTGAAAAGAGTGAACACCATAATACTTGGGTTCGCTGCAGAGGGTTACAAATTCAACTTTAAGAAATCCAGAATTGCCCATCTGACAGTCTTGTACGTAGGATATGAATTATCAAGTATAGCCTGGTTGACAATTTTCTAAGAACTAGAAGAATTAAAAAATCTAAAATATGAAAAGACGTATCCTCTGCCAATCGACATTCTGCCTCTACGACATTACGCCTGTGTAATCTATACAGACGGACATGCTCAACCCTCCGTTTGGGGAGAACAAGCATACAACCCCACATGTGAGATTACAAAAGAAGTGTGGCGGGGAGGTAAACTAAGACCTCTATTAACAAAATCACACTCAGTAGAAACAAATTCAGAACTACAAACTGAAATAATAGCTTTGAAAATGGCGCTAGATAATGCGGATCGCGAATTCCCGACACTTATAGTGTCAGATTCATATTACTGCGTCAAAGCATATAACAAGGATTTGCAGACATGGATTCAGAACGGTTACAAAGATGACACAGATGCACCAATAAAGCAGAAACTGCTCTGGGAACAAGTAGCTCTTTTGAAAAAAGAACTACCAAAGACTCACGTGACACACTCACTGAGTCATCAGCGTGATGGCGTTCACGTTGTGGGGAATTCATTGGCTGAAGCAGCCGCAGCGGCAGCCACTAAACCGGCTCCCGTAGATCGAAAAAAGCGTACATTAAAATACATTGACGGTGAAACAATGCTGGCGGTGAAAACGTCATCAAAAGGCGACTGCTCAGCGTTACCGATCAACTATCCACTCAATTATACATACATAATCGATGCAAACTCCGTCCCTTTTGCTCGAATCCCTGGAGTGGGGGATAGAGTAATTCCAAACATGGACAGGAGAAACTTGTTAATCGCAGACGCACACATGGGCGAGGGTCACAGACACCTTAAATTAAAAGATTCTCTGGAAGAATTACAATCACGGTACTGGTGGCCAGGCATGAGCCTGCACTACACCATGTTTGTAAAAAACTGCCCAAACTGCAACAGAGATCGCAGTGGGGAGAGAAGCAGTTTATTACCTCGTCGTATCAAGGCAGATAATATTACCAGCAAAAAGAATGGCTTGCGATTAACATATACAGGCTAGTTTCCACTTATAATGTAGATCACCAGCACTCGGCTGACGTCCGGACTATTATACAAGATTTGCGAGTCTAAATGGCATATACGCTAAGAGCATGTTACGTTTGACCATTGTTTTCACTCAGGCATACCAGCCTGGGGGGAAACATGGCCAAATGAGCACAGTCCAGCGGGAATCTTCTCACTTCCTTCCTGAGGGTACGGGATGGTGTAAAGAAAAAACCAAGGCAGAAAGCAATCTATAATGGAAAGGATATTAGGTTCGGGAGCTGGGTGGGTCAAACATCTAATAAGTGTCCAACGTAGTCTAAATAACTTGCCAAGAAATTCTCTGAAGGGATTCAGTCCGTACGAATTATTATTTGGAACTAGGATGTTGATCTCTGACCTTGATAGTCAGACTTCAGTGGTAATAGAAAAAACCTTTGATGTCAAAGACCGTTTGGCTATTTTGCAGGACTTAAACAAAACAAGAAAAGACCTGAGCAACATACAGTTGAAACAACAGCCAACGACCACTGAAGAATCACCACCTGTCCCAGCAAGACCTGTCTGGATTCCAAAAGTCGGGGATCTAGTCAGGGAAAAGATCGCGGTAAAGAAGGAATTTGGGCCTTCTTACAGAAAAGCAGTTCCTGTCTTGTCTGTCAACGGGACAAGATCGGTTGTACTACCGCCACTTGCTGGTAAAAAGGAGAACCGAGTTGTATCCATCGACCTGGTAAAACCACAACATGTGGCCGATAACAAACAGTAGGCCAAGTGGACTCCCAATAAGTAGCAGAACACCAAGGTTTGCTACCAGCACAGAGGTCCTAACAAAAAGGCTCATCACATTCGAAACGCCTAAAGAAGAACAAGAAGGACTATGCAACAATGCAATAGAACTCAGACCTCTGAAAACCCAAATAAAGACATTTAGCAGAGACACACCAATCTATACTGAAGTACCAAGTGAAAATGCAAAAAACAGAAATCCTGAACCACTTGGAACAATTGACAGAACTGCATCCGGTTACTTCATCAACTTCGATGATTCCTCTGACGGCTTCAGTGAATCAAAGACACAGCCATCATCAAAATCCTTTAAAGACAAAGCTAAGGAACTTTTGAAACATCTGAAAGAAACATATCTGGTTTCTCCATGGATTGAATTTTGGGTGGGTTTTGGTGCATTTATCCTCATACTTCGGCTCATCATGGTATTTACTTTGGGACGCTTCATTGAGGGAAAATATGCTAAAATGGACACAGCAAGTCAGAACATCAACTTGGTCCTCAAACCACACACATCTTCACACGTCGAGAAAAGAGAACTTTCTTCAGCCAACTTCACAGCCAATCCTATACCTGGTGGGGTAGCCTGGGACAACACTGACTATGAAATTTATGGTCCGGTCGAGATCCTGAAATATCCACACCAAATCAAGATCTCCTTGAGTGACTTTGCAAAACCAAACTCATTCTCTGATGATTGGGACTTCGAAAGTATTAACAACATGATGTCTGACTTAGTAATGTCTGCTAAATTTACAAAACATGATTATTTGCAAGGTTCTACAAATTATGATAGTATGTATTGCTATAACCATTATGGTAACCATTTTTTACATAAATCTGCACAACCTAGAAATGTTTTAAGTTATAATCAATGGGAACATTGTGCTACACCTCCAAAAGGAAGCTCTAGAACCGTATATGACAAATATTCATATTTTTCAGGTTTTAACATAAGTAATGCTGAAACATTTTATTTTAAATTGTCAAACAAGACAGGGATGAAAACCATGATAACCAACACAAAATTGATATATTCAGATTCATTCTTTGAAAAAATGAATACATTTGGATTTGATTATTGGGACAAAAATGTTGATTTGAAAAGTGTTTGGGGTACAAAAGAATGGCAAGTACAGGGTATAGAAGCTTTGTTTAGAGCCTGCATGATCCCAGAACAAATGATATTTTTAAATGACACTGTTCAACAAACCACCTGTCTTGGCTTAGCCAAAATCAAAGATTTAATTAAACCGTCTATTCCAAAGCCAACAATATTTAGCAATAGCTCTGATACAGATGAAGAGATAGACGTAAACCATATATTAAACCAAAACAGAACAAATCCTGATTGGAAACAATGGTTGATCTGGCCCACAGATACAAATAACTGTCAAGATAGATTCCTGAATAAAACACAGGGTTTCAAAATGACCAGGCCAGACCCTAGATATCCCCAAAGACATTACCCAGGGATAATAACAACCTACAGTGTGGGCAAATTATGCCTTCAATGGCTACAAACTTCCACACTGCCTGAAATTAAGCAACACCTAACTTTACTTACTGATGGTGCTGACTTGCGTGATTTCATACTGGGACCACGCAAACAGCGTCAAAAGCGTTTCATAGCAGCCTCTGTATATGCAGCATACAATGAGGCCTGGAAGGTTACTCAAATTGAGACAGCAGAAAGAATACGGGAAATTGACCGTATCAATTTGGAAAAATCACTTTCTGTAGTGGACAATGGGTTAATGACTCTGTCCTCCAGAATTTTTTCATTGGACAGCATTGTGTCTTCAGCAATCGATATATTATCGCAAGACTTACTGTTATTACAACATGGTCAGTCACAATTGCGTTCTATTGTACAGCTTGGCTGGACGTTACAAAATCTGCGTTCAGGCTATGTGCCTTGGCGTTTAATCAACACAACGTCACTATTCCAAATCTTTAACCTTACTGATAGACAAATCGGTATGGCGCAAAAGGGTGCTGATTATACAATCTTGAGCATTGAAAAACTAGAAAGATTACCAATGACAATGTCAGAACGACCTGTCAGTGAATGGATAATCCACGGAATCATAAATATTCCAATCTCAACCTTCAGGTTTCAATACTGCCAAAAATATATACAGGCTGGCATGTACGAGAAATTGGGAAAGGGGTACCTTAAAACAACTTGGAACCTGCCCTATTCACATGCATGTGTCAGTAATAAAGGACAGAAAGTGTTTCTTAGTGGCAACAATTGTGCTATGTCACTAAGCGGCACGCTTCTGTGTAACGGAATTAGTTTGCATGGAGCCTGTGAAGGGAATTCATACAACCTTTCATGTCACCAGCAAGGCGCACCTGCAACTGAAATAGAACCATTCTTTCAAAGACTCTATAATGGGAGTTACATTCTTATTGTAGACCGCAGATGTTGTAGTCTTATGCCCGGGACTCCTTATCTAGTAACTACAACGGCGAAGGTCAAGTGCTGTGGACGTTCTTTATTCCCCAGCTCCTTTCCAGACAGGGAGGCAAGGGCATGGCCCAATTTGAAAATTACTTCTATTCGAATAGATACTTTAAGCAGAATGAAAACAGTGCTTCTTCAGACGCCTACAAGGCTCACGTCATCAAAAGAAACGTATGATCTACAAGTCGCAAGGACGACTGCAGAGATACATACATTATTATCAACTAATTCCCCCGTACATTTCGCGGAAATCCTGAGCGAAATCTTAAATATTTCTGATACCAATGGGATCTCAGGGGTATTTAAGACAGTATTTTCGATGGCATTAACACCATTCAAAGCCATACTGGGTATTTTTCCAGATTTCGTCCATTCGATTTTTGGCGGACTTCCCCTGATCTTGGGACTAATTGCAGGAATCCTATTCTTAGTCCTTATTTTTCGTTATGGCAACCCATGTCACAGATCAAACTCTCGCGACAATGGAAGATACGATCCTAGCCATTGGATACCGGGACCGGATATCAAAAATCCTGGGACTCTCCCGGCTTAGAGACCTAAACATGACTTGGTTTCTATCATTTCGACCAATGTGGCAAAGGTGTGTTTTACCTGTACTAAGGTGTCTGCTATGCGGAGAAGAATGCGTGTTAGACACCTGTCTGACGCTACAATCGGATGCGCCAGTGGATGCAGATACACTGTTGGTTCCTACCAAGGTTCACGCTTTGTGCTGCCCTCAAAGGCTGCCAATCCTGATGACGGCATTCCTGGAATCTTCACCACTGCGATTGAAGAGTAGTGAAGTTCAAGATGAAAGCAGCATCGAACAGGTACGACCTTCTGTCAGCAATGCGAATCAGAATGTCAATGGAGACAATCATGCGCACGAATGCATGGTTACCCCTATTTCCGACTTAGTGGAACTTTCCCATGAAGCTGTTGACAGTTTTTTCGAAAGCCTGAATGATATGATGTTCTCTCCAGAACAGAAATAGAGACTTTTGAGCAAGCTCGCACACGGCGTTCCCTGAATTCGGCCTTCAACTTTAAAAATAAAGTCACATGAACAATTCTTCCCACCAGTTCACGGACAACAATTTTTTAGCAGCCCCAAATTATTTTTCACACATTTTTCGGGACACTTATCTTCTGCTTAAAGTAAGAAACTATTCCTAGAGAACTAAGATTTCTATTTTATACTTTATAAAACTTTAGTTGCCCGCTGGGTTGTTCACAAATATTTTATTATGTGATGAAGTGGTCTCGAACTTCCTTTCTGTATAGCTATATTAAGAGCCATTTCATGTGTATTTCTCATATACCAATAAGCAATAATGCATACAAATGCGTGTTTACTTTTGCATTTAAACCATAGCTTAAGTGCATACAATATATATGACTGCAATTTTTCAGTATATTTGAAAATTTCGAAATGCATTTATGTATTTTGGGGTGGTAAGGTATACACTATACTCTATAGTATGTTGTACTATGTTATACTATGCATAGATTAGTAGATATGACCATAGTTAGCGTGGAGTGGGTGTCGTGTATTTCTATAGGTTCTGAATCAGTCCCCCTATTCCTGACCCTATTCTGGTTAAACTAACTATCAAGTTAACTAACAGTCAGCCCATGAGGCAAGAAAAACCCCCATGATGCAGATACCGTTATCTGACGCAGTCACACTACGGCACAGGAACGTGTTATCTGATTAGGTCATAACGCTTGAGATCTAATTAGACAAGCGACATTCCTCCAGCCCCTGATAAGGCATACGACGTTCTCATAACAAATCAAACCTATGACAACCTGGAAAATCCGTGCGGCCATTGTTTTGATTTCACAGAGAACTTTAGTAAAGAATGTGCTAACGAGCAAGTCGTATGACATCTTTATTGACGTATCTATGTCCATCCTTACGTCAATCTCGGCACCTTTAAGGTATAAATATTGCCGATCTTGCCCTATGCAAACACACGCGTGGTGACAAGACGGAGCAGCCATACTTGCCGAAGCAGAGAGCAGAAGCAGACCCCGCTGGCGCAGCCCCGCCTTCCTGACGCGCTGAGAGACGCGCTGCTATCTCAAGCCGAGAGACCCAGCACCGGCGCTTTCGGGCAGCCCTCGCAGGCAGCCTGGAATATCGAGAGCAGAGAAAGAGATACTATTCCTCATCCATCCTAAATTCCAGGTACAGAACTGAATAACCCCTCACAGAGAATTCTTTAGTTATTCACTTGGCAAAAACAAACTTAACTTAAACTGTAACTTTCTATTCCCGCCCACGCATTAGACTTAGGTCAGGTACACGGGGTAGGCGTATTTAGAAACACCAGTTGAGCACGTTTAGTCAAATGTATATGTGTATGTAAATATATTTTAATCATTTTCAAACATCATATGGCTCAGAAACCATATCAATGTTTTTACAGTATTATTTTATACTATTGCTTTTAATGTATGCACTTTACTTAACTATAAGTATTGCAATAATATCGATCCATTTCTCATGTATGAGAAAAGAGACTGATCAATAAATAACACCTTTTTATTGAACACGCCCGTCTCTTCCTTTTCTCTACATTCTGATGAGACTAAGAATGCACGTACTGACTGAGTAAAATAATTGCCTTGTGCTCACACGACTCTCGAGATTGACTCTTGATTAGGGGAGAGCAAAGTTGTCATGTTCTATGGTTGTCAGAAACTAAATCCCTTCTTGTCTAATCAGGGGAGTTAATTCCTTCCTTGAACATTCGAGAAAGTTTCTAGCGAACTCTGAGCTTAGCTGGCAAACCCAAAAATTAAGTCTAGTATCGACAGTAGTAGACCTAGTTAACGTCTGGCCTAGGCCTTTACTGCTGTAGGTACTATTCCAATGCGCAGAGCCTATTGGGAAAATAGGAGCTACACTACAATATTTGAAAAAGAAAGTGTCAGTCCATTATATGATAAATAGCTGGGAGAATGATACTTGGTATCCCTATCTAGATACACTACCTAATGGTGCTCCGATGGAGAATAGGGATTAACTGTTGGGTATCTCAGAGAAACAGAAAAGCAGAATTGGTACAACCGGATGGTAAATGCCGCTGTGGATTAGGTACCAAGTGTGATAATCTACATATCTTACTAGACTGTCAAAAATGGGTGTCACACCGGAAACTGTTTTTGCGACCCTTGTTTTTAAAACATTGTATAACTGAGCGCCTCTTAGCAATTAACCTACTTACCGACATGTCAAATCTTGATATAGCAATCGCCATGGCAAAATATATGAAGGCGGTAAAAAGGACTCTGTTGGAACCAAATATGGTTGGATAGAAATTGGCATGAAGTAATAGTAGGTCACGCTCTAGAAAATTGTGTCTAGGGTGGAACGCTATCCCTAAGTTAAAGCTTCACTGTATTGCTGATTACAATATTGGGTGTAGTGCTGTATGAAAATTTGTCTCTTTTTAAAGTATCTGTGGAATTTTTTATACATGTTTTAAACTATTTATTGTAATATGTATTTTGTTTGGAAACCAATGGTCTAATAAACATACTTTTTTACTACCTACTATGAAGAACTAGGAAGAGATAGGTTGGGTGGGAAACCTGTAAAGCCTGAACTAACAGAAAATCCTGAAAAAGTTTTTATCAAAAATAATCTAACTACTCCTAAAACGAAATGGGAAAATAGTCGAAAGTCACTTCCTAAAGAGAAGCGCTCTCAATCCAGAGGTAGATCCCCTCAAAAGGAGCCCTCTGAAAAGAGATATAACCTTAGCAATAGGGATAATTTAAGAAAACCTGATAGATATCAAGATACTGATACATGATCCTCTCGTACCTTTCAGACTTCCTCGCAGAAATCCGAAAGAAGAGGACGATCAGAACACAAAGAACAGCGCGTGAGGTCCAAAGACGATCAACAAGTTCCAAAAAATAAGAAAATTCAATTCTCCAAAAAGAAGGTAGCAAGTATTAAAACCAGACATGCCGAGGATCTTGAGGACACAACTCAAGAACAGGGAGTGGGCCCAGACAATGCTGGACAGCGCAGCAGAGGTCACCATAGCTCGCAGGATCCTGAAAGATCATCTGGAGACAGTGTATCTGAATGAATGCATTCAGGTTGAAACTGCTGACACTAGGGTTAGTGTACCCCATAAGTTATATGAAGTAACACTCCGGATAGAGGGGGACATAACTAGAAAAATAAAAGCACTCTTTTGGGAAAAACTATCTAAGTGTTATGACATCCTTCTGGCTGAAAAAGATTGGCCACCTGAATTTGTCTGGGAGTGCCCACATGGCGAAGAAATAATTATGCCAACCTTCTCTAATCATATTCCTGTTCATAAAAAATATACCTATGCCAGGAAATGGGCTGGTACAGAAAAGGGGGTGGTGATGAACAGAGTGTCTGAATTAAGCAGACCACTCTTACCCAGTCCAAAGATCAGGGCTTGATCCATCACCATTATTTATCTCACTGCCCCATCCCAGCTCAGAACCTGGCTATATGCAAATTAGTCTGTCCCTGGCCCAGTGCATCATGGGAACAGGGCAGACCAAACTACCAAGCCAATTCTTCACCAGAAAGGAGACAAGCTACCGGGGACCGGTTTCTGGCATTTCAGCCTCTTCGGCCCGGCTTGCTTGAATCCTGATGGAGCAGTGAGAAAGGGACTCATGTCTGAGTATACCCTGCCACACCTATAGTGGCCAAAAACGATACAGAAAAGGGGGTGGTGATGAACAGAGTGTCTGAATTAAGCAGACCACTCTTACCCAGTCCAAAGATCAGGGCTTGATCCATCACCATTATTTATCTCACTGCCCCATCCCAGCTCAGAACCTGGCTATATGCAAATTAGTCTGTCCCTGGCCCAGTGCATCATGGGAACAGGGCAGACCAAACTACCAAGCCAATTCTTCACCAGAAAGGAGACAAGCTACCGGGGACCGGTTTCTGGCATTTCAGCCTCTTCGGCCCGGCTTGCTTGAATCCTGATGGAGCAGTGAGAAAGGGACTCATGTCTGAGTATACCCTGCCACACCTATAGTGGCCAAAAACGATACAGAAAAGGGGGTGGTGATGAACAGAGTGTCTGAATTAAGCAGACCACTCTTACCCAGTCCAAAGATCAGGGCTTGATCCATCACCATTATTTATCTCACTGCCCCATCCCAGCTCAGAACCTGGCTATATGCAAATTAGTCTGTCCCTGGCCCAGTGCATCATGGGAACAGGGCAGACCAAACTACCAAGCCAATTCTTCACCAGAAAGGAGACAAGCTACCGGGGACCGGTTTCTGGCATTTCAGCCTCTTCGGCCCGGCTTGCTTGAATCCTGATGGAGCAGTGAGAAAGGGACTCATGTCTGAGTATACCCTGCCACACCTATAGTGGCCAAAAACGATACAGAAAAGGGGGTGGTGATGAACAGAGTGTCTGAATTAAGCAGACCACTCTTACCCAGTCCAAAGATCAGGGCTTGATCCATCACCATTATTTATCTCACTGCCCCATCCCAGCTCAGAACCTGGCTATATGCAAATTAGTCTGTCCCTGGCCCAGTGCATCATGGGAACAGGGCAGACCAAACTACCAAGCCAATTCTTCACCAGAAAGGAGACAAGCTACCGGGGACCGGTTTCTGGCATTTCAGCCTCTTCGGCCCGGCTTGCTTGAATCCTGATGGAGCAGTGAGAAAGGGACTCATGTCTGAGTATACCCTGCCACACCTATAGTGGCCAAAAACGATACAGAAAAGGGGGTGGTGATGAACAGAGTGTCTGAATTAAGCAGACCACTCTTACCCAGTCCAAAGATCAGGGCTTGATCCATCACCATTATTTATCTCACTGCCCCATCCCAGCTCAGAACCTGGCTATATGCAAATTAGTCTGTCCCTGGCCCAGTGCATCATGGGAACAGGGCAGACCAAACTACCAAGCCAATTCTTCACCAGAAAGGAGACAAGCTACCGGGGACCGGTTTCTGGCATTTCAGCCTCTTCGGCCCGGCTTGCTTGAATCCTGATGGAGCAGTGAGAAAGGGACTCATGTCTGAGTATACCCTGCCACACCTATAGTGGCCAAAAACGATACAGAAAAGGGGGTGGTGATGAACAGAGTGTCTGAATTAAGCAGACCACTCTTACCCAGTCCAAAGATCAGGGCTTGATCCATCACCATTATTTATCTCACTGCCCCATCCCAGCTCAGAACCTGGCTATATGCAAATTAGTCTGTCCCTGGCCCAGTGCATCATGGGAACAGGGCAGACCAAACTACCAAGCCAATTCTTCACCAGAAAGGAGACAAGCTACCGGGGACCGGTTTCTGGCATTTCAGCCTCTTCGGCCCGGCTTGCTTGAATCCTGATGGAGCAGTGAGAAAGGGACTCATGTCTGAGTATACCCTGCCACACCTATAGTGGCCAAAAACGATACAGAAAAGGGGGTGGTGATGAACAGAGTGTCTGAATTAAGCAGACCACTCTTACCCAGTCCAAAGATCAGGGCTTGATCCATCACCATTATTTATCTCACTGCCCCATCCCAGCTCAGAACCTGGCTATATGCAAATTAGTCTGTCCCTGGCCCAGTGCATCATGGGAACAGGGCAGACCAAACTACCAAGCCAATTCTTCACCAGAAAGGAGACAAGCTACCGGGGACCGGTTTCTGGCATTTCAGCCTCTTCGGCCCGGCTTGCTTGAATCCTGATGGAGCAGTGAGAAAGGGACTCATGTCTGAGTATACCCTGCCACACCTATAGTGGCCAAAAACGATACAGAAAAGGGGGTGGTGATGAACAGAGTGTCTGAATTAAGCAGACCACTCTTACCCAGTCCAAAGATCAGGGCTTGATCCATCACCATTATTTATCTCACTGCCCCATCCCAGCTCAGAACCTGGCTATATGCAAATTAGTCTGTCCCTGGCCCAGTGCATCATGGGAACAGGGCAGACCAAACTACCAAGCCAATTCTTCACCAGAAAGGAGACAAGCTACCGGGGACCGGTTTCTGGCATTTCAGCCTCTTCGGCCCGGCTTGCTTGAATCCTGATGGAGCAGTGAGAAAGGGACTCATGTCTGAGTATACCCTGCCACACCTATAGTGGCCAAAAACGATACAGAAAAGGGGGTGGTGATGAACAGAGTGTCTGAATTAAGCAGACCACTCTTACCCAGTCCAAAGATCAGGGCTTGATCCATCACCATTATTTATCTCACTGCCCCATCCCAGCTCAGAACCTGGCTATATGCAAATTAGTCTGTCCCTGGCCCAGTGCATCATGGGAACAGGGCAGACCAAACTACCAAGCCAATTCTTCACCAGAAAGGAGACAAGCTACCGGGGACCGGTTTCTGGCATTTCAGCCTCTTCGGCCCGGCTTGCTTGAATCCTGATGGAGCAGTGAGAAAGGGACTCATGTCTGAGTATACCCTGCCACACCTATAGTGGCCAAAAACGATACAGAAAAGGGGGTGGTGATGAACAGAGTGTCTGAATTAAGCAGACCACTCTTACCCAGTCCAAAGATCAGGGCTTGATCCATCACCATTATTTATCTCACTGCCCCATCCCAGCTCAGAACCTGGCTATATGCAAATTAGTCTGTCCCTGGCCCAGTGCATCATGGGAACAGGGCAGACCAAACTACCAAGCCAATTCTTCACCAGAAAGGAGACAAGCTACCGGGGACCGGTTTCTGGCATTTCAGCCTCTTCGGCCCGGCTTGCTTGAATCCTGATGGAGCAGTGAGAAAGGGACTCATGTCTGAGTATACCCTGCCACACCTATAGTGGCCAAAAACGATACAGAAAATGGGCTGGGGCCCAGGTTCCAGCCTTATATAAAAATCATGTGGGATGGGATGAGGACTCTCCTCACCATAAAATTCAGTTGAAAAATCAACCTACTGCTCAGAGGCTTTGGGACTTTGAGACTGTTAATAACATGATGGCAGACTTAGAAATTTCAGCTAAATTTACAAAACATGAATACTTAGAAGGTTTATCAAATTATGGAGAAATTTATTGTTTTAATCATTTTGGTCATCGTTATTTGCACAAATCTGCAAACCCTAGAAATGTTTTAACTTATAATCAATGAGAACATTGTCCAAAAGGTAGTTCTAAAACATTTATTAGAAAATTTCCATATTTCACAGGTTTTAATGACACAAACCCAGAAAGTTTTTCCTTTAAAAATGTGAATAAGACAGGCATGAAAAGTATGTTGACAAATACTAAACAAATTTATACTGCTGCCTTTTATGCTCAATTGTCCAACTTAAGCTTTGACTTTTGGAAAGACAACATTGAGACAAAAATTGTTTGGGGCACAAAAGACTGGCAGGTACAAGGTTTAGAAGCATTGTTTAGAGCCTGCATCATCCCAGAACAAATACTGTTCTTAAATGACACTGTTCAACAGACATCTTGTCTTGGCCTGGCTAAGATAAAAGATTTAAACAAACCGTCCATACCTAAGCCCACACCTGATAGTAATTTAACTTCGGATGAGGAGGTAAACGTAAATTATATTCTACAACAAAACAGAACAATTCCTGAATTGAAAAAATTGTTAATGTGGCCCACAGACGCGAATAACTGTCAAGATAGATTCCTGAACAAGACACAAGGGTTCACAGTAACTTGGCCAGATCCAAGATATATCTACAGATAACATCCAGGGATAATAACAACTTATAGTGTAGGAAAACTATGCCTTGAGTGGCTGCGGAAATCCACACTTCCAGAAATAAAACAACACTTATCTTTGCTTAAAGATGGCGTTGATTTACGAGAATTCTTATTGGGACCTCGTAATCCACGTCATAAACGTTTCATGTACGCCGGTGTATACGCTGCTTACAATGAAGCTTGAAAAGTCACGCATATGGAAGCAGCTGAAAGAATACGAGAAATTGATCGTATTAACCTAGAGAAATCACTCTCTGTAGTTGACAATGGGTTACCAACTCTGTTGTCCAGAATATATTCTTTGGACAGCATTGTATCCTCTGCCATAGATATAATGGAACAGGACTTGCTGATGTTACAACATGGCCAGTCTCAATTACGTTCTATAGTACTGTTAGGCTGGATGTTGCAAAACCTTCGTTCTGGCTATGTGCCTTGGCGTGTAATCAACACTACGTCATTGTTTACTGTATTTAACCTTACAGATACACAAATCTCATTGGCACAGAAGGGAGCAGACTATACGACGCAGAGCATAGAAAAACTGGAGCGATTACCATTGACCGTTTCTGAGAAACCATCAGTTGAATGGATAATACATGGCACCATCACAATACCAGTGACGACTTTCCAGTTTCAATATTGCTTAAAACACATACCAGCAGGCCTGTATGAAAGGTTGGGTAAAGAATACATTAAGTCAACCTGGGATTTACCATACACACACAAATGTTGGAGTGGGGGAAAGGAGGTATTTCTTAGTGGTAAAAATTGTGAAAACTCACTAAGCGGTACACTATTGTGTCAAGGTATTAATTTACATGGAGTCTGCGAAGGTTCTTCTAATAACCTTTCTTGCCACCTGCAAGGTTCGCTCACAGCGGTGATAGATTCAATTTTCAGGCAGCTTTCCAATGGTAGCTACATTACGTTAAATGATCACAGCTGTTGTGGAATGATGCCAGGAATACGCTATCTCGTTAGTGTGTCAGCCAGGGTCACTTGTTGTATGCAAGTATTGTTTCCTAAAACCAAGACAGATGGGGAGTCGCCACTATGGCCTTTACTGAGCATTTCTTCCATACGAATTGATACTTTAAGCAGAATGAAAGCCATTCTTTTCCAAAAAACGGTGCCACTGACCTTGTCTAGAGAGACGTATGATCTGCAAGTTGCAAGGACTTCTGCAGGGATACATGCATTATTATCAACAAACTGCCCAATACATTTCGCAGAAATGTTAGGTCGTATCTTTAACATGTCTGATACCAGCGGTATTGCACATGCATTTAAGACGATTTTTTCAGGACTGTTAGCACCCTTTGAAGCAGTCCTGGGCATTTTTCTTAATTTCGTACACTCTCTGTTCGGCGGCCTGCCTCTCAATTTGGGACTCGTAGCAGGGATCTTATTTTTATTCCTCCTGCTCCGTTATGGCAAATCCGGCCACCAGCGATACCCAAGTCAGCATGGAGGATGCGCTCCAGGCCATGAGGTATCGTGATCGCATAACACAGATCCTTGGCTTGGCTCGTTTGAGAGATCTGAATACCACATGGTTCCTGTCACTTAGACCAATCTGTCAAGATTGCATCTTACCTGTTCCACGATGCCTGCTTTGTGGAGAGGAATGCGTGTTGGATATCTGTTTAACACTACCATCGGTTATGCCAACAGATGCTGACGCATTACTGGGTCCGGTAACGGCTCATGAGTTGTGTTGCCCCCACGGCTATAAATCCTGATGATGGCATTCATTTAGATCTCACCGACAAATCCAACTGGAGGTGAGATACGCGGACCAACAGGCACACAGGTACCATCTGCTATGAACATTGCTAACGCGGCTGACCCTGACGGCGATGCTTCACATCTGTGCACAATTGACCTTCTTAATGAAGTGGTCGAACTTTCACCTACTGTGGTAGACGATTTCTTTGCCAGCCTTGATGACTTAATGTTTTCTCCTGACACCGAGAATAACTTTTGAAATTATCACACAGTGTTCTTTTGGAACTCTGAAATTCGACCTTCACTTTTTCAAAACAAAAGCTTCCAAAGTTTGAAAATCTATTTCCACTACAGATTTATTTGACTTTTTTCCAAAACAGACTGAACTTTGGCACAAAGTAATCTGCTTAAAGTAGAACTATTCTTAGAGAACAATAATTCTTTGACTACTTCCTATAAACAATATTGACCCAAAACACAAATAAGACTAGGTTATATATTCTGCTATGGGATGGTCCCAACCTTTTTTCTGTATCTAGAGCCATTTCATAAATGTAAATTTCGTGATTCATTCGGTTAGCATTATAACATATCATATGCTTACAATTAAATCATTGCCTTTAAATGTGTACTGTACAAAATGCTCATTTTTTCTGTGTGCAACCATTTCAAAGGCATTTTATATGATTTTTGGGGGTTGTAAACACATGCTCTAGATTATATGTTTTAGTGCTTGAACTTAGATGAACATGATAACGTGGAGTGGGTGTTATGTATCATTTTAGGACCCTATTGTAATTTTCCCGATTCATGCCCTTATATAGGTATAAATCGCCATATCCTTATATAGGCATAGAAATCATAAACATATTTAGGCATAGCTCATGCAGTCCAAATACGGCAGGGCAACTTCCACTAGCTCCGAAAATCTACAATGATTTCTTGGAAAACTCGGCTTCAGCAGCTAGGGACTTTTCCTTGCTTGAGAACTGAGTTGTCCAAGAACTCATGGAGTTTTCAAAGAACTGAGACTCTTTGATGACGTTATTATGTCCACCTTTACATCAAACTCGGCAACTTCAAGGTATAAATATTCCTACACTTGCCTTAGCAAACACACAGTGGTTTGGAGCAGTTCGACTATCTACTTGCCGGACGCATCCTGCTACAGCAAGTGCGGAAGGAAGCTGACCCTCCAGCAGACGTACTGAGAGAGACGCTGTCTTTTCTCCTGCCGAGAAATCCAGCTCTAGTGTTTCCAAACTACCCTTGCGGGTTATGGAAAATCAAGTCCCGAGACTGACCTTCTCCATTCTAAACTAAGGTACGGAGCTGATTAGACCCTAAGAGAAATCTTGACAGATTCTTGGCAAAAGATTACTACATTTATGCTACACCTCACTTACTTCTTCCCTTGTACTAAGCTTAGGTTAGGTACACCGGGGTAGGCGTATTTTAAAAGCACCAGTTGAGTACTTTTAGCCTCTCTTATTTATGTATGTATTTTTCTGTGGTTTAGGAACCATACAATGCTCTTACAGTATTATTTTATTCCACTTTTTATACTGTATGCATTATAGTTTACAACCAGTTTTACAATTGTAGCAGTTAATTTCTTATGCTTGAGAAAGAAGACTGTTCAATAAATCCTTTTTATTGAAAACGCCCATCTATCTATTTCTCTGCAACTCTGGTAAACCGAAGCATGCACGATTGACTGAGTGAAATATATATCTATTGTTTCCAAGACTCTGAAGATCAGTTTTATCTTGGGGAAACAAAGTTGTCATGTTTATGCGGTTGTCAGAAACTAATCCCTTCTTGTGCATTCGAGTAAGTTTCTAGTGACCTCTGAGCTAGCTGGCACTCACAATTAAGTCTAATATATTCGATGGAGACCTAGTCGACCTCAGTCCTACGTCTTAACTATAGGATATATTATTCCAATGCGCAGAGCCTATTGGGAATATAGGAACTACACTACAATAACATTCCTGAAACCTATGGTTTTTTCAGTGAATTTCTAAGACTTTTTAAATCTAATTTCTAACGATAACGTAATTGTAATTGTAATTGTTATTTTGATTTGTAGCGTGCATTATCACCCAAAGATCTCTAAGCGCAGTTGGAGGGCAAACCTGAACTAGGTGGGGGCTGCTTAGGTTGTGCCCCATGCTTCCAGGAAGAGAGCATGGTTTTAAGCTTCTTCCTGAAAGGGAGGAGATTTGCTTCCATGCGGAGGCTCACTGGAAGGCTGTTCCAGACCAACGGGATGGCGGTTGAGAACGCTCACCCTCCCATGGAGGACAAGTAGAAGCGGGGGCAGGCCAGAAGAGTGGTCCCTGCTGACTGCAAAGTCCTACTGGGAGCGTAGGGAACAATGCGGTTCTTGATGTAACTTGGCGCTTGGCCGTACAAGGTTTTTTGTGTGATGCAGAGACCCTTAAATTTAATTCTCTGCCTGATTGGGAGCCAATGGAGATCGCGTAGTAAGGGTGTGGTGTGGGCCCATCTTTGTCTTTTAAAAATGAGTCTGGCTGCGTCGTTCATAATGATTTGTAGTCTGGTCAACAGTTGTTGAGGGAGGCCAGCATACAAAGAATTGCCATAGTCCAGATGTGATAGGATCATTGCTGAGACAGCCCGTCTGAGCGTGGCAAAGGAAGGAGTGGAGACAATTTCCGCAGTTGTCTCAGGAGGCCAACACAGGTTCCTACGACTGCAGAGACTTGCTGTGTCATAGATAGTTTGGCATCAATTCTTATTCCCAGGCTTTTCATGGCCACTGCCGGTTCAGGAAAAAGTCTGAGCTCTTTTTGCCAGAAAAGGTCGTTCCATGGACTGGAAGCCGAGGTAAACACCAGTAACTCTGTTTTATCAGGGTTTATTTTTAGTGAGTTGGCTCACATCCAATTG
This sequence comes from Lissotriton helveticus, assembly GCF_964261635.1. NCBI lineage: Eukaryota > Metazoa > Chordata > Amphibia > Caudata > Salamandridae > Lissotriton > Lissotriton helveticus. The sequence goes on along the minus strand of NC_136067.1, from coordinate 1,580,323,563 downwards.
ACCGTGAATTTTAAGATGCCTTTAATGTGCCTGAAATCTATATTTTTTCAGTGAATTTCAAATGTTTTTCAAATGCTAATTTCTAATTATAATATTCATCCAACCTATGGTTTTTTCAGTGATTTTAAATTATCATTCCATTCTCAACCTAGTGAAAACAGCAGTTTTTCCAGAAATAGCTTCCGCGAAACAAATTGACACAAATAAGAGCGCCAACTAACGCTAATAATATGCAGAGTAGGCGTTCCCGTGCAAAAATAACACGAAAACACCACTTCACAATATTTTCAACGGATCACTGACATAATATCGAGGGACATAATATCGAGTTGAAAAAATATCGTTGACAAAATATAGACAGACAAAATATCGAGTTTGTATCTACAAACAGGTAAGTACAAAAATATCGAGTACAAAATATTGTTTACAAAAATATAGTTAAATAAAATATCGACTTTATTAAAACAGTGTTAAAATAAATTAATATTAAAAATTAATTACTAAAATATACTTAAAAATACTTAAATTACCTTATAATATTTAAATAATTAATTAAAGTTATAAAAAAAAATGTTTACAATCATATTTATTAAAACATATATATATATATATATAGTAACATAATATAATTAAATAATAATCAATATTATTACCATAGGATAGCGTAAGTGTAAAAATTACTATTCCCACTCCAGAGAGTGCAACAGTAGGGAAAGCGTTGGATAGCGTAGGGGTAAAAATTACTATTCCCACTCCAGTGAGTGCAACAGTAGGGAAAGCGTTGGATAGCGTAGGGGTAAAAATTACTATTCCCACTCCAAAGAGTGCAACAGTAGGGAAAGCGTTGGATAGCGTAGGGGTAAAAATTACTATTCCGACTCCAGTGAGTGCAACAGTAGGGAAAGCGTTGGATAGCGTAGGGGTAAAAATTACTATTCCCACTCCAGTGGATGCGACAGTAGGGAAAGCGTTGGATAGCGTAGAGGTAAAAATGACTATTCCCACTCCAGTGGGTGCAACAGTAGGGAAAGCGTTGGATAGCGTAGAGGTAAAAATTACTATTCCCACTCCAGTGGGTGCAACAGTAGGGAAAGCGTTGGATAGCGTAGGGGTAAAAATTACTATTCCCACTCCAATGGGTGCAACAGTAGGGAAAGCGTTGGATAGCGTAGAGGTAAAAATTACTATTCCCACTCCAGTGGGTGCGACAGTAGGGAAAGCGTTGGATAGCGTAGAGTAAATATTACTATTCCCACTCCAGTTGGTGCAACAGTAGGGAAAGCGTTGGATAGCGTAGGGGTAAAAATTACTATTCCCACTCCAGTGAGTGCAACAGTAGGGAAAGCATTGGATAGCGTAGGGGTAAAAATGACTATTCCCACTCCAAAGAGTGCAACAGTAGGGAAACCGTTGGATAGCGTAGGGGTTAAAATTACTTTTCCCACTCCAGTGAGTGGAACAGTAGGGAAAGCGTTGGATAGCGTAGGGGTAAAAATTACTATTCCCACTCCAAAGAGTGCAACAGTAGGGAAAGCGTTGGATAGCATGGGGGTAAAAATTACTATTCCCACTCCAAAGAGTGCAACAGTAGAGAAAGCGTTGGATAGCGTAGGGCTTAAAATTACTATTCCCACTCCAAAGAGTGCAACAGTAGGGAAAACATTGGATAGCGTAGGGGTAAAAATTACTATTCCCACTCCAAAGAGTGCAACAGTAGGGAAAGCGATGGATAGCGTAGGGGTAAAATTTACTATTCCCACTCCAGAGTGTGCAACAGTAGGGAAAGTAAATACTTAATATATTATTTAAAAAAATATACATTAATATCTATAACAAATTATTTTAAAGTAATTACCAATTTATTTTAATATAACAATTAATCAATTAAAATTACAAATTATAAATAATTATTACTATATGTTACCTATTAATCCAAATTAATTACAAATTAAAAATTATTTAATTAATAATTAAAAATTATTTATCTATTATTTCAAATTAAATACAATTACATAAATTGAATTATTTAATTAATTATGAATAAATTACTTCCCACCCTATTCCCCTACAAACCCAGAACCTGCTACTGAAAATAAATAAGTAAAATTAACATAATTAGCAATTAATCAATTAAATAAAATTAATTGCCAATTAAAATGTAATTAATTACCCTTAAAATGGTAATTAACAATTAATTATAAAAAAATACCAATACATTTTTTAACATATGTAATTAATTTTATTTAAATTACTTCCCACCCAATTCCCCTATAAACCCACAACCCGCTACGGAAAATAAATTAGTAAAATTAACATAATTAGCAATTATTCAATTAATTAAAATTAATTGCCAATTAAATTTTAATTATTTACCAAATATAAATTAATTAACAATTAATTAAAATATGATACCAATAAATACATTTACATATTTAATTAATTATAATTAAATTACTTCCCACCCTATTCCCCTATAAACCCACAACCCGATACAGAATTTAATTACGCAAAAAAAAAACATCATTATTTAAAATTAATTATAACATAAATACACAATTTTCACACATATAATAACATAAAAAACATTATAAAAAAATAGATACTATCACAGAGGCAGTGCAGAACAGTACAGCGGACCTTCCAAAAACAGCATGGTCCCTCAGCCACACAATAGCTGAATGTTGTGAGATGTGGCAATCAAGTGTGTGTGAAGGACGCAAGTCACCCATCAATAATAATGCACACAATACCAAGTGTAGCGGTGATGTGCTGGACAGACCTCACTATGCAGAGCACAAACCTCTCCATCTGAACATATACTGCTGGTACTTGTAGTGTTGTGGACAATAGACGCAACCATGTTACCTCAGGCAGTGGGGAAGATCTCGGTCATGTAGCGGGGTTGTCCCCCCCTGGACGCGGAGTGGGCTGGTCCAACGTGCGCCACTCTAGAGTAGAAGAATGAATAAATAGACTGGGGCTCTGGGCGCGTTTCTCTTGTGGGAAGGCCTAAGCATCTGCCAGGGCAGCAGCCCTCACCCTGCCACGAGGCCTCCGCCGTGACCGCCGGCTTCCTCTACATAGGCCCCTTATGAACCCAGCAGCACAGCACCACAGACTTATGTCTGTACAGACTACTGCCTTCGATCTACACTGCGGGCAGCAGGTCTCACTGTTCAGATAGAGTCGCGATTACAGATGACGCAGTCCAGTAGACAAGAGACATTGCTCCCAGTGCGGCCTGCCTGCATCACGTATGACCACTGGCTGTGCACATGCTGAGCGCTACACCTACCACTAACTCTATGCAGCTCAAGTCAATGCAATGTGGCTGCGGGCCCTTTCTGACCGCTGCCTCCGGCCCACACTGCGGTCAGAAGGGCTCATAATTCAAGATTAGTACCAATGCAAATTTTGTAAGAGACTATATTCGGTTAAGAAAACCAAATGCTCCCAATCTGTGCAGCTCAAATGAACTCCACATATCTGTGGCCTTTTGCTGACCACTGCCTCCGACCTACACTGTGCTCAGCAGGACTCACAATTCAAATTCAGTCTTCATTCATTAATTTCAGAGTCCAGTAGGGAACTAACTATAAAGTCCCTGAAACCTACATATTTCGACAGTGTATTCCATAAATGTTTCATCTTTTGTTCCATACACCTACACTGCGGTCTGCAGAGCCCACAAATTGAATTCAGTCTTGCTTTATTTATTGCAGAGAGAATTGTGCTCTATGTTCTCAGATTTTCTCAAGAGTAAGTGACTAAAAGCATTCCTCGATGTCTGTGCTGACGACTGCCTTCGATCTACATTACGGATAGCAGGGCTCACAATTCACATTGAGTCGCAATTGCAGATCACGCAGTCCAGAAGGCAACAGACATTGCTCCCAGTGTGGCTCGCCCGCACCACGCATCATTACTGGCTGTGCACATGCTGAATGCTTCTGATGCCCCTATCTCAGTGCAGCACAACTCATGGACCCTTTATGATACAATGTTTTGTGTATAATTTCACATCTGCTGCCCCTACCTCAGTGTACCACAAGTCATGGACCCTTTACGATAGAATTGTTTGTGTATTATTTCACATCTGCTGCCCCTACCTTAGTGCAGCACAAATCATTGACCCTTTATGATTGAATCCCTGTGTCTGATCCAATGATTACTGTTGTACTTATTGCCAGCACCAACCATTCCCAGAGGGCTGGCTTACACTCACCCCACATGCATCCAGCACAGACGTCACTGGACATGTGACCCTGGTAATGAAAATGAGTCGAGCGCACATGCCCATACCCAGTTCCATTATCTATCTAACTGTGTTTGTGTGTTCATTATGTATGCAAGATGCTGCCCCTGGGTCCTACCACATTACATCGTGCTGTGGACAGCGTATGCAACCATGTTACCTCTGGCAGTGGGGAAAACTTTGGTTATGTAACTTTGTCTCTGTCATTGTACAAGTACGTACATAGAGACTGGATCATTAAAGTACTGCAAGGAGAGTATATAGTGAATTTAAAAGTGCTTGGGGATTGGCGGAGTGATTGTATAAGTACATATGTCGGCACAGCCTAACCCCGACCATAAGCCTGGCTCTAATTGGCTGCCCTCCATGTGCCAAAAACTGAAACTTGAACTTTGCATGGCCCTGTATTGCTACAGCTGCAACACTCCACTGAATGTGCAATAAACATTCATATCCACACAGATGTGTCATGTCCACCATCTTTCATGTGTGGAACTGTGGATGAATGTAGGGTCAGTGATTCCCCGTACCTTCCATGTTGGCCGTGTTGTGGGACTTGGCTCACAGAGTGACACATTGGCGCTTGCGACCCGGATGACGGCAGCACTACAACAGTGACACCCGCATCAGTTGATTCCTCATACAGCCCAGGACGGAGCCACGCCCATAGCTCCGGAGTCTTTCTTCACAGCCTCACAGAGGACTGGCATAAGCCAGACCAGCCCATTTTGCTCATGCTTACAGGGAAGGACAACAACACTACATGGCCCAGATTCTCATTGCAGTGATCTGCTGGTCACAGCCTAATTGTCAGTATGCCACAGCCACTCCCTCAAGGCTGGTATACACCCACACCACACCAATCCAGCACAGGCATCACAGTACACGTGACCCTGCCAATAAAAAAGACCGGGCGCACGTGCTCTACGCCATTTCAGAGTTGCTCGCCACGATGCACTGCGGCCGGTACAGGCACACCGGCACAGGACGGTGACTTTCGGTCCACTGAGGTACGGGTACCGTAACTGCTGAGCGGGTTTCCAGCCTGCGGTGATGCCCTGTCCCAGTGGTCAGGACAGCTCATGTTTTGTGTGCCCAGCTGGACCGCAGTGTAGGCCTGAGCATCAGACAGAGCAGGACTACTGCAACATGGCGTCGCCTCAGCACTGCGGTACGCTCCGTGGTGCCTGGGCGATACGAACAACAATAGGAACATTGTTTACCCCAGGAGCAAGGGTTTACAAAAGGAAACTTGCTTATGAACCTCGCAGCTGGTAGGCTACAGCATGGCTCGCTGAGGTCTTTTAGATTGATGTGTCCAACACATGGTGCAGTGGCAAATAAAACTTAGCCCTGATGAATCTGCGTAAAGGCTTGAAGCAGAGAAACATGTTGGCATCCAACAGTGGTATGCATAAATAGCAACCTACACTGTGTTTTACTTTGACTGGGTTCACTGAGCGAAAGAATAAAGTTGTTGCGCATTGAGTGAATCCAATCAATCTTACTTCATTTTCACCACATTGTGAGGTGTGATTCATTCCTGCTCTTCACATTTTGCACCTTTATTGTTACTTTACTCTCTTTCCGTTGGACACTTTTTCTGTTAAGAGCGTAATGACTGCCAATGATGACAACAATGGACTCAACTGGTGAGTACCTATCAGTGGTCCGCATGGTGGTACATCCGTGAGGTGTCATTACGCTTGCTTCACTTTTTTCACTTTGAGGATTGTATGATTGGGACTGCAACAGTTGAGATCGTGTAGCTGATCATCCCATCATATACTGAAAAACTGTCAACAAAAGTGTGAGAGTAGGTTTTTAAGAATTATACATATATGAAAACTAGAAAATAGAGTACAAGGAGTGTTATGTAGAAAACTACAAACCTCTAAATAGGACTACATTGAGGAGATACGACATATTAAGATCTCTGTAGTCGTAGGACCCTGGTCTTTTTGTGGATTAACAATCATTGATGCCTTCACCTAGTACTGCTTTTGTTTAGACAACAACACATTGCATTCTGGGACTTTTGGGTATGTTCGCCATATAGAAACAAATAATATTAAATGTTAAGAAAACCAGCCAATCATAGGGGTGGCAGACAGGTACTCAAACTATTGAAAAAGCTGTGTTTCAACAAGATAGAGCAAAATGCTCTCTTCTCAGAATTCACCATTTTTAGCAAAATCTATGGTGCCAAACAACACTAGTATAAAACATTATTGTTTTAGCACTAAAGCTTCCAGCGGAGATGTTTAAGGAGGGTGATTTATAGGGTGTAATGGCAGGGTAGTCTGTAACAATAACCACTGCCTCAGAACAGTCGCTGGACCATGGCAGCTTCTACTTTTGGCTTGCTTGCTGCATGAATAGCCTGAGTATACTTATACAAAGAACCCTCCACCCCCTTAGCACAGTGCCCAGTGCCCTGTGCAGACGTTCCACAATTAAGGAAAGGATTTTTGTGAGAAAAGCAGTAACTCATAGCTGTCCTCATAAAATACAGTTCTGTGAATATGCATGTTCATGTTCTTTGAAGCAGGCCTATTAACCCTCCGCACTACTTTGATGAGTGAAAACTGCCACAACGCTGATCTTTCATCATCACTCCATTATTCACCAGAGTGATCTTAACATTTTTATTGTTGCACAAAAACTGCTGATCATAAGAAATTAGGCTCCACTACCAGCTGGTTTAAAACCTATGTTATTTATGAAAAGCACCCTCCAACCCCTCAGCTCAGCGCCATGTGCCGTGTGCAGAAGTTCCACGAGTAACAAAAGAATTTCTGTGAGTAAAACAGTAACTCACAGCTATCCTCATTAAATACAGTTCTACAAATATGTATGTTTGTGCTCTTTGAAGCAGGCATATTAACCATCTACACTACTTTATGATGAGTGAAAACTGCCACTAAACTATTTGCTGATCGCACTCCGCAAGGAACAATATTCACCATAGTTATCTTGACATTTGCATTGATGCATGGAAACTCCTGAACACACAAGGAATTCACCCCTCAAGTGATTTTAAACCTATATATATATGCAGTAAGAATACAGCTCCAGTAACTTGAGTAGTGCCATGACATCAGCATTTAGGCAGTTATGTATCAAACAACTTACATCCCGTTGAGAACATGCATTCATGCAGAAATGATGAAGCACTAGCCACTTTAGCAGTTTCATGGGATCTGCATTCATGCAGGCATAATATTACAAATGACAGCAATGAAAATCGTGCAATTTTTTAATAGGAATACAATTTTTGGATGTAGTATTTTATTCATCTTAAAAAGTTTAAATGAACAGTAAATTTGAGAATAGGATTGACTTATTTTATAATTCGTACATGTTTCAGGCAATAATGAAACCTTCGAACCATTTACAAATGTAATTATCGTCTGTTTTTGTATTCCCTTTTGTAATTTGTACCTTTTCTATGCCTATGGTCTTATGATCACATGATGCACGATAGGAGGTGTGGCCCATAGGAGGGGTCAGGGAATCTAAGCATTATAAAATAACAGGCTGTTTGAATACTCGGTGTGTGATCAAGAGTACATGGTACTCGAAACGCGTCGCCAGAAAGGTCAACAATAAAACATCTTGCCTGAAGCCGTGGGGTCTGTCTCCTTCTTTCGCCATGCCGTGCGGTGTGGAGGTCTGAGAATTTCTTTCAGATTTATATATATATATATATATATATATACATTCTGCTCCTCGCCCTCCTGCCCTTTCAAGAAGACACAGCACTCACGGGGGGGAAGTCAATGGATTTATTTCAGACTTCCAAACGCAAACGCACCAGACGTGGTTCGGCTATCGCCTTCCTCTGTGGTACAGGGGTATTGCGGCCATTACAGTTTTTTATATACACATGTGCTCATTCGTAAATAATAAACATAAACAAAGGACACAACATTTATCTTCCACATATTGTGCCAGCGCCATCTTATAATGGTGTGAGTTCATATACACCACACCATAGCATTTTTCGCTATTGATTCCGATCTAGCCCTGTATGGGCTTAAACCTACTACAATCTTGCCCTGAATGGGCCTTTTGTTGCATGAGTCCTCCGTTGTTTCAACAACTAAACGTGCTCCCCAAATAATAAATTCAAAATTACAATTTTTTACAATTTTCCACCCATTATCCTTCAAAAATTTCCATTGTATTTATCTTACACAGCAAACTAAGATCTTAGCAATTATACATCTTTGACTACATCCAACTATTTACATATGAAGCAAAAATATTATTCCTAGGTCAAAGAGCCCTTTAACCCAGGTGTACTGCTAGCTCCTCATGGCTGTTCAACCCGTTAGGCGCCTTTGTACAGAGATCTACTATATATCTGGATTCCAGCCTACGTAGTTTCTGTAGCCTGTCTCCCCCTCTAACGCTCATGGGTACTTGATCCAGTGCAAAATAGGAAATCAATTCATTGTTACTACCATGATGTTTCTGATAGTGTCGTGCTACTGGATAATTCACATCCCCCTTATTGATGGCTCTTAAGTGCTCTAAGATGCGAATTTTCGCTTGGTGAATGGTGCTGCCTATGTATCTCAGCCCGCAGGGACAGGTTAAACAATAAACTACATATGGCGTCGTGCACGTAAGGAATTTGCTTATTTTCATTTCCCTATCCCCTACTTTGTATGTTAATGTCTTTTTGCTGTTCCTGCACGCCTTGCACCTTCCACAAGGGAAGAAACCTGGCGGATGGTCTCCAAAAGGTTTAATCACTGGTTTTACAAAATGACTCCTGGTTAGTGTGTCTTTCAATGCCCTGGCCCTTCTGTATGTTATCATGGGTCGAGATGGTAGGTCTGTTCCTATGACTGGATCCGTTTTTAAAAGGTTCCAGTTCTTTCGCATAATCCCCCGTAATCTATCTGCCCCCTTGGAGTAAGTTGTTATCATTCTTAGTCCCATAGCATTTTCCTTCGTGCCTGCATCCTTCTCTTTTAGTAGATCTTGTCTCTCAATTTTTTGTACTTTATTTAAGGCTTCTTCAAGAATCTTTTTACTATAGCCTCTGGCCCTGAATCTGGCTATGCTGGCTTCAGCACTGACTAGAAAATCTTCCTCTTTGGAGCAGTTCCGTTTAATCCTCAGTAATTCCCCATAGGGAATACTGTGGATTAACCTAGGGGGGTGACTACTTGTGAAATGTAGAACTGAGTTCCCTGCCGTACTTTTACGGTACAATCTCGTGGCAATTTGACCATCCCTCGCCATTACTTCCAAATCCAAATAGTTTACTTTTGTGCAACTGATTTCTGCAGTGAATTTTAAATTGTACTCATTTGCATTCAACCTCTCTACATAGTCGGTTGCTGTGTCCATTGATCCCCTCCAAATAAGGAAGAGATCATCAATATACCTATACCAGGCTACGATTTTCTCTGTCCATTTTCCATTCCCTTGTGCCCAGGCTACATGTTCCTCCCACCATCCCACAAAGAGATTCGCAAAACTCGGGGAGTAACATGTGCCCATGGCTACTCCGGTTATCTGCTGGTAATGTTGTTCTTCATACAGAAAAATGTTATTTTTTAGACTGAATGATAGCAGTTCTAGTAGCATACTATTGTGTTCTGTAAACTTCGCTGATCTCGTTCCTAGGAAACTTTCTATGGCCACTAGGCCATCTGTGTGGGCAATACTTGTGTACAGACTAGCTATGTCCATAACTACCATACAATCTCCCTCCTTCCACACTACATTTTCCATATGTCTCAGGAAGTCTTTAGTGTCTTTTATATAGCTACGTAGACTTTTTACATAATCAGTGAGAAAGTAGTCAATATAAACTGACAAATGTTCTAAAAGACTTGTGAGTGCACAAGGAAGTCTTTTAGAACATTTGTCAGTTTATATTGACTACTTTCTCACTGATTATGTAAAAAGTCTACGTAGCTATATAAAAGACACTAAAGACTTCCTGAGACATATGGAAAATGTAGTGTGGAAGGAGGGAGATTGTATGGTAGTTATGGACATAGCTAGTCTGTACACAAGTATTGCCCACACAGATGGCCTAGTGGCCATAGAAAGTTTCCTAGGAACGAGATCAGCGAAGTTTACAGAACACAATAGTATGCTACTAGAACTGCTATCATTCAGTCTAAAAAATAACATTTTTCTGTATGAAGAACAACATTACCAGCAGATAACCGGAGTAGCCATGGGCACATGTTACTCCCCGAGTTTTGCGAATCTCTTTGTGGGATGGTGGGAGGAACATGTAGCCTGGGCACAAGGGAATGGAAAATGGACAGAGAAAATCGTAGCCTGGTATAGGTATATTGATGATCTCTTCCTTATTTGGAGGGGATCAATGGACACAGCAACCGACTATGTAGAGAGGTTGAATGCAAATGAGTACAATTTAAAATTCACTGCAGAAATCAGTTGCACAAAAGTAAACTATTTGGATTTGGAAGTAATGGTGAGGGATGGTCAAATTGCCACGAGATTGTACCGTAAAAGTACGGCAGGGAACTCAGTTCTACATTTCACAAGTAGTCACCCCCCTAGGTTAATCCACAGTATTCCCTATGGGGAATTACTGAGGATTAAACGGAACTGCTCCAAAGAGGAAGATTTTCTAGTCAGTGCTGAAGCCAGCATAGCCAGATTCAGGGCCAGAGGCTATAGTAAAAAGATTCTTGAAGAAGCCTTAAATAAAGTACAAAAAATTGAGAGACAAGATCTACTAAAAGAGAAGGATGCAGGCACGAAGGAAAATGCTATGGGACTAAGAATGATAACAACTTACTCCAAGGGGGCAGATAGATTACGGGGGATTATGCGAAAGAACTGGAACCTTTTAAAAACGGATCCAGTCATAGGAACAGACCTACCATCTCGACCCATGATAACATACAGAAGGGCCAGGGCATTGAAAGACACACTAACCAGGAGTCATTTTGTAAAACCAGTGATTAAACCTTTTGGAGACCATCCGCCAGGTTTCTTCCCTTGTGGAAGGTGCAAGGCGTGCAGGAACAGCAAAAAGACATTAACATACAAAGTAGGGGATAGGGAAATGAAAATAAGCAAATTCCTTACGTGCACGACGCCATATGTAGTTTATTGTTTAACCTGTCCCTGCGGGCTGAGATACATAGGCAGCACCATTCACCAAGCGAAAATTCGCATCTTAGAGCACTTAAGAGCCATCAATAAGGGGGATGTGAATTATCCAGTAGCACGACACTATCAGAAACATCATGGTAGTAACAATGAATTGATTTCCTATTTTGCACTGGATCAAGTACCCATGAGCGTTAGAGGGGGAGACAGGCTACAGAAACTACGTAGGCTGGAATCCAGATATATAGTAGATCTCTGTACAAAGGCGCCTAACGGGTTGAACAGCCATGAGGAGCTAGCAGTACACCTGGGTTAAAGGGCTCTTTGACCTAGGAATAATATTTTTGCTTCATATGTAAATAGTTGGATGTAGTCAAAGATGTATAATTGCTAAGATCTTAGTTTGCTGTGTAAGATAAATACAATGGAAATTTTTGAAGGATAATGGGTGGAAAATTGTAAAAAATTGTAATTTTGAATTTATTATTTGGGGAGCACGTTTAGTTGTTGAAACAACGGAGGACTCATGCAACAAAAGGCCCATTCAGGGCAAGATTGTAGTAGGTTTAAGCCCATACAGGGCTAGATCGGAATCAATAGCGAAAAATGCTATGGTGTGGTGTATATGAACTCACACCATTATAAGATGGCGCTGGCACAATATGTGGAAGATAAATGTTGTGTCCTTTGTTTATGTTTATTATTTACGAATGAGCACATGTGTATATAAAAAACTGTAATGGCCGCAATACCCCTGTACCACAGAGGAAGGCGATAGCCGAAACGCGTCTGGTGCGTTTGCGTTTGGAAGTCTGAAATAAATCCATTGACTTCCCCCCCGTGAGTGCTGTGTCTTCTTGAAAGGGCAGGAGGGCGAGGAGCAGAATATTTTGCGGCGACACTTTCCGCATTAACAGCACCCGTGAAGGAAAGAGTGCGTGGAGCAAGTGTATTAGGAGCAAACATATATATATATATATATATATATATATATATATATTCACTGAAAAAACCATAGGTTATAGACCATATATAGTTAGGAATTAGCATTTAAAAAACCTTATTTTACTCACACAAAACCATTGAAATTCCATATATAGTTAGTTGCACTAACTATATATCGCGCACCCGCAATCCACTGCTGATGATGTCACATATTACATCATTCATGACATGGTCAGTGACATCACTGATGACATCACTGATGACATCTCAAATGACATCACTGATGACATGACTGATAACAACATCCAGTGATTTTTTGTTTCTGTAAAGTTTAAATATGTCTTACATATTGAAGAATGAGTGGATGTGTAAGTGTCTGGACGAAGGATTTAGTAGGTGCATGACTGACTGTATGACTGAGTGATTAAATGTGTCTCACTGAGTGCATGGGTTAGTGACTAAACTGTCTTAATTTGTGCATCATTATGTCTGTTGTTCTGTAAACTGCTGCATGTGTTGATCAGTAGCTATATGAGTAACTATATGGGTTATTGATTGATTGTCCAAGTATTTGTATGGGAGACTGAGTGTGTGTGTGGCTGGCTGGGAGGTGTGTGACTCTGTGCAGATCAATGTGTACTTATATCAATGATTGTATAACAAGGTAAGTATGTGTTAGTATATGTTTGAAAATATAAGGTGCTCTATGTTTAACTGTATAGACAAGAAAATGGAAGTGTGATTGATTCTTTACAGGACTGACTAGGTGTGTGAGTAACTCCATGGATGAGTGGCAGAGTGTGAGTGTCTGTATAGGTGTATGAGTGCATATGATAGTGTTGTAAAGATGAGTGATTGTATGTATGAATGATTGTATGGGTGAATGAGTGAATATGTGTGTAGACGTAGGAATCAGTGAGTACATATGTAGTAACTAGTATTGGTGTGTCAATGGTTTCAAAAATTATACTCTGTATTTAACACTGGGTGAAACAGAGGTTATATTAAAATATGAGGAGATGCATTGTATTGTCACATGAATGATATCATCAGTGATGTGGTCATTGATGTCAAATGAGATGTCATCAGTGATGTCATCAGTGATGTCATTTGAGATGTCATCAGTGATGTCATCAGTGATGTCACTGACCATGTCATGAATGATGTAATATGTGACATCATCAGCAGTGGATTGCGGGTGCGCGATATATAGTCAGTGCAACTAACTATATATGGAATTTCAATGGTTTTGTGTGAGTAAAATAAGGTTTTTTAAATGCTAATTCCTAACTATATATGGTCTATAACCTATGGTTTTTTCAGTGAATTTTCAAGGTTTTGTAAATGCTAATTCCTAACTATATATGGTCTATAACCTATGGTTTTTTCAGTGAATTTCATTGGTTTTTTAACAGCTAATATCTGTAGCTGTAAAATGTATTCTTCTTTAAATCCAAAAATATATTTTATATGTTTATTAATAATTTTTTTTTTTAATATTTTTTTTTCTTCGTTCCCGCTTCGCGAATCGGGAAGCTTCCCGTAAGCTGACCTTGATGCCGCGAAATAGACCGCGAGCCGGTAAACGTTCCTTTACCGCAACTGCCGCGTTAGAAAACAACATCGTGACGCCTCCCGTCCGCATGACGTTTCGCGTTGTCGCGTGATACGTCATATGACGTGCTACGTTAGCGAACTGGTACGCTTACCGAGGCGCAAAGCGCAGGTTTCTGGAAGCAAACCGGGAGGCCCTGCAAAGCGCGTAACGTAAACACAGCAGGTCATGTGACTTGGTAATAACACTTTTCATTGGTTCATTTCACTTTTGGTTTCCTAATGATGTAAGACTAGGTCATATAATCTAAAATGAACACTTTTCATTGGTTGAGAACTATTGTTTTTCCCAAATGATGAAAATCCCTCCTTCTTTCCTCACTCTGACTTTCATCATTGTGAGAGAAAGACCCTTTGTTACCAGTGAGCAATGGCTTCTTTAGTAGCTTCAGCTGGTGCTTCCCCACCACCTCCACCACATCCAAGGAAGAGTGGACCACCTGCTGAAGTTATAATTCAGCAAGAAGAGGAAGAAGAGGAACAGGAGGAAGAGCACGAAGAGAGGCACTTTTTGCCTGAGGAGCCCAGGACGTCTCACCGGAAAGAAAACTTCATTTGGCAATTTTTTTAAATTCCCAAACGTCAGAAAAAAGTAAATGCAAGATACGTAACTTGCCTTATATGTCAAGATAGACTGTCCAGAGGGACCGACAAAAAATACAGTTTCGGAAACTACACAATGCATCGCCATATGACTGCACAGTTTCGTAACGACCTAGATAATCTCCCTATTATGGCCAGAAGATCTGTTGTAACGGAAGTAACGGGACCAGAGGGCAGGGAGATGGTGCCAAATATACAAACGAGATTTCGTGAAGTAAAACAAGTCTGCGTACATTGCAGTGGATTCATTTGCTACGGAGAAAGTAGCATCACTCTGATCAACAGAGCTATTGACTATCATATGCAAGTTTGTACGAAACGCCCCAAATAATAAATTCTTTTTTTTTGTTTTGTTGCTCCTGTTGAGCCTTTTACAATGAATCGTTTTCGTTGCCCCCTCCGAAAAAAAACCAAAAAAAATATAAAACTGTTCAGAAAAATTCAAAAAAAGTAAAAAAATGTTCAGAAAAATAATAAAAAAAATATAAAACAACAAAAACAATAAAAAAAAAAGTTCTTTTCAGAACTACCTCCCCGTTATTAAAAAATTGGTACAATATTTGGAACTGTGCCAACCTCTATTTCTCTTAGTTCGCTTCCCAGTTCGCTCCCTGGTACGCGAACCGGAAGCGAACCCAAAAATTTTTTTTAAAAAAAAGAACAGTAAGTATAAGGGAAGGAAACAGACAGTTATGTTAAAAGAAAGACAGCTATAGGGGAGTAAACTAGAGATACTATTACCCGTAATCCACTGCTGATGATGTCACATATTACATCATTCATGACATGCTCAGTGACATCATCAGCAGAGGATTGCGGGTAACAGTATCCCTAGTTTATTCCCTATAGCTGTCTTTCTTTTAACATAACTGTCTGTTTCCTTCCCTTATACTTACTGTTCTTTTTAAAAAAAAATGTTTAGATCAGTCAGAAACAGTGAAAGTAATGAAATATAAAAGACTACGTAGAATATGAGCACTGTATGCAACAACTTTGACACTTACAGAAGCCTCACCTTCTCCATGCCTCCTACACAGTTCTACATGTACATCATAAATGCAAACAGAACAGAATTAATTATACATGTTAAATGGTTTATTTTTGCTGTTCTCAGAATGTATCAAATTTCACTAAAACAGTGACTTGAAGGTATTCATCATATAACAGCGGGGAAAAAAAAACACAATCAAAATGATTGTGTTTAAAAAACCCATACAACATAACAAATCAGAATTCAGTACTCCTTAAAGTTAACTTACTTTCCATGACGGCCAAGGATGTCCTATGAACAGCTTACACTCTGTTGTGCTGTTATTACTTTCAACCCGCCACTTTCTGAAAGAAAACCTCCATCGTTTTCAAAAACATGTTACATACAATAAATGACTTCTCGCTCTCTACCACACGTTTCCACAAGGCCAAATCGTGTCTGAGCCATTTATAACTCTTAGAATTCTTTTAAGCCAATCCCGTCATGTTGTATTTCCGCAACTTTCACAATTAAAATGTTGAAGATCATTTTCACAATCCTGGACTACTAATATCTTCCCCTTCTTGCTCAATCATGTTCTACATTTCCTATCACACTGATACTGCTTACTATGAAGCAGACTTACACTACCTTTATGACTAGTACAATTATTTAATTCTCTACATCACTTTTAATCACAAAGCAATGTAAAACAGTAGACAGCATTGCAGACTTACATTCCCTCTACTCCATGTTTTGATTGGCTGCTTCAATTAGCTTATAAAAAGAAACAGTTTTTCTGAACTCATTCAAAGTGCACGTATTTCTCCATGACGTCCAGTGTTATGGTAAGAAGTTATGTCTCTGTACTACACTTATCCTCAAGGCCAAATCGTGTAGGAGCCATTACAACTTCTTGAAATTCCTCAGAGCACATCCCGAGATTCTTTCCCTAAAATTTTGGTTTTAAAAACACCAGGTAAGAGTTGTTAAGGTCATACGGCAATTTTTTTTTAAAAATTAAAACAGAATCATTGCAGAATGACCAGCCATTTCTACACTTTAAATAAGCTGTATAATGTCCTGATGTTATTGAAGGACCATCATGATATATAATTGCTACAGTTACAAAAGTCCTTCCTGATATTGACAACTGTGAAGCCACAAAATTTTTAATTAAAGTTGTCAATTTTGTTCCATCAGGCCTACATCGTTGGAACATTAAAATGACATACTGGCCATATGTTCGTATAAATAATGTGGACATCATTTCAGATTTACATTGGCTACACTCCATGTTGTGATCAGCTGCTTTTACTAGCTTATTAAAAGAGACTGATTTACTGTCTGGCAAAGTTAAATATATAAATCTTTCTGAGTCTACACTAGTACTACTTGATACCCTACAGTTCTCGCAGTCATGCTGCCATTGATAAGAAAGCCCAAACAGGTGATCTACATCTACACCTTCATCATGCAATACATCAAGCATATACATTAAAAACTCCTGACAATCTTGCTGACTATTTTGAGAGAATTGTGTTTGGCCTGAACATCTGTCTAACAGATTTCGAATTTCAGACACACTTTCTATGTTTCTTCTATCAGTGCTACATTTCTCTAACACAGAATTTAACAAACTGCAAAATCTTTGATCAGAATTGACCACAATCTCTTCTTTTACATTTTCTAGAGAAAACAAAACATTAACCACTACATTAGCATAGCAGTTGACACCAGAACTGTTTTCAAATTGAAAACCAACAACATCTTCAACAGAATCCTTTTTGTTTCTGCTTATAATTTCAGGTTCATCGACTTTTCGTCTTTTTGCTACAACCTCCCCAGTATTGGTCACATTTCTTCGTTTCCGGCCTACCACACGTTTCTCAAACAAAGGATACTGAGGCAAATGTGGCGCATACTCTCTTCTTAACCTATTGTATTCCTTAACACAATCTAGATCCGCACAAATGGTTGTGACATCACACTCAATCAAGTACAATCCCGATAAAGTTCTAACTCGTGACAATGCCACATATGCCATACCCTCCTTGAACACAGAACTGCCAATATTCACCAATGCACAGTCTACACTTAAACCTTGCGATTTATGGATTGTCACCGCATATGCCAAGCAAACAGGAAACTGCTTACGCCGAACATATAAGTCTTTTACAAGCAAAAATCTAGCAGAACAACAACCAATTAGCTGTACTTCCTCAATGCCATCAAATTTAATTTTTAAAAATTCAATTCCATCTCTATTTCTGTATTTCACAAAATCAACAACATTACCCATTGATCCATTTACCAGACCTCTTTCAGCATGTAAATTCCTTCTTAAAATTATACGGCAGTTCAAGCACACATTCAGAGTCTTTTCAAAACCCGCAGTTTTAGATATACTCTTCTCTAATGAATCCAATTTTGTTTTCAGATTCTCAGACAAAATAATTGTTGATCCCATATGCTCTACTCTGTCAATAGCTTCCAGTTTCACAATCTCTTGCTTTTCTAAATGCAACATTTTGTTGTTGAATTTGGCACATTCTGCAAGAGTTGGCATCAAACATATTCCAGATTTTTTCTCAGTAACTTTCTGAAAAATATTCTCAGGCACAACATTTTCGTCTGGATATAAATTTGTCAGTAATCGTGCATGTAAAGCTTCTTTCCCATGCTCGGTCACTTTTCCAATTCTAACATCTTGTAGAATAGTCTTGTAAACTTCATCCTTTGCCTGACGCATATTTTCATGCAGTTCAGCATAATTGAAGTTTAACCATATATTGACGTTGCCAATGCTCCCTAAGCACTTCCTGGTATCTTCATGCGTGAGCATTTTGAACACAGGTTGCCCTTTCACTGGTGTCAGCTGCAGAAGATCTCCGAAAACAATGATGTGTTTGCCACCAAATAACACATCATACTCTGTTTTGAGAACTTCTTGCATTCTCAAATGCACAAAGGCAAGCATGACATTGGAAACCATGCTTACTTCGTCAATGATAAGAAGTTTCATTTTCCTCAAGACTCTTGAAACTTCAAAACAAGCATCTCCAGATAGCTTGTGATATTCTAATTTGTTGTCATGCTCCACTGGCAGCATCAATAAACGATGTAAAGTAATCCCTTTAATGTTATGTGCTGCCAGTCCAGTTGGAGCGGTGACAACACAAGACAGCGATGACTCTGTCCTTTCCTGCAAATAACATGAAATTGCTTTAATAAGGAAACTTTTTCCAGTTCCCACTTCTCCACTCACGTACAGTCGGACAGGCTTCAACGACGTACATGAGCACTCTTTCTTGTCATGACTTAATCCATGATCAATTTGCATGGTAAGTTCGTCATATATTTTCCTCTGCTCAACTTTGAGTTGTCTTTCCAACTCTTCTAAGTTAACCGCATCCTCCTGAGCATGTGCCATGGCTCTTTCCACTTCATTCATAGCAGTGGCAGCTTCATTTTCGATAAGAGGTCCTCCTAGTGGATCCTGACTCAATGAAGCAGAACTCTGACTGTCCTGAGAACTGTCTCTGGCAATCTCGGCTGCAATCGTTGCTTCCTGCTCGATTTCCACATTCAACATTTCTACATATTTGGGAAAAGCAGGACATTCTATGGTCTCCTTGGCAGCATTGAATGAGTCTTCGTAACAAAGGAAATCTCCAAGCAGTTCCTCTTCTGCACGCCAAGGCTTAAAAAGTTGCAAAAGTGCTAAATAGAAAAACTCCTTTTTTTCAGGAGATTCGCCACTCAATTTTCGATGGTTTATCAAGTGGCATTTTCTTTGCTTGACCAGACATCCCTCACTTCCTATTACAGCATACACTCCTTTCTCAGTATCTTCTTTCATGTTCCTCTTGAATATGTAATTTTGCAGAACCTCATACAGACAAACATTCTCGAGGTGACTGCTTCGATTTGGATAATATGTATCCAACATGTTCCTCTTCAAAATGTCGGTACTGTTTGGCTCCTTTTCCGCCAAATACTCAATTTCCCGCACAGGTTTGAGAACTCGATTACGCGTTGCAGCAAGACCAACACTCGCCCAAACGATACTCCTGGACTTGGCATAGAGACTTGCTGAAGACAACCGGTCAGAACATTCGTAAGCTCCAATTTCTCGATGCGACAACATCTTCAGACTGAAACTGTACAACTTCTTGCTGAGGCTCTTTTCATGGGAAATGTCCTCCCACATATCCTTCAATTCTGTCTTCTCTTTTTTGGTGATGTAAGATGTCACATACCGAGCCACAGCCATACAGTTATCAGCCACAAACTGTATATCCATGTTAGCATTCCACATGGACAAAATCACCGGGTTGTAGTCGTTGATGTACTTAGACTCTTCGTTCCTCTTCAAATTGTATGTGTTTTTAGGTGATTTCTTCATCACATTATGTCGCAGCGAAGACATCAAACTGTTCACTCTTCCTTTAGAAATCACCGGTCGTGGAAAGCCGAAACGACATTTGGTGTAGAACTTGTCTTTGTTCCGGAATTTACGACAACAGTACTTTCCACATCGATGGCTTTGGAAACGTAGAACTTTTTCTCTTAGGCTTTTTTTCTCCTTTGCGTTTGGAACAGCACACGTAGAATACTGTTCTATGAAACTCATCACTGAGTCTTCTGCATCCGTTCCAAATTTAGGTGCATCCTTGATCCACAGCAACATATGTATATGAGGAGCACCTCTTGCTTGGTACTCCTTCCTCCAGAAAAAATCCAACACCTCTCCAAGAGGTGGATTCTTCTTATTCATGATGAAAGACATCATACCTTCAAATCTATGATTGAAGTACCTACATACATTGACTGGATCCAAAGAGCACAGTTCTCCGGGTGTCTTGAATTCGATGCTTTCTACGTTAGCATTTGCCTCTCGTAGAAATTCAAGTAAGTCTTCCCAGCCATACTCAGCACAGCTCAAAGTGAGGAACCATGTGGGAGTTCCTAAGTTCCTCAGCATACATTTTAAATCACCATGACGATGGTACCAGTACTCATTAGTACCACGCTGACACGCCATGAGATTAATCAGGTGAGAATCCAAAATACTGTCTTGGACATTGACTTTATCCATAAAGTCACTTGCCGAGATGTTTTGCATGTGTATACCACTTTTCAAGATGTGGTTCACTGCATATGACAGTCCAGACAGATCGCTTTCAAACAGGAGATAAAACAAATAAGGAATGCATTGTCGAAACCTAGGATCTCCTGCATACAATCGCAAAGTCCGGTATTCAGAAGCAGGAATTTGATGAGGTCGTTCATCATATCTTCCTCCCTGACCTGTTGGAAAAAGCTGTGGGAAACACCGAGCTTCCAAACTTTCCTCCCAAACACTAATGGGACTCCCTTTCGCTTGTTTCATTTGAAACAACTCAATAGCATTCCCCATGACTTCCTTGGAATGCAAAGGATGAACACTATAATGTTCATATATTTCTTCACTAGTACAGGGTTCTACTTTCTCAATTTGACCAGCACACAAATCGCTATCCTCTTCCTCACTTACTTCCTCTTCTGCAACATATACATTTTTATAGTATTTATTATATTTTTTCAAATACAATGTTGCCCTTTTGACTTTCCTAACATCTACTAAATCTTGCCATATTTTCTTATTCTTTGTCGGAACCCCATTAACTAAGATAACAAGAGGTTCCTCTTCCACTTTTTCTACTCCAATTGTGTTAATGTTTTTCTTCAAATCTAGAGGCAAATAAACAACTCTTCCCTTTAATCCTCTCTGTAAATCTGATGGAGGCAATTTCCCTGTCTTTGGCTCCATTCTTACAATAGCCTGAAAGGGATGGATACTTTGAATCAAAATAGATTCATAAGTATTTAAATCCTTCAATTCAGAAGGAATCTCAACCAATTCCAGATTATTATGAACTGCTCTAGCAGGCATCTGGTTTTGATTTAATTTGTTACAACAATAAGTACACACACGTTGATCCAATCCCAAATCAAAACAATTTTCTACCATCAAGTATGTTGTAAAATCCTTCCATTCACTATTATTTTCCCTTTCACCTTTTCCATATAAATCCACTAACTTAGTCTGATTCTTATAATAAGTGCGTCGACAACACACACAAGTGAAATTTGGCCTCTCACTTGATTTCACCTCAAACGTCGCAATTTCCCTCTGGAAATTATCTGTACTGGAAACCTGTACACTATCTTCCACATTACTCTCTTCTTCTTGGTCAATTTCAACATTCTCCTCTTTACTTCCAAAGTAACAAAACTCAATTTCTTCACATATATTCTTCACATCTATTTCAGAACCATGCAAAAGAGCAGCGCATAATTGTTTAAGCATAATTGCTGGACTCTTAGCATAATACAACATTCTAACTAATTTCCTCACTTTATTATGATGCACTGCTAGCATCCTGAAATGATGAAAAACACTCTGGCATACTCTCCTGGAAAGACAAGCCAGTGAATGACCATGCAAACCTATCACTTCTCTCACTCTGCAAGGATCTAATTCTTGCAACAACTTCATTTTCTGCTTCAAACTTTTCTTATTAAATGACCGTATAAAATCACAAAGCAAATTGATGGAATCCTGTCGTACACTGCAAATACTACTACACTTCCAGGTGTACACAGGACCCTTAGGACGTCTCCCTAAAACCTCATTACCTAACACCTCTTCTATCTCTGTTGTCACAAGTTTTTCTTTTTCAACTGGACAACCATCTTTCACTTCATAAGCTCGACCACTGGTGTCAACTGCATGCACCAAATCATTATCCTGGAAATAACTCTCCTCATTAAAAAATGCCTCAGAGCTTGAACTATGCATCCATTCTCCAGAAAAAACTTCACAAAAATTACTACGATTAACTATTCTCTTCCATCTACTATTTCTTTTGAAATCATAAATTGCCTTGTTTAGCTTCCTAATTCTATTGATTGTCAAAATAAATAACTTACGTTTAATTTCAAATGCCTGATCAATAACTTTCTCAACTATTTTTTTTCTCTTATAAAAAAACACTTTCTGTTGACCTTTCTTAATATTTTTTAACAAATTGCCAATTATCCTGTTACGGAACATTCGTTTACGAATGTCCCTAAACTGTTGTTTCCTTCTACTTTCATGCATAGAGTTATCTCTTACTCTAGCAGTAACATTTTTCATTGGCCTTTCCTTACCGTTTGAATTGCTTCTCCTTTTCTGGACTGAAACATTTTCTGTAGTAATATTTTTTTTACTACAGATATTTCTTATGAATGTTTTTGTACTCTTACCCGGTGCTTTCTTGGTGACTTGACAAATCTTTTTGTTAGAGGACTGCTGCTTTTTTTCATTCACCTGCTGTCTTTGACGTTTTGCAGCCTTTCTCACTCTTTCTTTGCTTGGCATCCTAAAATCTTGAAATAATCTGCAGTTGAATCTGTGGTAAAATATAATAAAAAATGTTATTAACCACTATTACCCAACAGTAAATTAATAACAGTCATCAAAAACTTAACACATTACTTAACATTTTTACATAGAACATTTTTTTGTACATGGCAAATTTAGAATACAGAAATAGCAGAAAAGAAATGGAATTTATATTCATTTTACCTGTGCTGTTTTATATATGAATCTGATCTAATTTTATGACCATATTTTAATATTTTATTGAAGACACTACACATAACCTGTTTTTGAAGGTGTCTTTATTTTTAAATTAAACGGTTTAAATATTTACTTTTTATTTATTATAAATTTATAAAATAAATGTTTATAGTTCCATAGGCTCAAGCACGTCAGCTTCCCATCCTATGTCATACAATTCTGACAAATCTGCATCCTCATCACGTTCTTCTTCATCCTCAGGATTGAAATCATCCAAGGGATCAACATCCACTGATGTTTCAATTACGAGTTCAATGATGAGGTCGAAATCAACTGATTGCTCATTGTCGCTCATGTTGATGTTGTCTTTATCTTTAAAGAAAGATAACAACAATGAGATGTTGCACAGTAAGAGACAAATCTCAGAGATTATAATAGTAAAATTGTTTAACAAGAGTAACATTTTGCAGCTATTATTTAACCATGTCCAACGATGCTGAGGAGGCAGCCGCGGGCCGTGGAGGGAGTTACGGTGGGGCAGGGAGGCAGGGAGGGGGAGGGGCAGGGTGGAGGGACCTAAAAACTGGCATATGAATAATTGCAGGTAAGTACACAATTTAATTATTCAAACGAATTTCGTAGCGCGCACAGCATCGCAAAATGCGATGCTGTGCGCGCTACGAATTTCGTTTAAATAATTAAATTGTGTACTTACCTGCAATTATCCATATGCCAGTTTTTAGGTCCCTCCACCCTGCCCCTCCCCCTCCCCGCCTCCCTGCCCCACCGTAACTCCCTCCACGGCCCGCGGCTGTGAGGAGGTGAAGCCTATCTCCAATTTTTCACTGAACAGGACTCATCTCTTCTTAACCTTTGATAAACCTCACCGACTCTGTGTCCCCTGCACATAATTAAATGTAAAGGGGCAGATTTATATTAACTAGCACATCCCCAGGGATGCACCAGTTAACGTGCACCGCTGCTCTGCCACCCACGGTGTGCCGCATTTACAATCAGATAGGACAAAGCTGCATCAAAACCCTGCGCCTGCTTGAAGCAGGCATAGATCTTGACGCAGGTAGGCTGAAAGCTAAAGCAACAACTAAGTGTCGTGTGCAGAAGTTGCAAAAAAGGAAAAATGGCGTTTAAACCAGTAATGAGCCCATGCTAACTTAACACAGTGTAAAGATATCCAGGATCTACATCAGTTTGGGGTTCACGAACCTGGCAGGTACAAGGCACTGAGGCTTTGCACCGTGCATGTCTCATCCCAAATCATATGTTGTTTGTGAATGAAACAATTTCCCAGACCAAATGCTTTGGATTGGCTACTTCTAAAAAATTAAACACCCCTACTATCCCGGAGTTAGAGGAATATGATGGTTGGAGTAATTTTACTCGGTTGTCCATTAAAGATTTACAGGCCCTACTCCGTAATTCTTCCTTTAACATTTCCAGTATAAATCCAAAAGGTTGGCTGCTTTGGCAACGTGCCTTATCCACGGTTTAATAACGCTGCCTTTTGCTTTATATAAGTTTTCAAATTGTATGAAATATATACCAATAGGTCGTTATGAACCTTTAGGTAGTGGTTTTCTTCATGAGGTCTGGTCGCTTCCATACACATACAGATTTTCAAAGATGATCAAGAAGTTTATCTGAATGGAGAGGAATGCACTGAGACGCCAGATCATTCACTAATGTGTAGGCACATACACTTACACGGTTCATGCAACAAACACCGACCAAATATGGCTTGCGTGTTGCAAGGCACGCCAGTTCCTGCTATCATCCCCACGTTCAAGTTGTTGGAAAATGGTAGTTATTTGATGCTCAATAATGAAGATTGTTCTGGGTTAATTAAAAGTATTCCTTTTATCGTAACAGTAAGTGAACGGGTTATTTGCTGCAGAAATGTTCTATTTCCTCCCACACATGAACATAGGGAGTTTTCAATCTGGCCACAAATACCAACCTTGGGAGCACATTTCAACGGCATGGCAAGAATAAGAGCTCTTTTGTCTCAGAGAGAGGTGGCCTTGAGTTCGGCCCGTGAAACTTTCGTGCTTCACATAGCGAACACCCGTACAGAGGTGCAGACCCTTTTAAATACTGATTCGCCTTTGCATTTCAGCGACATGGTTCGGACTATCTTTAACGCGTCCTCCACAAAGGGCCTGGCGCACTTTTTTAAAGTTGTTACCAGTGGTCTTGTGACTTCATTTGAGAAAATCTTTGGAGTCATCCCTGCTTTCTTTCATTCTATTTTTTCCACTGTGCTTGGTGGATTCCCATTTTTACTTGCATTACCAACGGACGCTCTTGTGCTTTTTTACATTTTTAAATATGGATGTCCCTCCTGTGCAAGCTCCCGCCCTGCAGCTGCTGACGCTGTTCCGCAATCGCATGCTTGAATATTATGGCACAATGCCGTTGGCGATATTAAGCACGGCATATGGATAATTTTTTCGATTCTCCTACTTCACCTGTGTCCAGCCTGTATTTCACTGCCTGACCTGTGATTTCGATTGGGCCATTGATTTGTGTCTCTGCGGACCGGTTTCTCCTGACGTCGACTTTAATCAGCTGATGACTCCTATCATTACTCACGAGTTGGTTTGTCCTGGCGAAAGGATTATGGCTGTGGCATTGATGCATGGACTAATTGGTCCCTGGAATTTACTGGCGGCAACACAGTCTTTCTTGGAACAGAGCTTTCTTGAAAACCCACCGAGCTGTCCTCTGATGGTGATAGAGGATCCGGTGCTGGGAGAGCACGTATGTTCTTTTCCGCTTTTAAATTGGATGGCTGAACTCTTTTCGGATGAAGACGGTGACTTCCTATTAGAGGCTGTTGCAGCTTATTTTGCATACACAGTTATGTCATAGACCTTTTTCATGTTTGATATGCTGAGTACTAGCATTTCATTGACAATTCATTGACTTATTTGTCAAGTTTTTATTATTTAGCTTGCCTATTGGCTTAAGCCTCGATAAAGTAGTTGGCTGTTTTATTTTTCTTTAGCATTAAATTTTCCTAGTTTTTAATGTTTTAACTTGCGGACCGTCCACATATAAAGTTGCAATCTGCTCTCATGAGATGGCACTTCTATTATCTTATTCAGTTCGTTTCCGGATCATGGGGAGGTGTCATCTAGATCCTGGATATCTTTACACCGTGTTAAGTTAGCATGGGCTCATTACCGGTTTAAACGCCATTTTTCCTTTTTTGCAACTTCTGCACACGACACTTAGTTGTTGCTTTAGCTTTCAACCTAATAGTTCATCGTGATTTACATGAGAATAATATGTTATTGCTCTACTATCTGCTTTACTTGTTCAACTATATCTGTACAGCGAGTGCTGAAGTTTCAAGAACAACACGATACGGAATTGTTATGAGGTCTGATCTCCACGACTTCATACTCATAACATAAGTGCAGCTTCTGCCAATTCTGGGCATGAGGCGGGTTTTATATTGCTTTGCCGAACACACATACACAACACTTGATGCGGTTCACATGAAGAGAGAGCTGGTGTATGCTGATGTGATTCCTTCAAATCTAAGACACTAAAGTATGGGCACGCCCTAAACCAACACAAAGAGACCTTCTTAGCAAATAATATAATATGTGTATTAGGGAGGGTGAGATATAAGCAGCCGCGGGCCGTGGAGGGAGTTACGGTGGGGCAGGGAGGCGGGGAGGGGGAGGGGCAGGATGGAGCCCTCTCCACCCTGCCCCTCCCCCTCCCCGCCTCCCTGCCCCACCGTAACTCCCTCCACGGCCCGCGGCTGCTTATAAGTGTTGCTAACTCTTATTCATTTACAGCAAGTTAACATACTGTCACCATTCGCTTTTTATGTACTAGTAACTATGCTGGTAATTTTGCTACTGATAATATGTGTACTTGTATTATCTAAGATACTACGCCTGAGAAGACGGCATTAGTAAATAAACATTTCAAATACACATGTGTTCTTCTTAACTCCATGTTCTGGTTTCTAAGAAATATATAACAACCGACTGTTCATGAGTTCCACGTATCCTGAGGTACTATAAGTTCATATTCTGGATTGTCTAAACATTGAGAGTTTGTTATATCCAATGTGACACTGTACCTAGCTTGCTAAGGGGTTTTTGATTACTAAGGTGAGTTTTGGGGCACCCTAATTCGCCGAGGTTCCAATCCTCTGTCCACAGTTCTGTGTGAGAACAGAAACCCTGCGACAGGGGCACCCCTGAGCCTTGCTGGAGCTTCATCACACTTGCGATACAACTCCAGCAATGCGCCACCTTTACGGCACAGATACGTCACGCATCTGTGCTGTTTTTGCCCCATGATGCGCCGCATTGTAAATGCAGCACACCATAGGTGACGGAACAGCGGCACAGAATGACTAACACATCCCTGGTGATGCGCCAGTCATCATAAAACTATCCCTATGCTTCTTATCTTGTTAGAGATGAACCGCCATATGTATCATCAAAGTTTTTTGCATTTCCTAAATAGCGAACTTTAAGGAATAAATAGCGATTCTTTACCATTCCTAGTTTGCGATGAGCTATTTGCTAATTACAAATTACCCATTCATTTCCATGCAGCAGGAGGCCCATAGGAATGAAGGTGCAATTTGCGATTAGCAATTACCTCATCGCAAATTACGAATTTTTCCGAGGGTGCAGGGGTGTCTCAAGAACACCCTGCTGCACCCCTGAAAAAGAAATTTGGGGTCATATGGCGCACATAAATTTTGAAAACATTCCTTTACCTCAAAAACGATTTTCAACTCATAATTTGAAAACACTGCACATGGGGAAATGACTTAAAATGTCCTTAAGACACATAAAAGCGTTTTTTGATTGCCTTTGCAGCATGTTTCAGTCACCTTTAACATGCCTATGTAACGCAAACATTCAAAATCTAAATTTGCCATGCACAGGTGGGAGCATATTTACAAGCAATTTGCTCCACAGACAAACTTCTTACATTGAAATGGGAAAAATAACATCAGAGACTCTCAATTACCTTATAAAGAAGCAGACACCATTATGTCCTTGTCATCAATATTAAAACCATTGCTTTTTCTCAAAAACGATTTACAAGTCATAATTTGAAAACACTCCACAGCTCCTATGCACATAAAAACCCTGTCAGTACTAATACTTCACATTTTCTCCAATTACAATTTCTCAAAGAAACAAAATCTATTTGTAAAACACTTGAGACAAAGCAACATTTGAAAAACACAACTTTCTTCATAATTTTCTCCTTAAAGCACACTATTTTCTATCTAAATTAAAGAAATCTTTTCTCACCTTAGCAAATACTTTGAGTTTCAAAACAGTCTCAGAAACACACCAATTTGTCTTCAGCAGAGCAAAAGGTATGCACTCCAGAGTCTGCAGCTATCAAAAGCACAGAACTGCTGTAATTCTTCACACATATCTCTCATGTCACCCAATCAAAACTCTTCCCTCACTTTTTTTCAAATCAAAACCCTTCCCCCCTCTGCCCCCTCTCTGCTTTTTCTGCATAGCAACCACCTCTTGCAAGACCTCTGGTGTTTCCAAGTTCACACAACAATGTTGCAATTGAACTCTGAACTCTCAGTGCACCTGCATATCCAGTGCAATCTTTCATTTAATGATTTTTTCTTCGCCACTCAAAATACATCTTTCAACGAACTCATCCATGCACCCTAACTTTCTGTTTTCAGCAATCAAAATCCACCAATCACTCTTACTGCTTCATTAACAAAGAAACTCCTCAGTTTTTTTCATTTTACACTCTCATTTTTTCAACTGCCATTTCATTGCCACACTTCATCTGACTGCAGGAGAACCTTCTCTCGCCATGTTTTCTGTCTGGATTGTTGGACATAGTTACATCTATTGGGCTCAGAGGTACGCTGAAAACAGGAATTTACCTAACCTCAATTTACAAGATGTGGAAATTAAGTGGTTTGGCCACAGAGGATTAAAATGTCACCAATTGATACCATTGGTGAAAACCTTTATGCATTTGCCAAAACCTGACCTGTTAATTGTGCACTGTGGAGGTAATGATTTGGGCACTTTGACTGGGGTAGGTCTGGAAATGCTTTTAAAGGACACCTTTGAGCAATTGATGGCACTTTTTCCTCAGACTACCTTGGTATATTCAAATATATGCCAAAGACAGAAATGGAGGTGGTCGAACCAATTTTGTCCACAAATTGAGAAATCGAGGAAGCATGTAAACAAATCTGTTTCAGCTTACATGAGAGACCATGGAATGGGCTCCCTGTACAACAATAACTTGCGTTACTACATGCAAGATATCTACAGAGGAGATGGAGTTCACTTCTCAGATGAGGGCAACAGAATTTTTACTCTGAATTTAAGACTGTGCATTGGTACCTACTTACAAGTACCTAAATGTACCATAAACCCAAAAGCTCTTCTCAGAGCTACCCTACATCTGATCACTCACAATTATTATTTTACTCTAACTTTTTTCACTAAGTTTCAAGAAAGTACGCTCCCCAGAACGCTTCCCGGTTCGCGAACCGGGCGCACTCCACGCAAAAAAACTAAAAAAACGATATTTTTTTTTTTTGCCCTGCGAGACCCTTTAAAAGCCTCCACATCAAACCTAGGGGGTCAGGGAGGATCTACTATGCCCCCTTATGGTCATTTGCCCCTTCGCTTTGGCCTCCTCTTGTCTCTCGATCCTACCGAGAGACAAGATGGCGGCCGCTACGGACTGTTTGGAATGTTTACAGACGCCGAAGAACCAATCAGCTTCGCAAAGCTCCGTAACGCGAAAAGTACGTGAAGCGGAGCGCTGTTACAGATATATATCTTTTTTTGAATATTAATTTCTCAAAATCCACTGGAGCACATATATTGAGACCTAGCAAAGGCACATCGGGCTACCAGTCCCTACAATTTTGCCAATTTCGTGCAAATCCATTCAGCCGTTCCATTATTATTATTTTATTTTTTTTTGCCCCGCGGGGCCCTTTTAAAACCTCCACATCAAACCTAGAGGGTCAGGGAGGATCTACTATGCCGCCTTATGGTCATTTGCCCCTTCGGTTTGGCCTCCGCTTGTCTCTCGATCCTACCGAGAGACAAGATGGCGGCCGCTACGGACTGTTTGGAATGTTGACAGACGCCGGAGAACCAATCAGCTTCGCTTCACAAAGCTCCGTTGCGCGAAAAGTACGCGAACTGGAGCGCTGCCCGGTCCGCTGTTACAGATATATATCTTTTTTTAAACGTTAATTTCTCAAAATCCACTGGAGCACATATATTGAGACCTACAAAAGGCACATCGGGCTACCAGTCCCTACTATTTTGCCAAGTTTCGTGCAAATCCATTCAGCCGTTCGGGCTAAAAGTGAGGCCAACCGCCCTATGGAAAACTCAATGTTAAAAACACGTTTTGGGACCCCCCTTTTTTCTCGACCCCCCCTGGACGAACCCCCCCCCCCAATTTTCAGGGGCTGCTCAGAAACAAAATGTGCCATTTTCCTGAAAATTTCAGCCAATTCCATCCACAAACGCCAAAGAAATTAGACATAGAATTTTCAAAAATCCCATAGAGAAAAAATCCTAACTATATATACCTACTGGCGACCGCCAGTAGGTAATATATATGTATATATATATATATATATATTACCTACTGGCGGTCGCCAGTAGGTATATATAGTTAGGATTTTTTGTCTATGGGATTTTTGAAAATTCTATGTCTAATAACTTTGACGTTTGAGGACGGAATTGGCTGGAATTTTCAGGAAAATGGAACAGTTTGTTTCTGAGCAGCCCCTGAAAATTTGGGGGGGTTTTGTCAAGGGGGGGCCGAGAAAAAAGGGGGGTCCCAAAACGCGTTTTTCCCATTCATTTTTCCATAGGGCGGTTGGACTCACTTTTAGCTCGAACGGCTGAATGGATTTCCACGAAACTTGGCAAAATTGTAGATATTGTTTGCCCGATGTGCCTTTGCTAGGTCTCAAGATATGTGCTCCTGTGAATTTTGAGTAAATTAGGTTTAAAAAAAGATATATATCTAGAGCCGCGCCCCGGTGCGCGTACCGGGGAGCGCTTCGGGCGCGCCACGCGACTTGCGCACGGCAAGCTGATTGGTTCTCGGGTGTCTGTAAACATTCGAAACAGTCCGCAGCGGCCGCCATCTTGTGTCTCGGTAGGATTGAGACACAAGAGGTGGCTAAAATCAAAGGGGGAAATGAGCAAAAGGGGGCAGGGTACACCCCCCTGACCCCCTAGTTTTGATGTGGGGGCCATAAAAGGGGCCAGCGGGTAAAACATTTTTTTACAAAAATTCGATTTTCGCGGGGGGAGCGCCCGGTACGCGCACCGGGGAGCTTACTGGGGAGCGTACCGTGGAGATAAAAAATGACAGACTTTTTTTCAAAAAAAAAAACATTTTTTTATAAATTGGAGGTAGTTCTGAAAAGAACTTTTTTTTGTTTTTGTTGTTTTATATTTTTTTAGACTTTTTAAAACGATTTTATATATTTTTTGGATTTTTGTCAAGGGAAAAACAAAAACAGGGATTCCAAAACTGCTCAACAGGAGCAAAAAAATTTGAAAATTTAGGGACTGGCAGGGCAGCGGTGTTGCTGTTTCTTTATGGCAATGAGTTCAACACTCTGCTCCCCATAGCAGAGCAGTTCGTCACACTCCGTGCACAGAAATTTGATGCCTGCAAACACCGGCTGTATGTTAGGGACCATTCTTCCACGGGATGGTCCCGAAGGTGTTGCTCCACCAGTGGAGGTGCTGCCGCCATCTCTGGGTAAATTCAGTGCCAGCTCTCTGACACTCTCCCTGGCAAAGTTGTTTGGGTGTCTTCTTTTGACATGCCTGATTAAATTGGCATTTCCAAAACTATATTTTTTCAGAGGATTGCCTCTGGATAAAGTACTACCACATATTTTGCAGGTTACTTTTGGAGCGTTGACTTTTTTTTGTCCTTCAGGCATGTCATAGAATTTCCAGATGAAATGGTCTTTTTTCTTCTGCTGAGGAAGGTCCTCCTCTAAAAATCCGTCGGAATCACTGCTGGATGACTCTCTTGCAGCCATTGCTGTAGATCAGGAAAGTAGGAGATGAAGACAGTACACAGAATAGCTCTTGCTCTCTCCAAGTACAAAGCAATAGTGAGAGAAATGGGTGGGTTTCACACAATTTGGAAAAAAAAAAGTTCTGAACCAATGAAAAGTGTTATTTTAAAGTCACATGGTTTGACGCGCTTACGCTACGCGCCCCGGGGCGCGTCCCGGGGCGTGTTTCATAAGCGCATCAGGGCGTTTACGTTGCGCGATCGTATGCGCTTCCGGGTGCGCTTACGCGGTGCGTCATAAGACGCATCTCGCGGCTACGCGATACGTGTCTTATGACGCAAGGCGTGGCGGCTACGCAATACGTCACAATGTTGTTTTCGTTCGCGGCAATAGCGCTATCGGGACGCTCATCAGTACGCACCCCGAGGCGCGCCGCAAGATTGCGCTTACCCGTGCGTTCACCGGTCCGCGCCCCAGGAGCGCACCGAAAAGAATTAAAAAAAAATTACATAATTATACAATATAAAATTCGCTTTAAAATTTATTATTTTTTAAAAATATAAAGATTTGCTATTAAAAAACCTATGAAATTCACTGAAAAAACCATAGGTTATAGAGCATATATAGTTAGGAATTAGCAATAACAAAACCTTGAAAATTCACTGAAAAAACCATAGGTTATAGACCATATATAGTTAGGAATTAGCATTTACAAAACCTTATTTTACTCACACAAAACCATTGAAATTCCATATATAGTTAGTTGCACTAACTATATATCGCGCACCCGCAATCCACTGCTGATGATGTCACATATTACATCATTCATGACATGGTCAGTGACATCACTGATGACATCTCAAATGACATCACTGATGACATCACTGATGACATCTCATTTGACATTACTGATCACATCACTGATGACATCATTCATGTGATGATACGATGAACCTCTTCAGACTCTAATATAACCTTAGATACACTCAGTGTAAACAGACACTCACATACTGTCACTCATCCATGGAGTTACTCACACACCTAGTCAGTCTTGCAAAGAATCAATCACACCTCCATTTCCTCAACTATATAGTTATACACACCTTACTTATTGAAACATATACTAACACATATTTACTCTGTTATACAATCCCTGATACAAGTTCACAATGATCCATACAGCCACTCACACATTCACTGGCTCTTATGCACAGTTATTTATATATGTCAACTCTCACATGTACTGTGTTTTACATATGTACTTACTTTGACATGTAGCACTGAGATATCCATTCACTCACCAATACACTCATGCACACAGTCAACCGCCCATACAGCTGTTTCCACATGCACTTTTGAACCCATACATCTAGTGAATCAACTGCTCACACATCTATGCACAGAGTCATACACCTCCCAGACACCCACACACACACTCAGTCTCCCATACAAATACTTGGGCAACCAATCAATAACCCATATAGTTAGTCATATAGCTAATGATCAACACATGCATCAGATTACAGAACAACAGACACAATGATGCACAATTTAAAACAGTTTAGTCACTAACTCATGCACTCAGTGAGACACATTTAATCACTCACTTATACAGTCAGTCATGCACCTACTAAATCCTTCATCCAGACACTTATACATCCACTCATTCTTCAATATGTAAGACATATTTTAACTTTACAGAAACATACAGTCACTGGATGTTGTCATCAGTGATGTCATCAGTGATGTCATTTGAGATGTCATCAGTGATGTCATCAGTGATGTCACTGACCATGTCATGAATGATGTAATATGTGACATCATCAGCAGTGGATTGCGGGTGCGCGATATATAGTTAGTGCAACTAACTATATATGGAATTTCAATGGTTTTGTGTGAGTAAAATAAGGTTTTGTAAATGCTAATTCCTAACTATATATGGTCTATAACCTATGGTTTTTTCAGTGAATATATATATATATATTCACTGAAAAAAACATAGGTTATAGACCATATATAGTTAGGAATTAGCATTTACAAAACCTTATTTTACTCACACAAAACCATTGAAATTCCATATATAGTTAGTTGCACTAACTATATATCGCGCACCCGCAATCCACTGCTGATGATGTCACATATTACATCATTCATGACATGGTCAGTGACATCACTGATGACATCACTGATGACATCTCAAATGACATCACTGATGACATCACTGATGACATCTCAAATGACATCACTGATGACATCACTGATGACATCTCAAATGACATCACTGATGACATCACTGATGACAACATCCAGTGACTGTGTATTTCTGTAAAGTTAAAATATGTCTTGAGTGGATGTATAAGTGTCTGGATGAAGGATTTAGTAGGTGCATGACTGACTGTATGAGTGAGTGATTAAATGTGTCTCACTGAGTGCATGGGTTAGTGACTAAACTGTCTTAATTTGTGCATCATTATGTCTGTTGTTCTGAAAACTGCTGCATGTGTTGTTCAGTAGCTATATGAGTAACTATATGGGTTATTGATTGGTTGCCCAAGTATTTGTATGGGAGACTGAGTGTGTGTGTGGGTGGCTGGGAGGTGTATGACTCTGTGCATAGATGTGTGAGCAGTTGATTCACTAGATGTATGGGTTCAAAAGTGCATGTGGAAACAGCTGTATGGGCGGTTGACTGTGTGCATCAGTGTATTGGTGAGTGAATGGATATTTCAGTGCTACATGTCAAAGTAAGTACATATGTAAAACACAGTACTTGTGAGACTTGACATATATAAATAACTGTGCATAAGAGCCAGTGAATGTGTGAGTGGCTGTATGCATCATTGTGAACTTGTATCCAGGATTGTATAAGAGAGTAAATATGTTTTAGTATATGTTTGAATAAGTAAGGTGTGTATAACTGTATAGTTGGGAAAATGGAGGTGTGATTGATTGTTTGCATGACTGACTAGGTGTGTGTGTAACTTCATGGATGAATGACAATCTGTGAGTCTGTGTTTACACTGAGTGTATGTAAGGTTATATTAGAGTCTGAAGAGGTTCATCGTATTATCACATGAATGATGTCATCAGTGATGTGATCAGTAATGTCAAATGAGATGTCATCAGTGATGTCATCAGTGATGTCATTTGAGATGTCATCAGTGATGTCATCAGTGATGTCATTTGAGATGTCATCAGTGATGTCATTTGAGATGTCATCAGTGATGTCATCAGTGATGTCACTGACCATGTCATGAATGATGTAATATGTGACATGATCAGCAGTGGATTGCGGGTGCGCGATATATAGTTAGTACAACTAACTATATATGGAATTTCAATGGTTTTGTGTGAGTAAAATAAGGTTTTTTAAATGCTAATTCCTAACTATATATGGTCTATAACCTATGTTTTTTTCTGTGAATTTTCAAGGTTTTGTAAATGCTAATTCCTAACTATATATGGTCTATAACCTATGGTTTTTTCAGTGAATTTCAATGGTTTTTTAATAGCAAATATCATAAGCTGTCGATTGTCAAGTACGTGGTAAGAAAAAACATTTTCGTGTTTATGCACACTGATCTGCTTTCAATGCTGCCCCCCCCCCCCCTCATTTCTATTAGGAGTACTCTCTCTTTGCAGATAGTGAAGGGTAGTTAACGCAGGCCTTTGCCCCCGTTGTAATCCGTCGTGCCTGCTTCTCTCTCCATTTGATTGATTGTTATCCAAGCATTTACTGTTTTAGAATTGGTTCTCTTTGGTTCATTCTCTATTTACAAACAAGCACAGAGTCGCAATACTCTGTTTAGTCTTTGCAGATAGCGAAAAATCGTGTAAAAAAACAAAAGGAATCGAGCAAAATCAGTAGGCCACTAATGGGATCTCTTTTTGACCTCGCTAAAATAGAAACATTAGGAACAACCCCTCATGACAAATACGAAACTAGTGAGATGAACTGAACTCCACACCATGATGGCTGCAAAACAGCTCGGCTCCGCCACCCACCCCGCCCAAAATAACAATAAACTCTATGCAAATATTACAAATATATACAACACACCAGCAAAGTAACAGGGTAAAACATTTTATTAAACAACTATTTACATAACTATTTTATACTTTTTGTTGCCCGATCCGGCTAGCTCAATCGATCGAGCATGAAACTCATGCACTCTGATGGTTCAAAGTTTTGAGGAGTGCTTGTAACACTGTTTGAAGCCTATTTGCACTTGCTTCAGCTTCACTATTCTCAAAGTAAGTGGGGGCTGTTTGAGGACGTGACTGCATTTGTGAACAATGTGATGCGGTGCCACCCTGAACCGCTTGACGGAGGCCCCCGAGGGACGGTGTGATGGCGCGGACTCGGAGGGGGCGCTTGGCTCCGGCCCCCTCCCCAAGTCGTGTTCTCCTGGCGTAGCCTGAGATCGCCCCCGACATAGGTGGCCGGCTCCCGGGATCAAGCGGAACTTTTTGCCTTTTGGTAACTCTTCCATTCTTGACCTTGTCCCACAATCCGTTTCACCTAAAGACACGTTGTAGTGGGGCGCCCCTTTACCATTTCAGTTGCCATTCCGCCCGCTTTTGCTACACTGTGCCTCTTCCGCTATTCAGCTGTTTACCGCCCGCTCTTTCGACTACAGCGTCTCGCTCACCATGTAGTTGAGTTGCTCCCGCTCTTGCGGTGCAGCGATAGGCGGCTGCCGCAGGACTCTCAAAATGGCGGCCGGCTCCTCAGATTTGGGCGTGGTCCACTAAAATGGCCCTGCGACACCTTGGAACTCGGACGCTTGTCTGCTAGAGCTTGGGCTCCATTCTCGAAAGCGCCCCCTCAGCCTTGAAGATTCTACAAAAGTCTTGGGGGCCCCCGACTCCCGCAGGCTTTTGGTGGGGAGCGGCTAGCATGATTGCTCGTGGAATGGCCACAACGGAGCTACGAAATGGTGGTGCTCTCATGCTAACGCCAGCTTCAGTCTGAAACATCCAGAAACACTGTAGACTGCCAATTCGATCAGTTCCGGTAGCGCCCCAACGTGACCCGGTAGAGAAGAACTAGCCCTCCCCTCTTTGACTTATGGTTCTTGTTGCCTGTCCCTTCTGTTGTCATTTAACAGAACTATTTAGCCTGCTGAAAGGGGTTGTGTTCCGACCGCTGGTTGGTGGAGACATTTTGACTATATTCTGGACCTGCGTTGTCGCGTAATGCGTCATATGACGCGCCGCGTTAGCGCATCCGGAAGTGATCCGGGGCGCGACGCGCAGCGCGTAACGTAAGCATAACAGGTCATGTGACTTGTTAATAAAACTTTTCATTGGTTCATTTTACTTTTCTTATTCTAATGATGAAAGGCTTGGTCATATGACCTAAAAATTACGCTTTTTATTACTTTCGAACATTATTTTTTCTTAAATATATGTTATAATGTTCCAGGCTAATGCACTTTCCCGGAAAATGTACAACTGTCCTGCAAGTAAAATATATTCCTTTTTCGAGAAAAAGTGCGTTTCTTCGTCCCATGACGGAGCCGTTGAGCAAAAGAGGGTCGGCCTGCTGTCTTAGTCGCCGATACGCCTGAATATGAGATTCTTATCGATCACTTTATGTTGCAGGAGTAGAAAACACAACAGCCCTTGACCATTTATCTTTACTGCGTTCCTGCGTATTATACCTTTTACCCTTCATGTAATTGGACTGCTTTATTTCACTTGCCTTTTACTGATTCTAAAACACTGACTATTATTAAAAACTTTACCAATGTAAAAACTACTACCATGTTTTCTTTTAAAAACCTTTATTGTGAAAATGTCAGTATACAAATACGGGCCTATAACCACGTGGGCCGGCCACGGAGCAAACTGTAATCGTATATGATGAGTAGACATTTACACTGTAGAGGAACGTAATGGGTGGGCCATTAGGTTGCAAGAACTAAGGTGTCTAACAGTTGCGGAATCGGTGGACGTACATTTTATAATTAAAATACGACAGGGCCAGTTACAATAAAATTATCTAGATATACATTTGCGGGCAAGTACCATGGGTGACGTTAATTCGATCTTTCAATATTACAGTAATCAATAACACATCAGAACTTAATATCAATAGGGATGTCGAAATATTCAATCTATTCTCGTCCCCGCCCGCCATGTGCTTCAAAACTGCATACGTATCTCGTGATATCAAGGTTGTGCAACCAGTACACAACAAGGAGTTACGAGTCCCATTTATTCCGGTGCCATTTTGGGCGAGGACGGGCAGGTCCAGGATATAGTCAAAATGTCTCTACCAACCATCGACTATGATGATGTTCATATGCTGTATTTATTAGAGTAACACTCATCTGTCCACATGAAATTAATTTGCCACAATCTAAACATGTCATTTTAATCTTTCCAAAGTTCTTCTAAATATTTGGGACCGTTTCCCTTGCCTCTGATGCTGTCAGTGCCACTTCTTTGATGAATGTACTACCAGGTCGGGGGTTCTCCTCCAAATCTCTCTTTTATGCAGCACTATAATTAATCGGTGCCACCTCTCCATATGACGATGCATGGTATAGTTACCATAACTATATTTTTTTTCGGTTCCTCTGGAGAGTACATCGTGGCAGATGAAGCGTGTAACGTACCGGGCATTTACCTTTTTTTGCATGTAGAGGAAAGGAAAAAAAATTCGAGCGTCCGAGTTCTAAGGTGTCCCAGGGCCATTTTAGTGGACCAGGCCCAAATCCAAAGAACAGGCCGCCATTTTGAGAGTCCTGTTGCAGCCGCCTCTCGCTGTAGCATCAAGAGCGGCCGAAACTCAGCTGAATGGCAACTGAAACGGTAAAGGGGCGCCCCACTACAGCAGACGAGCCTCCACCTGGGAAGGCCCGTTCACGCCGCCTCCCCCCCCCCTTCGGGCACCCCACGCCGTTATTCGGAGCAGGATTGTAGGATGGCCACACCAGTGCGGCAACTTGCTAGACACCACCTCTGTGCCAACCGAATCTCAGCGCCTTGTGGTGTCTTCTATTCAGAAAATATTGTTGCGCTGCCTTTGGCCCTATTCGCACATCGGTCCGCTACTGACGCCACCTCACAGGCCAACGGGGCGCCCCACGCCGACTTTCAGCATTGTAGGATAGCCACACCAGTGCGGCAACTTGCTAGACACCACCTCGGTGCCATCCGGATCTTGGCATCTCAGCGCCTTGTGGTGTCTTCTATTCAGAAAATATTGTTGCGCTGCCTTTGGCCCCATTCGCACATCGGTCCGCTACTGACGCCATCTCACAGGCCAACGGGGCGCCCCACGCTGACTTTCAGCATTGTAGGATGGCCACACCAGTGCGGCAACTTGCTAGACACCACCTCGGTGCCATCCGGATCTTGGCATCTCAGCGCCTTGTGGTGTCTTCTATTCAGAAAATATTGTTGCGCTGCCTTTGGCCCCATTCGCACATCGGTCCGCTACTGCCGCCATCTCACAGGCCAACGGGGCGCCCCACGCCGACTTTCAGCATTGTAAGATGGCCACACCAGTGCGGCAACTTGCTGGACACCACCTCGGTGCCATCCGGATCTTGGCGCGTTGTGCTGCCTTCGGCCTATTCGCACATCGGTCCGCTACTGACGCCGCCTCACGTGCCAACGGATTTTCTACGCTTTTTATACCCTATGCCGCATAACAGGTCATGTGACTTGTTTATAAAACTTTTCATTGGTTCATTTTACTTTTGGTTTCCTAATGATGGAAGGCTTGATCATATGACCTAAAAATAACACTTTTCAGTGGATGAAAACTTTTTTTTTTTCCCAAACGATGAAAGCCCCACCTTGTTTCTGGATGTTTCAGACTGAAGCTGGCGTCAGCATGAAAGCACCTCCATCTCGTGGCTCCGTCGTGGTCATTCCGCGAGCAATCATGGCAGCCGCTCCCCACCGGAAGCCTGCAGGAGTCGGGGGCCCCCAAGACTTTTGTAGAATCCTCAAGGCTGAGGGGACGCTTTCGAGAATGGGGTCCAAGACCTAGCAGACAAGCGTCCGATTTCCAAGGTGTCCCAGGGCCATTTCAGTGGACCAGGCCCAAAAAGGAAAGAGCCTGCCGCCATTTTGAGAGTCCTGTGACAGCCGCCTATCGCTGCACCGCAACAGTGGGCGCAACTCAGCTGAATGGCGGATTTTGACACAGTGGACCAAAAGCGGACGGAATGGCAACTGAAACGGTAAAGGGGCGCCCCACTACAGCAGACGAGACTCCACCTGGGAAGGCCCGTTCACGCCTCCCACCCCCCCCCCCCGGGGCGCCCCACGCCGTTATTCGGAGGGCGGCAACTTACTGGACATCACCTTGGTGCCATCCACATTTCAGCGCGTTCTGCTGCCTTGGAACTATTCGCACAACAGACCGCTACTGACGACCCACCCCCCGGGACGCCCCACGCCGGATACCCAAATCAGTGCGGCACCCGGGCAACATCACCTGGGTGCCGTCCAGAAATCTGGACGTTGTGCTGCCTTGGGACTATTCGCACAACCGACCGCTACTGACCATTGTTCCTTCTTTTTCCCTAAAAATTTTTAAATGTTTTTACTGTTTTTGTTTTGTTGTATATATTTATAAGTTATTAAAGTTTTATAATCCTACTACTTTGTTGGAGTGCTATATATTTTTAATGTGACACATAATTGTAAAAACTTTGATGTACAAAGAGTCATCCCTGGAATCTTCCGCTTCAGGCTCGGTCCCCTCCCCAATCACAATACAGGATGGTTTTCAGATAGTAGGAACGCGTGTGGTGTGATGGATCTCATCGGGTGTGGGCCTTGATCTACTATGACTCCTTTGAAGAGGGGTGATTCTTTACAGCTGGGGCCATAAACTACATCTGCAGGGCTAGCTGATAGCCTGGGACCGGCCAGGACAATCGGACACATAGGAAGAGGAGTGTCAGAGGGTGCGGTAGTGAATAGGGCGAAAGGGAGGTGTCGGGCGGGCACAGAGTGTGATTCTCACGGAAGAGCAGCGAAGATGGGGGGAGGTTTATTGCCCATGCATAAGACAGAGAGCGGGGGTGACCAGTGCCTGGGGGAGATGCTTGCGAGGGTGGGGAGCCATGCTACGGATCGACAGCGTGCAGAGAGTGGGTCTGGTCAAGGCATCTAAAATGGCTGCCGTGCACGACAAAAGTGTGGCATTTGAAAAAAGGCAAGATGGCGCAGACAATGTTTTTCAACACTTCCTGATTTCCTTCGAATCGAACGTTAACAGACGTTATCTCTCCCACACTACCGGTCCCCCTGGGCTTAAACGCCGAGATGGTAGGGACTGCATCCCGTGGAGATAGGCCGAGACGTCACTCAGCAGAAAAAAAAGTTTAAAAAAGTCTATAAACATACAATAAGTTAAAAGTCAATCATTCTTCTTTCCTTGTAGTACGCTCCCCAGTCTGCTTCCCGTTACGCTAACCGGGCGCACCCCACCCAAAAAACTTTTTTTTTTTTTTTTTGCCCCGCGGAGCCCTTTTAAAGCCTCCACATCAAACCTATGGGGTCAGGGAGGATCTACTATGCCCCCTTATGGTCATTTGCCCCTTCGCTTTGGCCTCCTCTTGTCTCTCGATCCTACCGAG
This sequence comes from Lissotriton helveticus, assembly GCF_964261635.1. Classification (NCBI taxonomy): domain Eukaryota; kingdom Metazoa; phylum Chordata; class Amphibia; order Caudata; family Salamandridae; genus Lissotriton; species Lissotriton helveticus. The sequence continues at coordinate 1,580,281,758 of NC_136067.1, read as the reverse complement.
AGACAAGATGGCGACCGCTACGGACTGTTTGGAATGTTTACAGACGCCGGAGAACCAATCAGCTTCGCTTCACAAAGCTCCGTAACGCGAAAAGTACGCGAAGTGGAGCGCTGCCCGGTGCGCTGTTACAGATATATATCTTTTTTTGAACGTTAATTTCTCAAAATCCACTGGAGCACATATATTGAGACCTAGCAAAGGCACATCGGGCTACCAGTCCCTACAATTTTGCCAAGTTTCGTGCAAATCCATTCAGCCGTTCGATTATTATTTATTTATTTTTTTTGCCCCGCGGGGCCCTTTTAAAACCTCCACATCAAACCTAGGGGGTCAGGGAGGATCTACTATGCCCCCTTATGGTCATTTGCCCCTTCGCTTTGCCCTCCTCTTGTCTCTCGATCCTACCGAGAGACAAGATGGCGGCCGCTACGGACTGTTTGGAATGTTTACAGACGCCGGAGAACCAATCAGCTTCGCTTCACAAAGCTCCGTAACGCGAAAAGTACGCGTAGCGGAGCGCTGCCCGGTGCGCTGTTACAGATATATATCTTTTTTTGAACGTTAATTTCTCAAAATCCACTGGAGCACATATATTGAGACCTAGCAAAGGCACATCGGGCTACCAGTCCCTACAATTTTGCCAAGTTTCGTGCAAATCCATTCAGCCGTTCGGGCTAAAAGTGAGGCCAACCGCCCTTTGGAATTTAACATTGGAAAAACGCGTTTTGGGACCCCCCTTTTTTCTCGGCCCCCCCTTCGACGAACCCCCCCCAAATTTTCAGGGGCTGCTCAGAAACAAAATGTTCAATTTTCCTGAATATTTCAGCCAATTCCGTCCACAAACGCCAAAGTTATTAGACATAGAATTTTCAAAAATCCCATAGAGAAAAAATCCTAACTATATATACCTACTGGCGACCGCCAGTAGGTAATATATATATATATATATATATATATATATATATATATATATATATATTATATTATATAGTTTGCATGTTAATTGCAGCTCCCGACATGCTAATACACAGGGCTGCATTCAACATGAAAACTTTTCAAAAAGGCATGCAATCTGTAGCGCGCTATTAACAAAAGGCATGCAGCAAGCCTAAAATCACAACATGTGCTTTCACAGTCACTATTATATATTAGTGATTGTGTAAGCACACGTCGTGCTTTTAGGCTTGCTGCATGCCCTTTCTTGATAGAGCGTGGTTGGGGGCAGATTGTCTGCTTTTTCTAAAGTATTCATGTTGATCGCAGCGCCCGTCATACTTCTACAATGCGCTGTGATCAACATGAATACTGTGTGTGTGCGAGCTTCAAATATGTATACTGTGCGCACACCTTACAAGGAGCAGTGGTTGTATGTGCTGTTGGCAGATTGTGACTGCTAGTCTGTGTTGGGTATTACAGTGCTTACAGTACTTTTTGAGTTCTACTCTGAGGGAGTACTGTTCATAAAGCAAGACTGCTAGTCTGTGAAAAGTGCACATGGGAGTTCGAGGGACAGTGTGTACCAGCTACACTCTGAGAGGGATGATTTTTGTCAGTAATGTGAAATGGCTTCTCTGTGAGGCGTCTCAAAGTGCTATTGGTTGCATGTGGGCTCTGGGCTGTGAATGCTGCGAGTCATGTGTGGTTTCTAGTCTGTGGTGATGTGAGAGTGCTTTCGGCAGTGTGTTACTGGTATTGTTAGTGTGAGACTATTAGTAGTGTTGCGGCAAATGTGTCTGGCAGTTTGTAGCTGATACTCTGTAAACCGAGTGATAGTACTCAGGAGTGGGACTCTGGTAGTCTCTGAGGTCTGTTTGTAGCTGATGACGAGCAGTCATTGAGGCAACTGAGATTGCGGTCAATAGGGTGTGACAGTTATTAAGAGGGTAGTGAGAGGGATGTCTGTAGAGAGACTGCTAGTCTCTCAAGGATGTAACTACTTTGTTAGTGCACGACTGACAGTCTGTGAAGGGGTGGGGTGAAAGTGCACTTGGTAATGTGAGACTGTTATGCTGTGTTTTGAAATCATACTGTCTTCTTTAAGCATGTTTTCAACCCACTGACAGAAGAGCAGAAGTGACGACTAGTACCGACCTCTGTATTCAGCCTAAGGACTGTCACAAAAGATAAAAATAACAAACCTTGGTCAACACACATTCTGCCTGTTAAAAATATTTATTTGCCGGAATTTATAGTGACAGATCCCTTGATAGAGAGGAATTCTTCTTCTATTTGTGTGTTGTATAATCCTTACACCCTTTGCACCCACACTTCTTATCCATAGATATTACACCTGTGAAGTTCCAAGGGTGCATGGGCTAATTCAAGAAAGGGAAAAGGGCACCCCAGTTAGTTTTAGTACTAAAAATAGCTATATTTCAGGTGCAGTTGGTCCCTCAGGCCTCTGGGTCCTGGTGCACTGCATCTGCTCCGCTATTGTTTATTTTTATGTAATAAGACTCTGCGCAATAGCACTATGAAGTTTTGCACCTGGAAGGGTTAGTTGGCTAAGCTTGGATGAAATCTACATTATCCTGGCATAATTCACGCAAGTTCAGTATTTCACCTTACCCTTGATATGTGAAATTCCTCAATTTACACCATTATGCCACTTTGTGTAATTAAGCACCATTCCTGATAAAAAATGTGCGACAAATTTACCATTAGCTGTAAAAATGTACCACAAAATCATGGGAACAACAGAACATGAGCAGCTTTGATTCGAGGAGCTTTTGGTTAAATGCATCTCTGTGCCAAAAATTGACGCAATGGTGCATTTCATGCTAAAATATAGTGCAAATTGAAAAATGTTAATTTCATGTAATTACGCATAAGTCCATAAAATTGTGCAGAAAGTTTGCATAATTAAGTACACTTCACACACCCCTCATTAAACACTATCTTTTATGGGGTTACCACAGACTGCATGTAAATTAAAAAGTTAAATAACAGAGGGGAAGCTTACCGTAAAACTGTCCACCAAGTTATGACGTCCAGCTTAGTAATGACATTGAGTAGAGCCTGCCACCTTAAAGCTTAGCAGGCACAGCTGTCCAGTGCCAAGAGAGAGTGTTGTTTTTCAAGGCAGTGTTGCTCTGCTTCACTTGCAAGCTCTACTCTGGCCAAAGACAAAGCAAGGTCTGCAGTATCAACGCTGTGTATGGATGTTAGTTTGCCCTAGGTCATTCACCTACCTTACTAAACTGTTATTATTAACCATTCATCCCAAAGTGGTGCATATAGTGACCGAATTGTGAGCTCTTGCTTTAAGCTTCATATTCACATAATTGCTCCATCCATTGTTATGTCAAAGCATCATTTAGCAGGAAAAGTATCCATGGGGTCTAAAGAGTGACAAAGATAAAAGAAGTCTGCCTGGCTGCTGACTCAATTGTAGCTGGCAGTTATCAGTGCATCTTCTTGTAGTGCAGAAATCTGGAGCTGGAGCTGTGAGTTCATGTTATAACTGTTTCCAGGGGATGTATGACGTTACATCGCGAACTTTTACAACGCACACCGTTACAACGCAATTTTTACAACGCAGATACATTTACAACGAATGCTTTTACAACGCATGCCATTACATAGCAGATGCTATTACAACGCATGCCATTACAACGTAAGTATAGGTAAGCATATTATTTAAAAAAAAAAACAAATTATTAAAATTTTATTAATTTAATAAATTAAATTATTTTTTAATAATTAATTTGTAAATATATATATACTTTAAAAAATAGTTTATTTTAAAAAGAACAATTATTATTAAAGAACTAATATTAAAAAATAATAAAATTATTAAAATTAATTATTTAAATTATTTAAAATTATTTATTTAAAAACTGAACCCTAAAAATACCCATTACCCTGAACCCTTAAAATACCAATGTACCCCATAACCCATACCTAGCCCTGAAACCTAAAAATACCCCTGTACCCCAAAACCCAAACCTAGCCCTGAAACCTAAAAATACCCCTCTACCCCATAACCCATACCTAGCCCTGAAACCTAAAAATACCCCTGTACCCCAAAACCCAAACCTAGCCCTGAAACCTAAAAATACCCCTGTACCCCAAAACCCAAACCTAGCCCTGAAACCTAAAAATACCCCTGTACCCCAAAACCCAAACCTAGCCCTGAAACCTAAAAATACCCCTGTACCCCAAAACCCAAACCTAGCCCTGAAACCTAAAAATACCCCTGTAACCCAAAACCCAAACCTAACCCTGAAACCTAAAAATACCCCTGTACCCCAAAACCCAAACCTAGCCCTGAAACCTAAAAATACCCCTGTACCCCAAAACCCAAACCTAGCCCTGAAACCTAAAAATACCCCTGTACCCCAAAACCCAAACCTAGCCCTGAAACCTAAAAAAAACCCTGTACCCCAAAACCCAAACCTAACCCTGAAACCTAAAAATACCCCTGTACCCCAAAACCCATACCTAGCCCGGAAACCTAAAAATACCCCTGTACCCCAAAACCCAAACCTAGCCCTGAAACCTAAAAATACCCGTGTACCCCAAAACCCATACCTAGCCCTGAAACCTAAAAATACCCCTGTACCCCAAAACCCATACCTAGCCCTGAAACCTAAAAATACCCCTGTACCCCAAAACCCAAACCTAGCCCTGAAACCTAAAAATACCCCTGTACCCCAAAACCGAAACCTAACACTGAAACCTAAAAATACCCCTGTACCCCAAAACCCATACCTAGCCCTGAAACCTAAAAATACCCCTGTACCCCAAAACTCATACCTAGCCCTGAAACCTAAAAATACCCTGTACCCCAAAACCCAAACCTAGCCCTGAAACCTAAAAATACCCCTGTACCCCATAACCCAAAACTAAATATATACTATTACTTAAAATAATTTATTTAATTTACATTTAAAAAAAATGATTTAAAAAAATAACATACTTACCAATACTTACGTTGTAATGGCATGCGTTGTAATAGCATCTGCTATGTAATGTCATGCGTTGTAAAGGCATGCGTTGTAACGGATCCTGCGTTGTAATGGTGTGCGTTGTAACGGTGTGAGTTGTAATAATTGCGTTGTAAGGGTTGTTTCCCGTTTCCAGGACCTTGAATCTAGGCAGAAACAGCAAGGTAGCCAAACAAGGAACATGTGGATTCTTTGCCAAAATAAGCATGTAAATCCCAGTTTAAGTGAGTACATGCAACACTATAATTAGTGAGCATTTTACCTGAAAGCAGTAATTTTTCTCCTGTTATAATATTTGTATGGCTTGTGTAAATGCTGAAAATCTACTTTTATTTTTGTAAGTGCCAACTTTGCTTTACTCTGTAGATTTGTACGTTAAATTGCACTAAAACACTTCTGTTTTTTTAAGATGCACCTACAGAGAGCTTTAGGTGATCCAAATTTGATGAGTGCCTGGTGGAAGACGCATTCTTTCTTTTTCTGAACTATCCAAATTCAAACTGTTTTAACTTTAAAGCACATAACTCCCTTCTGAGTAATGGGAGCTCGGGATGCAGCGATGCTTGTACAGCCTGAGTGGTGCCATGTAGCTGTTGGATTCCTCCGCATTAAGAAAATAAAAACAATAAAAAGGCAATCTGTATGTAAACTACTTTTTTAAGTAGTTCTCCTTGACGAAACAACTTGGGCGAATCCCAAAATCCAATGCCTAATACCAGCTGAACTACAGTAGTCAGTTGCTGAAAGGTTCTATTCAAAATACCCTTTCTCCATCTTTATGTATGTATGTATATGTTGGGTGTCTCGTGACATAAGCTCTTGCCTGTGCTTTTGGTGTATGGGGTGTCTTGTGACACGAGCCCTTGCCATTCAGCTAAAGCTGTCTGTAAGTGCGCCCTAAAAACCAGAAGTATGTCGTGCAGCTTAAAGTTCAACTGTGCAGAGTAAGTCAACAAAGGCATTTACAGGGCCACTGATGTCCCTCCAGATGCCAAAAAATGATATTCTCTAGAGAGACCTGTATCAGAATAGATGCCAACGAGGCTTCAATTTTACTCCAAAATTCCCCCAATAGGGGACAGGCCCAAAACATATGTGTGTCTGGAGCGCTCTCTAAATTACATTTTTTGCACTTGGCCAAGGGGCCTTTGGACATTTTAGAGAGCCTTGCCGGGGAGAAGTATGCCCTATGTGATGTAAAAAAGTGGTTCCTCCTCAACCATGCTGGCTTTACGGTCGAAAAGAGGATGTTATATGAGGAACGCCGGAGGGACTCACAGTCAGTATCCGGAAAGACCTCCCCCCATAATGGGTCAGCTAATTTAAATTCACCATCAATAGCCACTTCCATTGCCCAATAGAAAAAGGAGATTTCTTTCTTCCCTACTGGTTTATTAACTAGATGGAATTCCAGGGGGGTCCCTTTCCCTAATGAAACCTTCAAATTCTGCGACCAACTCAGTAGCTGCAAGTATTTGAATCGTGACAGGCCCCCCACCAGCTTATCATTTAAAGTTGCCCAGGGCAATAGCGAACCACTAACCGCAAGGTCCCCCCAGACTACTACACCAGATGCTTTTAAAGGGGCTGCCAACTCGTCTTTCAAGCAGCTAGGGGTTCCCGGGCTGTCCCACATAGGTGCGAGCCTAGAGTAGTAATCAAGGCCTTTTAGATGTTTTATCTTCGCCCAATTTTGGGCCATACCCCTTAGGACCTTCAGTCTGACCTCTTAAAAAAAAATATTGTCTCCATATTTAAACATAAATCCTTCTCGAGGAAGACCTGATTTCTCCAACATTGCCATAAACATTTTCACTCTTCCTGATGCATCGGGAGTTTTTAGCAGCATTCTGGAGTATGATAACTGAAAGGCCCAAGCATAGTGTTGAATATCTGGAAGAGCCAGACCTCCTTTCTCCCTCCTCCGTATCAACTTTTTCCAAGATATTCTCACAGCCTTGGATGCCCAAACAAAATAATTTATGGATTTCTGGAATTTATCAATTAATATTTTTTCAAAGTTCAAATGAATGGTATTAAATAAAAATGTAACTTTCGGCAAGATAGACATCTTTATAAGATTTACTCTGCCTAATATAGACAGAGGTAGATGTAGCCAAGAATTCATGAGAAGTTGAGATTCCTTCAGGATTTTATTAAGGTTAATTTTAGGTATTTGGTCTATCTCTGGGACTATCCTTATTCCTAAATAACGTAGCCCCTTCCTGGTTTGGTATTGGGACACTGGCAGGTTCCACGTCATCAACTCGGTCTTATCTTAATTGACCTCGTAACCCGATACCCGGCCAAACTCCCTAGCAAGTTCAATGACCCTGGGGAAAGAGGAATCCAGATCTGATGCCAAAATCAGGATGTCATCGGCATACAGGGCTACCTTCCTCTCCCATAAGCCACACTTAAAAGGTATGATAGCTGGCTCCTCTCTAAGTCGCTGAGCAAATGGCTCTATATAGAGATCAAAGAGGAGAGGGGATAGGGGGCAGCCCTGTCTGGTGCCCCTTTCGATTTTAAATGGTCTGATGGTTTTACCATTTAGCACCAGTCTGGCAGATGGTTCGCTATAGATAAGGCGGATGGTACGGCAGAAATTTGGCCCAAATTTTAGCTTTTCCAAAACTGTCCCCAAATACCTCCAATCCACTCTATCAAAAGCTTTGGTTGCATCCAATGTCATTGCTGCTAGGGGGAGCGAAAAGGTTGATGCAAAATCTATCGCTCCAATAAAATCATGTGTGAGGTCGAAAAAATTTCGCCCCCTTATAAATCCCTTCTGGTCCGAATGAAGGACTTCCCCTGCTATATTCCCTAACCTACCTGCCAACATTTTTGAGAAAATTTTGAAGTCGGAATTTAGCAGGGATATCGGCCTGTATGAATTACATTTTATGGAGGGTTTCCCTGGTTTGAGAATTAAGATGATATTTGCCTCTCTCCAGGTTGCCGGTGGGTGGGCTCCTTCTAACAGGATTTTATTAAACACCTCAACCAAAACTGGAGTAACTACTTCACTCAAATCCTTATATAACTCCGCAGAAAGGCCATCCGGCCCTGCGGCCTTTCCCTTCCTACTATCCCGAAAAGCCTCCATTACCTCTTGATGAGAAATTCCTGCCTCTATACTTTCCTGATGGATTACACTTAGTGCGGGTAAGTTGAGCCGATCTTAGATCTAAATCCCTATCATCTTTATATAACTTCTCAAAATAGGCATGAAATATCTCTCCCATCTCCTCTTCATTACTTGTTAGTACCTTGGAAGCTTCCTCCTCAATTTCTTTAATATGATTCTTAACTCTGTCCGTTCTGGCTTTCCAGGCTAATAACTTTCCTGCCCCCTCTCCATATTCGAAGTGGGCGAGCTTACTAACCTCCCATCTATCAGAGATTCTTGTTTGAATTCTTTTTTCCAATTCAGCCTTTAGGGTCTCTAATTCTACCCTTAAAGTCTCTTGGAGTTCTTGTTCCTGCTCAGATACCCAATTAATATTTTCCTCCACTAACTTCATTTGGGACTCCACAGAGGTAATCTCTTGTCTATATTGTCTATTTTTATAGACCGTTTTGTTTGTAATCAGACCTCTCAGGAAACATTTTAAGGCGTCCCATACTACCATGATGTCAGTTGAGCCAATGTTAATATCTAAAAAGGCTTTCGCCTCTTGGATAAGAAAGCCAGTGACTGCTGCGTCTAGGAGAAGTGTACGGTGAAACGTCCATACCCTTGGTTGTTGACGTCCATCTAGATTCAAGTCTATCCAGACAGCCGCATGGTCTGACAAGTGAGGAGTTATATAGTCAACGTTCAATGTGCGGTCTCTTAAATCATTACTAATCAGAATATAGTCTATTTGTGACCTATGACTATATTTTTTGTTATAGAAAGATACCCCCAGCTTTGAACCTGATCTCTCTCTCCATATATCACTGAGATCATATTGCTCCATCATTCTTTTTAGGAAAACTCTTGATTTTGAGGGGACTATTGCCCTTCTCTTTGTTGATTTGTCTAATTTTGGATTTAGAACGATATTAAAATCTCCAGCTAGAATAGTCAAATCTGGAAACTCCAAAAGATTCAAAAAGATGGTTTTGAGCGTTGATCGATCGTCCTGATTGGGCCCGTAGTACCCAATAATTGTCAGGGGAACATCATCTATCCGAATTTTCACTATGACCCACCTACCACTCGAATCAGTTCTAGTTTCCTGAAGAATTACGTTGGCTTGTTTTTTTATAATAATGGCCACACCCCTAATATTGGCTGTCTGGCATGAACATACGCAGTGTTCCACCCACCTAATCTTCCCACAAATATCCTCCATTTCCTTTTTTACTAGATGGGTTTCTTGAAGAATAAATATCTGTGCAGATGAGTCTTTTAAATATTGTAGAATTTTCTCCCTCCTACTTTTGACTCGTAAACCGGTAATATTCCAAGACAGACATCTTAATGTTTTCATGGTAGATACATAAAGGGGTTGATGCCCCAGAACCCATTCGGACCTATCTTGTTCCGACACCAAACCAAAAATGAACTATTAGAGACTTTGACTAGATTGTGAGGCGAATGCTTTTTTTGAATATTTTTTCCCTTCTGCTCCCTCACCCATGTGCTCCCCCCTCTGCACCCTTCCCCCTCCCTGGAGAACCCCCCTTATTTCCCTGGAAAAAAACTGGTTTGCCTGACTGCTGCTTTACTCGGGCTGCTCCATATATCAATCGCTATCTCTACGTATCTCTACATTTTAACCTTCTCTTTTACTAGATTCCTTATTTCCCTGCTCTGCAAACTACTATCGCTAGTATCATAGGCAGTGAATCAGATACCCTATAAATGAGCAAAAAAAAAAAAGGAAAAAGGAACTTGCTTCACCGGGGGAATAGAGGGCTAAAGAGCTAGAGAATTCAGATATAAGACCAGTAAAATTAAGAATTTAGGTTCCCTAACATCTCGTCAGCTTCTTGCGGTGTTTTGATGAAGTGCATTTTATTATTTAACATAACTTTCAATTGAGCTGGAAACTTTAGTTGCACTGTTGCCCCCAGCTTTCTAAACTCATCCATTCTTTTCCCCAACTCCCATTGCCTGTCTAAGGTCGAGCGAGAGAGGTCGGATCTGATTTCATACGAGAAAGAGGCGCTCTTGCCTTCAAAGATTTCAGCTTGAGAGCCGCTGTTAAGATTTCTTCTTTAATAGAGAAGGTCAAAAAATTAACCAGGACTTTCCTGGGCTTCGTTCTGTTAGGCTGTCTTCTAAACCGATCTCGATGGATTCTCTGAATATCTTTTTTGAGCTCTTCCTCTGTTACATCAGTCTGTATTAAATCCTTAATAAGAGAGATGACAAAGGATTTAAGGTCACCCCCTTCTCTTCCTTCCGGTACATTTAGGAAACGAAGATTATTGCGCCTGGAGGGATTTTCCAATATTTCCATTCTCTCACCAAGGGCGGCCTCTCCTCTCTTAAGTACCGAGATGTCCGATCTGACTTCGCCAAGATCATCTTTTAGAGAACTGACCTCGCTTTCCAATGTAGTTGTTCTTGAGCTTATATTGTCAAGCTTTTTCTCCAGAGATTCACAAAAAACTCAAATCTCCCTCTGATTTACTTCTGAGATCGCGAAACCCTTTTTGATATCCATGGCCATTGTGGTAAAAAGACTTTCCCAGGAGGTCCCTGATAGTCGAGCTTCTCCCGGAGGTACCATTGAGTCCAGGGCATCCCTGCCAACCTTGAGCCTTTCTTCTCCTCCTATCTCCAACTACCCGCTCCCTTTCACACCTGTCACCTCCAAGTTAGAGGCTATTTGGTTGACTGCAGAGCTGACCGATGTGATTTTGGGTATAGTTGTATGTTCATCCCCTAAAATTCCTTAATTAGCTTGCACCTCACTGGTCCATGACTCGGGTCCAGCCGGATCTACAGTCACCCCTGATGGAAAATCTGCCACTAAAGGGGGATCTGAAGTAGGGTTCAGCTGAGAAGGGCCGGGAGGAGATGCTATTGTGGATAATGATAGAGGAAGGCTTAACTCTATAGTTGAAGGTGCAGGCAAGTTTGTTAGATCAGAGGACTCCATAACTGCTTCCAGACCCCTCTGCTTCTCTCCTCGCTTTCCAACCTCCAAGACCTGAGGAAGAGCCTTAAAATAAGATCTCAATGAAGGAGTAATCCGAACTTTTAAATCTGGTCGGTTGCCTTTTTTTGCCTGCTTTTTTGTACCCTTCTTTTTATATTCTCTGATAGGGGATTGGTCTTCCTTCGAACCTTCAGACTCAGGGGGGGGATTACCTCTATTTACCACTGAATCCTCGTTAGTTCCTTGAGGAATCTGTGTGGCCAGATTGGATTTTTTACCTGCCCCCCCTTTTCCCAGTTTTCTTCCTACTACTCTTGCTGCCCAGTGATTTAACTAGTGCAATCTCTCTCGCCCTCCCTACTACCTTTTTTCTGAGCTTCCCGAGAGCACTGAGGCAGAAAGGCAAGCAGAGAGGGGGGTCACAGAGCAAACAGGACCAAACCAGACCAGCAGGGCCAGGAACAGTTGAGGCCAAATTTCTGTCTACCTTCAAATTGCACAGTGAATAGGGAAACGAAGGCTTACCTAGCCTGAGGGCCCTCTGCCCCCCTGATACCTCGTTACTAGGATCTGCCTCTGCAGCCTCTGCCTCTGCCACAGGGTCTGGAGACACCTCCTCACCGAGCCTTACTTCTTTAATTTCTGCCTCTACTCCGTCAGTTGCAGCATGCGACTTCACCTTCCCCTCCAGCGTGGCTCCCGCTGTGTGACTGGTGCTGGTGCTAACTCTGCCTTCCAAGCTCCCGGATCCACAGCGACCGAGACAGCCTCTCAGCAGACCTCGAGCAGCATACTCCCGGCTCCGCCCCAGCTCGAACGCCGCATCTAGACAGCGCGGAAGATCCGAGCCTGGTTTTCAGCACATACCAGGTAGAAGTTATTTAATTCTGGAATCTGGTGAAACTAGTGAGCGCTATGAGTCCTCAGAGATCATATAGTTAAATATTTGGAGCCAACATAGCCCCACATTATAAGGAGCAGCAGTGTATTCAGCACAGGCAAAGCGGCCACTAACTCACGGCTGCTATGTTCTCCCCCCTGCTAGACTTTCTATTCTATGCAATGCTTCTGGCCAGACGGGAAATTTGCAAGAAATGGGTTGAAGCAACACCTCCCACGTATTCGGAGTGGTTATCTTCCATATATAAAACTTCAAAAATTGATTTGATTAGACTGAAAAATTCAAAGAAAAAGAACACATGGAAAAAATTGTGCAATTGGACAGCGGTCTGATCCTTTTTTTTTGTTTTTGCTTTGTCTCCTATGATTAAGCCTCGAGGAAGCTCTTAAGCAGTGTCTAAGCCTGTTAAGACCAATGACACTAGCCCGGGTTAAGCCCTGAAGAAGAGCACAATCACCTTCCCCTGTAACAACAATGGGAGGATAGCTCCTGGATTGAAGTGGGTGTGTTGCTGGTAGAGCCGTGGGACAAGATCGAAATGTTGAGCCTACCTCTCCGACTGGAGAAGCAGCAGCATCCTATGGATCTCAAGAGAGCTATGGTTGGAGGCGAATGAGGAAAAAAAAAAGTTTAAAAAAGAACAAACAAACAAAACAAAGGCATTTACAAAAATAAAAGTAGCTTTTCAGCATTCATATATGCCGTACAACTACTATAATAGGAGAAAACAGTGCTTCCTGGTAAAATGCTCAGTAATGTTAGGTTCAGCAAGTACAACTACTATAATAGGAGAAAACAGTGCTTCCTGGTAAAATGCTCAGTAATGTTAAGTTCAGCATTTACTCACTTAAAGCTTTGTTTTGATGCTTAGTTTTGCAAATAATCCATGTATTTCTTGTTTAAGAATTGACCAACCATAAATGGACACTAAATAAAAAACGTGATAGCTACTTATAGGAAACTGGGTTACTGGTTGAGAAGGGTGAAACCCTATTCAAGCAGCAACCACAATATCTGTCAGGGTGAAACACAAGTAAACCCAAAATTAACCTATGCTTCATTTACCCTCTGGTAGCTTGGCACAAAGCAGTCAGACTTAACTTAGGTACAATGTGTTAAGACTTTATCAAGCACTTCAAACAGTAATAAATACTTAAAAAGAATTAAACTACCAGGAACTAAGAATGGAACAATCCCTAACCCAATCCATGCCAAAATTATCTAAGGAAACTAACAAAATGCATTAAATCCTAGCATGCAATGTAAGGCTTTGCTATCAACTAACGCCTACTATATCTAAAATCTATAATAAGAACCCTATGTTAGAATCACCACAAAAAACAACACAGTTTAAAACTTTCTAAAAGATCAAAAACAATACTTTGTTAATATTTATTTTTATATATTATTGAAACAACTTTTAAATATCCATCTGAAAAAACCCCTGCGATTGCTTAGGAAGATAATAAAAAATTGCATTTATCAATATATAAATAAATGAGTATAAAAAACAACACAATCTGTCTTAATTTAAATGACCAAACACGTTCCTGTTATCTATATACATATCGTAACACAATAAAAAGCAGATGAATACATAATAAATTAACAAATACAACATCAGTAAATTAACATTGCCCTCCCAATAAAATAAATACATAAAATAACACTTATAATGTTTTTTTTTGTCCTCATTTGCCATACCCTCTTCCCAAGAAACGCCAACCATCTTGCGTGTCCTATTTCGAGAGACAGATAAGATCTTGATCCTCTCCCATGCCCAGGCACGATTACCAAAGTAGCGGAAGACGAATACAAGGGACATGAGGAGGGAGGAGGGGGAAGTGTGGACCAGCAGTTACTCCATCAAGGTATTTTCAACCTGTCGGACCAGTGACGTTATCCGAGGAAACCAATCAAGGTCCGTGGAGTATAATAGGCATAATCATAGGACCCGGAAAAAAAAAAACGGCAATCCTATCTCCACTGAACCAACAAATCCCAGAAAGACAGATTTTGTTTACTGCAAGATCTGGCCAAGTCCATCTTAGATGTTTCATAAAATGACGTTAGCCAATCTGCATGCGATGGTGCCGTGGTATCAACCCAGAATTTGCAGATTTGCCGTCTTGCCTGGAGAATTGCATAAAACAGGAAAGTCTTAGCCTGGCCGGTGACGCTTTCATCTAACCCGAAAATTATTAGTGGCAGAGTAATAGATAGTGATGTATTAAGAATAGAATCCAATGAAGACTTTACTTCTTCCCAAAATAAGCTAATGAGTGGACAGTCCATAAACATATGTACATCGGATTCTTCAGGGAGATTACATTTATCACAACTCTTTCCTGGCTGGAATTTTGATAACCTTAGAGGGGAGAGGTAGGCAGAATGTAACGTAAACAGATGATTTCGCCTCAGCCAAGCTGGTTTAACAGTTTTATACAGGAGAGTAAAATATCTTATCCATAGCTCCTCGCATTGAAGTCCTATATCATCTCCCCAAAGCTTGTCAGGGAGGGTAAACTCCCCGTCCACCTCCTCCAAAATGTTCCAGTACCAGATAGCCACTTCTTTGCCACCCTCTTGCCTCTCTACTAGTTGTTGTTCCAAGTTACTGTTTTTTCCCAATTGGACCCCATTCCTGATCATAGATCGGGCCCAACTGTCGAGCTGTATATGTTTGAATCTAGATAAAGCCGGGCCTACCATATCACGAAGCTCTTCCCATACTAACATTAACCCTCCTGCCACTAACTCACCCCATCTTACAATCCCTGCATCCTTCACGGGAATTGCAAGACTATCCTTCAAACATGGTGGGAGCCCGGGGGAATCCCAAATGGGGGCAACATTTGAGAAGTAAGAAAGCCCTATTCTCCTTTTTATATGCACTTGCCAGTGATTATAAGATCTTTAGCCTCACCTTCTTAAAAAACTTCTGGTCCCCATATTTAAATAAAAATCCATCAATTGACAGTTCCGCCCCTACTAACATGGCCTTAAAATTTTCCCTGTAGGTGAGCTAGATAGTGTTTTCAAAAGCATTCTGGAGTAGGACATCTGAAACGCCCATGCGTAGTATTGTAAATCTGGTAGTGCCAGCCCTTCCTTTTCCCTCCTCCATCTCAACTTCTTCCAGGCCAGCCTAGTCGTCTTATAGTTCCAAACAAAGGAATTAATTTCCTGCTGGCATTTGTCTAGCTGTTTAGGATCGAAGGCCAGGGGAATGGTGTTAAAAATGAAAGTAAATTTGGGGAGGATGGACATCTTTACTAAGCTTATTCTCCCTAATATGGTCAGTGGGAGGAAAGTCCAAGATTTTATTAACTTCCAACAATCTTTGAAGACCTGATCTAAGTTGGTCTGCACAATGTTACCAACTTCTTGAGTGATCCGTATTCCCAAATAACGCATGGAGGGGGTCACAGCGAGCTGTGTATTAGTGATGTTCCAGGTCATTATTTCCGTTTTGCTTGAATTGATTTCGTACCCCGAAATCCGCCCAAACTCCTCCGCCCTCTTAATAACTATGGGAAAAGATCGAACCGGATCAGACGTATAAATAAGGATATCGTCTGCGTAGAGGGCTACCCACTTTTCCCATCCTCCAAATTCAAAAGAGGGGATGTTATGCTCTTCTCTCAAAACCTGCGCAAAAGGCTCGATATATAAATTGAATAGGAGGGGAGAAAGCGGGCAGCCCTGCCTAGTACCCCTCATCATTTTAAAAGGCTCTGTCAAGGCACCATTAACCAACAATCTAGCCCGAGGGGCTCTATACAGGAGATCGATAACTCGACAGAAATGGGCCCCAAAGTTGAACTTTTTCATTACCGCGTCCAGATAGGGCCAATTGACCGTATCAAATGCTTTGGTAGCATCTAAAGTGAGGGTAGCCAGGGGAAGAGAGAAGATGGAGGCAATGTCGATTGCACCCACCAGGTCATGGGTAAGATCTGCCAACTGACGCCCCTTTATAAACCCTTTTTGGTCTTGATGAATGATTGAGCCAATTTCGCTCCCCAATCTAGTTGATATAATGGCCGCAAAGATTTTGTAATCGTTATTGTGGAGCGAAATTGGCCGGTAGGATCCGCAGTCAGTCGGGTCCTTACCCGGTTTGGGGATCAGGACAATAGTTGCTTCACTCCATGACTCTGGGGGTGCCTCTCCGTTCAAAAGAATACCGTTGAAAAGGGCAGTCAGTGTTGGAACTACGACTGCACTTAAAACACGATCAAGCTCTCCTGGTAAGCCGTCAGGACCGGCCGCCTTCCCTCGCTTTAATTGTCCGATGGCTTTACTCACTTCTGCCTCAGATATTTCCCTCTCCAGATGGCTACTCTGTGATGTTGAGAGAGTTGGTAGGAAGACCTTGTCTAACCAGGACTCCCTTGCCGCAGGGTTGTTCGTGATCTCCTCCTTATATATCGCCTGGAAGAATTCCTGAAATGCACTCCTGATTTCCGAGTTAGAGGTCCTAGATGTAGCTTTGCATTCTAATTTTATTTTCCTAATATATTTTTTTGCTTGATCCGATCTTATTTTCCAAGCCAATACCTTGCCTGCAGCTTCCCCAAATTCGAAATGGGAGATCTTACTCGCCCCTATCTCTTAGCAACCCTTTCTTGTAGTATATTTTCGAGATGTTTTTTCAGCTCGGCCCGCTTCTCTTGTTCTTCTACTGAGCCTATGGAAGGACCAAGCTTTTCATCCAAAAGACGCATTTCCTGCTCTAGATTTCGAATTGCCTCTCTGTATACCTTCCCTCTGTGGGAGGTTCTGTTTGTTATACAGCCTCTCAGATACGCTTTCGAGGCCTCCCAGACCATAGCTAAGGCGGCAGAATCCAGATTGATTTCCAAAACCATACTAGACTCTGCTACCAGAAAACTGACTTCCTCTTCTTCTAGTAGAATCGTCCGGTCAAAAGACCATGAGGCATGTCTAGTCTGCTGACCATAATTTAAAGTGAATAAGATAGCTGAATGATCAGACAAGTGAGAGGGAAGGTATTCCAACTCCGTCAATGCGTCTTTAAAGCAATAACTAAACAGTGCATAGTCAATTCTCGACTTATGCTTGTATTTAAAGTTCAGGAAGGAGACCAATTTATTGCCTGCCCTTTCCCTCCATAAGTCCGCTAGGCCTAACTGTGTCATTAATGATATTAGGGTTTGCCTTGATTTAGATAGTATACAGGCTCTGGAGTTAGGTGACTTGTCAAGCTTGGGGTTTAGGACTATATTAAAGTCACCTACCCAAATAACCAGGTCCTGGGAAGTAATCAGATGGTTCTGAATCCTGTTCAAGTAAGATGGATCATCTTGATTTGGGCCATAATAGCCGACTAATATATAAGTCCGATCCTCTGCCGAAATTTTTGATAGCAGCCATCTCCCACTGTGATCCTCTTTATACTCCAAAATCTGGGCTTTGGCCTGTTTTTAAAGATAATGAGGATCCCTCTTATATTAGCATTTTGATCTGTGCATAGAAACTTATCCACCCATTTCTGTTTTTTCAGCATATCAATAACTTCAGTCTTGAGTAGATGTGTCTCCTGAATGACAATGACCTGCGCAGGGGAGTTTCTCAAATACTGTACAATTCTATATCTTCTATTCCTCACACGCAGGCCATGGACGTTCCAGGATAAGACCTGCAGAAGGGTTTTATCAGTTTCCTACCCATCCCAACCACCAACCCAGAAGGCCCAAGACCCATAAGTACGACTGCTGACAGCACTTAGCCTGAGGATACTCACTAACAGGACATTTAAAAAGCTTAGTTGACTTGACGAGGGCTGACTTATGAGGATATTTAAAAGTTTTTTCCCCTCCACCCAGTGCCCCCCTCCTCCCACCTCCCCTAGAAACCCCCCCCCCACACTCACACTGGCCAGATGCATAGCCAGGTTTGCGTCCTCAGACAGACCCCCCCTCCTGCACCGCTTGACTTAAGCGGGGATACCGACTGAAGAGAGAAGGTGATAGAAAAGTGTGGCACCTAATAACCTGAATAAAGTGAAAAGTGAACACCTTTACCCCCTATTGTATTACATTCTTATTTAGTTATGTGTGTATGTTTTTTTTAATTATTTTATTAGTTATTACCGTTATATATATTTTTTTACATGTTTCGTTATTTTTTTTTTAATTATTATTATTTTTTTAATTATCAAAGGCTTCCTCACTGAAAACCTCCAAAAAGAGTCGAGGACCCAGCCCAAGATATTGAGAGTTTTGAGCTACTGTCACTACCCCCTATCGTATTGTCATACTTGGATGCAAAGGTATATTAGCTCCCCCCCGCGCGAACGATCACCAATGGATTCTATCAATTCGTCAGCCTCGAGAGGGGATCGGATATTGTAAATTTTATTATTATACATCACACGCAAAAAAGCGGGGAACCTCATCTGCTCTGTTGCCCCCACTGCTCTGAACTTCTCCATTCTTTGGCCAAGCTCCCACTGTCGGTCTAGGGTGGATTTAGATAGATCAGACCGGACTTCAAAAGAGAAGTCTGGAGCCTTTAATGACTTGGCCTTCAATGCGAGGTTCAGGATTTTCTCCTTCAGTGTATATGTAAGAAAGTTGACCAGTATCTTTCTGGGTTTCGTTCTCCCGGGGTTTAAGCGGAAGGGGTCTCTATGTATCCGCTGGATGTCTCACACTAGCATATCCGCCGTCTCGTCCAAATTTAGGGAGTCCTTTAATAATGACACCACGAAGGCCTTAATGTCTCCACCCTCTTTCCCTTCCGGGATCTTCAGGAGTCGAAGGTTGTTCCGCGTGAATAATTTTCTAAAGACTCAACCCTTTCCTTCATGGCATCCCCCTCTCTCCGTAGACTTTGGATCCTAATCTCAGCTAATTCCAAATTGGCTTTTAGTGACCCCACCGAGCCCTCCAGGGTCTCTGTTCTTTCATAGAGACCGTCTACTTTCTTCTCGAGGGTTTCACATACTGCCCTGATCTCGTTCTGATTTACTTTTGAGACCATGAAACCACTCCTTATCTCCTCCCTCATAGCTGTTAGAAGTGTCTCGAGTGGGCCTCCAGTCCCTTTCTCTCCATCCACAAACCCCACACTTGCCCCATTTATCTCTTCAGTGACCTCCCCAAGGTCGATAGTCTCCTTGGCACTATCTATTGTCCCAGAAACTTCTGCTATAGCCAGAAGATTATTGGTCTCATTATCGCTATCTTGAGGGGCATTGGTCATACTTTGAGATGGGGGAGAGGACATGCTCCCTTTGGGGGTACTACAATCAGTAGAACCTACCGGGAGGATTTCCAACACCTGAGGCAGTGCTTTAAAATAAGAACGCAAAGAGGGTGTAATGCGGACTGCACTACTTTGTAATTGCTCATTTTTACCTTTGCCCCCTTTCTGGGAACCACTGCTTACTTTGGAACGTTTATTCCCTTCTTTTCTTTTGGCCCCCTGGGTAACACCACTTCTGTCCCTGGCTCTATCGGCCTCGATTACCGCCTCGGACACATCCGCAGACTCAGCTTCAGCCCCCACTTCTCTGCATGCACATGCGCATTTCTCGCGAGAAATGCGCATGCGCGAGTGGCCGCGCATGCGCATTGGTATCCAAGACGGCGGCGCGAACGAGAAGAGGGAGCCCTGAGACGCAGCGGACAAGGTAAGTGCGTTTTATTTACTTTTCTTTTAGTATTTACTCAAATTAGGTATGTAGGGGAGGGGGCAGGCGGCGCGTAGTGGGGCTACACGAAGTGCGTAGGTGGTCGTAGTTTCTCGCCCACTTTGCGTAGCTTCGCGTAGCCCCACTACGCATACTACGCCCACCCTTAGTAATACTTAGACGTGATAAATGTGTGTTTCTCACTGACAAAGTAGAATATCTGGAGAATCTCATCAGTGAATGGGGGTTTGAGCCTAAGCAAAGTTTGGTGGAAAGTATTGTTAAAGCTAAAGTGCCAGTTGATAAACGTGGTCTCAAATCCTTTTTGGGCCTATGTGAGTTTTAATCCAGGTTTATCAAGGATTATGCTCCGAATGTACAGCCTCTTTCCTTCATGTTGAGAAGGGGTATTGCATTTGAATGGAACAAAGGATGTCAGGATGTGTGTTGAATGGGTGAATAAACAGCTGTCTTCACGGACGGTTCTAAAGAACTATGATCCAGAACTGCAATGTGTGTTAACTGTTGACACAAGTAATGTGGGGTAGGGGCTGTTCTCAGCCAGGTGAAAAATCTGTGTGTTGTCTGACACTGAAAAACAGCATTCTGTAATAGAGAAAGAATTGTTGGCCTGTTGGTGTGGTGTCATGAAATTTAGAAAATATATTTGGGGAACACATTTTGTTATCCAAACTGATCACAAACCCCTAATTTATATTCTGAGTGGGAAGATCTTGAAAGGGTTCACACCCCGCATTGCATGTCTTTCAACAAAATTGTTGCAATTTGGTTTTGGTACAGAATATATTCCTAGTCAAAAAAATGGGTGTGCTGATTTCTTGTGCCGTTCTTCTGATTGGTGTGAAGATTACAAGATGTTGTGCAGTGACTAGGACAAGGAAAATTGTATTGTGGCTTCTATTGATTTGCCATTGTTTGGTGCCTTTTCTGAAAAAGATTGGAGAGATGCTCTAGAGCAGGTTTTCACACTTATGTCAGTTAAAAAGTTCATTGAGGTTGGTTGGCCCAAAGAGAGGAATGTAGATTTATGATCTCAAAACATTTGTATAGATTGCTGATGAGATGTCTGTTGAGGACGGGTTGGTGTTGAGAGCGAACAAGTTTGTTCCTCCCATCACTTTGAGGAAGAAGATTATCGTAGGAGCTCCCGATGGACATTCGGGCACTACCATGACAAAGAAAAGGGTACGCTTATCTTTCTGGTGGCCTAGTATGGATCAAGAGATTGATTTGTTCATTAAGAATTGTGTCATATGCTCAAGTTGTGACAAATCTATTAAGACATGAACCCCATTTCTTTGTCCTATTGAATTGCCCTCAGGTCCTTGGGAAAAAGTAGGGATTGACATTGTTTGACTGTTCAATGCTCTCAAAAGTACTTCTAGGTTTGCTATTGTATTGATGGACTATTATAGCAAGTGGCTAGAAGTTAAGTTTGCCAATGAAGTGACTTCTAAAGCAGTTGTTGAATTCATGAAAAACTTTTCCTCAAGGAAGTATTTCTTGCAATGTTAGTTTCTGACAATGGTTCACAGTTCATCTCCGATGAGTTTGAAACATTTCTGATGACCAGTGTTATCAAACATCTTAGAAGTTCACTTTATCATCCACAAACAAATGGATTGGTAGAGAGAATGAACAAGGCGTTAGGAGAGAGTATTCAGTGGGCTGTTGCAAACAAATGTGTAATTGTCAATGCTACCAAAAGTATGCAGTGGTTTTATCATACCACTCCCCATTCAGCAACCGGTGTATCTCCATTTGAATTGCAGCGGGGTAGAAGAGCAGCAACAAGTTTTCGTCCGGTCTGGAAGAACAAATGGGTACAGGCCAAGAAGGTTTTGCTTTCTGATGAGATTGTTAGGAAAATAGTCTCTTCCTTTCAAGAGAAACAAAAATGCAACATTGATGTGAGAAACAGAGTCAAGGATGTGGAAGTAGAGGTGGGTGACTTAGTTCGCATTTCTAAACCTGTTCATGTAAACAAGGGTAAAACCAAATTTGGTCCTCCTGTCAAGGTAATCAAGGTGAATAAAAATAGTGTGCAAGTTGCGAGTGGGAAATGGTGGAATGGTAAGAGAGTTGTTCGAGATGGACATGACTTTGGAAATTTACTGAAGAATGAGGCTGAGAAAAGTGATGGTCGTCACACTCTCGTGTGTCATGGGAATTCTTCTGGTTCAGATGAAATACCTTCAACTTCTGGTGACTCAGCTAAGGATGTCAAATTGAGGCATAGTGCAAGGAGAGTTTCTTTTCCTAGCAAGTACCGTGACTTAGTCTAATTTGTATCTTATAATCTTTTGATCTGGGAGTATGTTCTTCTTTGTGATAATGTTTAATGCAATTGTATTTCTTCTTTTTTTTGTGGTGGGTATCTACTTTATGCCATTTTATTAAGTGCTTTTTGCTTCTATATTTCCTCTATGCCATTATACTCTGTTTGGTTTATTCATTTCTGTTATCTCCTTGTATTTGGTATAAGTATTGTTATACTGTTTATACATTTTCTAAAGGGAAACGCCATGTGGCATTCTGCTAATGCTCTCTTGTGCTGAGCATGGAATGCAAACTCTGCCAGAGTTCCATGCTTATAACGTTAGTCGGCGGTTGCGGAGGTTTCCTGCCTGCCGGACAGCTCGCTCTGTCTTGAGGTTAATAAAAGACGTTTTCTCACCTGATCCGGAGTATATGTCGCTCTTCTCCATGACATGCTTCCACTTCTGTGATATGGCACCAGCACAGAGGCAAAGGGATCCCTTAAATTGCATGGGATACACCCCCTTGCAAATGAGGTAACAATCTCTGCAGATAGCGCTGGTGCTTTATATACTATTATCGGTATTACAGAAGGGACTGCACAAGTGTCTGCGGCTCCTTCTGTAATACCAAAGTGCCCCGGGCGCACACAAAATGGGCTAAAAACGCCTGTTGCGCCCCCAGGGCACTTTGTGTAATTCGGCCCCAGGGTAGAAAAGTATTAGAAACTATGATAAATCAGCACACCTAAAATGTATATATATGACAGATTACAATACGACCTACAACACTACCCTAAACAAGCTAATACATACTACACTAATAAAGCACACACTAAAATAACACTAACAAAAAACTAGCCTAACTAACTCATAACACCTCCCCCATCTCTAAAACAAAACTCTTAATAAATAACTTTAAATCAGTCATACGTAAACCAGAGAGCAGGAATTGGAAGCTGCAACCACAAAATGTATGATTAGCTCAAAATGATAACACAGACTACAAAATAAAATAAACTAGAAACAAAATGCTGAAATTATGATGCTTGTCACCCTTAATAAACGATGGAAGAAAAAACGTATACCATTTAATTATGGTTTTAAGTTAATCAAAGCATGCTAAAAATTTAAAAATAAATTTGTATATTTATGTACATATAAACAAAGTGCTTCCGATGATAATTTCCCCGTGTGGCCTCTTTCCTTTTGACATTGGAGGAGTTCTGGTGTATATTTTCACGCTAGCCAGAAGCGTGTCAAGAGGCCCCGCTCTGCAAGTTGGCTGGAGAGTTGCTGGCACCTGCGTTTGCAGAGCTTCTTCTTTCCCTAAGGTATTGGATTCTCTCCAGCCCGCCTCAACGAGTAGGAGATACAAGGGCTGCTGCTAAAGGCAGCTTGTGACTTCACGAGGGGTTCTGTTCACTGCTACTTAAACCTGCAGCCAGTGGACACTTATTTCATGAGGCTGGACCATAAGGGACCCGAGGAAGCACTTTTTATTTTTTTGCAGAGTTTTTATATAGCGCGAACTAGAACCGAACCGAATCAGTTATCAGAGCGCTTTACATAGCACCAGTTACGTAACATGAGGACACACTTTCATTTTAGGCACGGGGAGATTAAGTGATTTGCCCAGAATCACAGGGGGTTTTTGGCGTCGTTACCGAGACTCGAACCCAGTTCCCCAGGTCCGAGGTCGAGCGCCTTAGCCGTTAGGCCAACCCCTCTCCCCTTTGAATACACACGACAACCAGGACATTTCCATCTAGTCACCCGTGTTTGTCCTGCATAGCACCAGTTGATATGGAAGGTTTGTCATCAAATCCAGCTCCGTGCAACTTCCACCCAGGCAAGAAGATCTCTGGGAGATGACGTGTGTACAGCATTACGTGAGGGGCAATCACCTGACCAGGAGCTCTGAGTGCCCCCGCCAATAAGGGGGATGCAGGACTCATTTATACATCAGTAGGGCAGCATCCTTGCATAACAGTGACACCTGAGGAAGGCTGAAATAGCCGAAATGCATTGTGCCTGATCACTTTTTAAATAAAGGGCTTCCAACGATATTTTCCCTGTGTGGCCTCTTTCCTTCCAACATTGGAGGGGTTCTGTTGTATATATATATATATTACTCTCATTCATCTCTACAGTCACTAGGCACTAAGTAATCCACAGACACATAATCCCCTACTACATATCGAGCAGCAGGGAAAATGTACTATACATACATTTCTCCCCCTGCAACGGAATCAATTATTAATTTATTTTTAACTAGTACAGTGCACTAGTGGACAAGGCGGAACAATTGTGAAAACAACATTTTGTTTTGAACTTTATTTATAATTTCAATTGAACAACACATGATTACACACTGAAGTATTTCTTTTATGTTGTTATGCACGCTGCGTCGCGCCTCTATACTGCACCTTTAAGTATGTGTGGAACTCACTTGAGGTCATGTGACCAAGATCTCGGTTGAAATCAAAACGTGTAGTTTGTCTGCAGAATAAACCCACATATTTCACAAACTGCAAACCAAACTGGCTCGTCTTTTCTGCAGCAAATCGCTGGATTCATCTTCGTATTTGTCAGCATTGGCGTCCGCTCAACGAGCCCCGAATTGTCAGGAAGGACAGTGTTTTGCCGCCAACCCGACTTTTGGAAACCGAAAGAACACGGCCGCCGGATGTAACCTTAAGCCTCTAGTCTGAAGGAGCAGGAGCTCCACACAGCAACGCAACGTATCAGCACCGGGAGTCATTGAGACCGAGCGAGAAGTAACTTGAGAGGACAACAGATCAGCCCTGAATCGCCCGATATATGCTTGTTTCTTTGAAGACGTACCCGACAGTTACTTCTCCACCAGTGCAACAGTATTGAACACGAGCGGTAATCAGGTTACGCCAGAGTCTGCTTGTAAACTCATTTACTGAAGCGCGGTTTTGCAAAGTGTATTCAAGTCTATGAGACTAGTTTATTAGCAGAGTTTTCATGGCAGCAGAGTGGTTGAAAGGGAGGGAAGCATCTGCCAATTTGATATTCAAAAAGAAAAATGCCAAAATCAGGGGCAACACCGGCACCCAACAGACAGTGTTACCTGAGGTATCCACAGTTAAGCAAATGGGGGACCAGCTAGAAAGATTGCAGAAAAAGGAAACAAGCAGATGGTGGGAGACCACATCCCTGCAAAACTATCTAGAGGTCAACAGAATCCCACGAGGGCTGAGGTTTTTATCATTCCCAAACTGAACTGCCCAAAGCCACAACTACTTAAAAATTGGACAGAGATCACCAACACTTGCTCCAAAAACATGCTACACATGCTGATAAAGAATGCATAGGATGAGCATAAAGAACTGACACAACAGATTCAAAAGCTGATGGACGACCTGAAGAAAAATCCAGACCAAAATAAGGACAAGAACGTCCTGAAATCAGTTGATGAGAGAATAAAGTCTTTTGAAAAAGGAGTAATTGAAAGAAAAGAGAGAAAATTTCAACGCGATGAAAGAGACTATAGCACTGGGCGAATATTAACCTTTGCGAGAAAGTTTGATAAAATGATAGCGGATATGGCAAAAGACAAAGCCCTGGGAATAGCGGATACAGGTACAGATGGTTCCATCACCAATTTAGGTTCTGACCAGGAATCTGTTGACAGCGGTGCATCTAACCAGGGGGAACTATCTTCTTTTTCCGAGGAAAAGCACCTCATACAGAGGAACCATGAACAGTCGTTCAGGGGAAAACCTGGGGGAAGAGGAAGAAGCGCCAACACGAGAGCAAGAAAAAACGGTGCAGGAGAAGAAAAGAACAGCAACACTGGTATGAGAACAAGAAGCCAGGACAACAAGAAGAAATAATGGAGGACACCTCTCAACAACTGAAGGTAATGAACCTTTCTACCAGACCAATAACAGTTACAGAAGAACATGTCTTAAAACTAGGTTTGTCCTATTGTCCTGATACTCCCATAGACTATGCCCAAACACGTATCGATCTCTACCAATTTGTATGCAAAGTTAAACTGTTTAAATTGCATACCCTACGGGGGAGTGTGAACACTAGGAATATCGCCCCACACGAGTTCAACAATGACACACCACAAACATTAGAGATAGCTGACATCCACGCCTTAAACATCATGCATGATCTACACAATCAAACTTCTGCACCTACAAATACACAAAACCCGCTGAACTGCGGGAACGATGACACCACCCTACATTCACTAGGTATAGAAATAGGGGCTCCGGGTCTTACCAAGTTTAGAGCGCCCTCCAAATATGTGCCCTAGACACCAAAGGACAACCTTGATTTGTTCCATGAGACAGTGAGCCATAATTTGCTGAAACTCTTTGATATCAGCCCCAGACCTAAGAACATGAAGAAAAACTGGGAGCAGTCTCTAACTTAAAAAAAGATGACAAAATAGCCATTAAATAACCAAAACAAATGCCAGTACTGAGACCTGATAGACTGAATAACTTCATAAAAGACTGCAAACATCAATTTGTAGTCCCCAACATGGATTGAATCCAACAAACTTAATTTTTATTTTATTTTTAGGTTTCATGAAGGACCCATTGTAACAAATTATTTCAAATATGTGTGACAACAACAACACTTGTGAAAAAACAGACGTCAACATTCAAATGACAATAAAATTCAAAAGAAACCAACACCCTCCTGCACATTCATACCTGACTCAAAACCTGATTCAACTAACATACACATTAATATACATATGTACAAACTCCTGAGACATTCACACTCAAAACATAAAACAAAGCAAAGCCTTGCGTTACCAAGATGGAACAGTTTTTTTGGGGTAACAGAGTGAGCTATTTAGGCAGAACTGAATCTAATTTACAATGCATTCCTGCCTCCCCAACATAAATTCTGTTTCACAAATCAGGACAAATGAATTTTAACACAAGCTACACAAAAAGGTCGACGCGTTTCAAACCGGACCCTTTGTCCGGTTCTCATCAGGACCAGAAGAACACCTGAAAGAGGATACAAGAGAGAGTACCTTAAAATCCCGAACATTTTCGAAAAAAGTCAAAAAGGTAAGCGCCAGGCCAAGCCTAGAAGCCTCCTACCTGGAATGACAGTTTGGCTTCAAATAAGTTCGAACAAGATGTGTGTTACTGCAAGAGACAACAACATGAAGTTAGTACCCATCCCTACATCCGTTCTAAACAGTCACTGTTAGGGGACTCATAGAGGCCGGTGGCCCAAGCCCTGAAGATTGAAATATACCTGAAGGTTTCGGTACTGCGCCGCTGTTGGCAGAAGTGGTTAGGCGGAGGGGCCGACCGTGAACGTCACACAGGCTGTGTGGGACTCTTGGAGTCAGTGGTCACTACAATTGAAAACATGAGAGTTTTACTGTGAGCTGGTGGCCATTAGTGAAGGAGCTGGTTAGAGCGTGTGGCCAACACCGCAACTTACAAAGCATTGACTTCCTTGACATCAGGCTGATGGTAGAAGAGGGCAAACTGACCACAGACCTTTACAGAAAAAAGACAGCAGGAAATTCCTCCTCAATTCAGCTAGCTGCCACCCGCCCAATTTTAGATGGAGTGTTCCATATAGTGAGTTCTTGAGAGCAAAAAGGAACTCCAGCACAGAAGTCTCATACAAGAGTAGGGGATACCCAACTAAAATGCTACGGAGAGGTGCCACAAAAGCTGACTCTATCAGCCACGATGATGCTCTTTTTTCCCCCCCAAGACACTCAACAGAACAGACAACACTGACACACCAGTCAGATTCATTACTACCTATAGCACTCAGGCAGATGAGCTCAGAAATATCCGGAAAAAAAATGGCATATCCTCACACAAGATCCTCTACTTGAGGCAAAGCTAGGGCAGTCACCAGTAGTCACATACAGAAAGACCTCATCTCTTAAGGACATTCTAGTGGACAGTCATCTACAGACCAACAAAAAAACTTGATTGGATCAAAGGGGAGACTTCTATAAATGCAGTAAATGCAAAGCCTGCAGCCATAGTGAAAATGTAAAGGAAGTAACCCTGGTTAAAAAGAAAATGGAGGATCACTAAACCCATCATGTGTGGGACTGACTCCGTTGTCTATGCCATCACTTGTCCATGTGACAAGTGGTATGTGGGGTCAACCACATTTCCAGTCAAAAAAAGAATTCTGGAACACTGGAAGGCGGTCACCAACCACGACTTCAGTTACAGTACATCAAGGCACTTTAATGAGGCACATGAGGGTGACTGGGCCAAGGGTAAATACTTTGGTCTAGCAACTATCCTCAGACATCCCAGAGGAGCAAACCGAGTTCAGGCCCTACGCCGACTTGAAACAAGACAGATTTTGCTGGCCGGTAGCATGTTCCTGACAGACATGAATAATGATGAAGAGTTATATGTGCATTTATAACACCTAGACACTTCCTGACAACCAATTCACGAGTTCCCAGTTGATACAACTACCAGAGCTTCAGAATTAATTTTAATCTCACTTGTCTTGGTTTTGGTTTTATTTTGTGTTGTTCAGCTTTATTCTTGTGTACTTTAGTCACTTGATACTGCCATTGTCTAATGTTACAGTAGTGCACTGCTGCAATAAAACACAGGAAACATTTTGAATGTCTAACTGCCTTATACCGAATTGCCTTGTGATGAATGATGATGGATGTTGTTATGTACATAGGTGAGGTGTAAAATACTGATAATTGTTTTTAATGACCTGTATCTTTATATTTCTGACCGATTGGTAACGCAACAAGAGAGAAGAGTAGCCACTGAATTATGGATAAGAGCACATGAGATCCAGCACGTTCACATGAACTGTCGTCTCTACAGCACCTCTTTTGCATTTTTAGCGTTACAGTCCCCAAATTGTAAATTACCACAAGGGACGTCGCCTCACCTGCACTTTAGATCTCAAACCAACCCATGAAGTAACTATATGGAACGGACAACAGGGCACTACACTCTAAACTCTCTTTCGTCTCTACAGTGACTAGGCACTAAGTAATCCACAGACACATAAGCCCCTACTACATATTTGGCAGCAGGGAAAATGTACTATTCATGCATTTCTTCCCCTGCAACAGACTCAATTATTAATTTATTTTTAACTAGTACAGTGCACTAGTGGACAAGGCGGAACAATTTTTTTTTAATTGTTTTTTTTTAAGTCACAAGTAGAACAAAAACAAGAGAGCGTTCATAGCCCAGAAAACAATAGGAAGGAAAAAGAAGAGAGAAAGGAGAGAAAAAAGAAGAAAAAAGAGATTGAGCATCAAAATATCGAAAATAAATCAGACATCAGACAGTCATAAACATAATATTTGTCCAAGCCAAATCTAAAATGCTTATAAATGAATGAAAATAAAGACAGTCCATAACAATAATAGAAACATAGAACATAGGGCAGTTAGTCCCACTGAAGACTTGAACAGACCCTCCCAAATTTCACTCTTGAACGTAAACCCCGAGCTTTAGCTAACTCTAGTTCCATTTCATAAACCCCCCTGAATAATAACCAAAAATCAGTAATTCTGGGACTAAGTACATCAATCCAGGCCCTAGCAATGCAAAGCCGTGCAGAAATAATAATAACTGAGACTAAAGGTTTGGATAAATAGCCCGGATCGGATACCGACCCCAATACTATTTCTTTCTCAGTTATTTCGATCGCCTTGCCTGATAACCTGCTCAGCACACATGTGACATCATACCAGAATGTAGTTAATCGGGACACGTAACAAACATATGTCTGAGATCAGCAGCATACTCATTACATTTAGGGCAGTATGACTTTGAAGAGACTTGGGAGGTAGCCCATTTCGAAATTTCCTGCGGGGTATAATATAACATAAACATAGTGTGATGTTGTTGCAACTTTAAGTTAATCGAGGAGATGGCAGAGTTTATTGGAGCCATTGAATCAACGACCTCTTGTATATTAATTCCAGTTGCAAACATACGATCGAGTTTGGCTACTATCTGCAATCTGTCATTTCCAATTGCAGACAGGAAGCTCTGATAAGCTTTCCCAATCTGACTCCGACCGAAGGTTTTAAAGATAGCCCGCAATACATCAGAAGTATAAGGGAGGGCTAACACGCCCGTCCCTTGTATAAAATAATCCCTGATTTGCAGGTACTTAAAAAATAAATTGTGGGATATCCCAAACTCATCTTTTGAAGAAGAAAACTACCTAAAACCACATTCATCATACATCTGCCCTAACCATATTATTCCACACTGTTGCCACATTCTACAAACAGAGTCCGAAAATATGCCCGGGAGCCTAAGAAAAAGCCATAAGAAAAAAAAATCATGTAAATCTGGCACAGCAAATGTTTTACAAATATCTTGCCAAAAACGATAGATGTGCCTAACTACCTTGAAATGAACTCTCTTAAAATAATTTGGGTCTGACATATATTGTAGAAGAACCCCACTGTTTGGATCAAATGTGAGCTGATACGCAAACCATATTTTGACCACTGTAGGTCCCAAAAGAAGACTCTGAATATGATTAAGTAAAGCTGCCAAAAAATAAGTTTTAAAACCACCTTGCTCATATGTCAGCTTAATATGTCTAAGAGCTCTCCTGGCTCTAAGATAGCCCCAAATAAAACTTCCGATAACGGAGTCTAGCCATTTAAAAAATGACATTAAAAGTCTTAAAGGAATTGAATGAAACAAATAAAGAAATTTAGGCAAAACATTAATTTACACTATGTTGCATCTCCCGTTGATAGTCAGGGGCAACCTGGGCCACCTCCGCAAATCAGCAGTGATTTTTTTGAGCAGAGGTTCGTAGTTCAAGGCCATAAAATCGACAGTGCAGCTACTGAGACAGACACCAAGGTATGTAGCAGTGGAAGTGATACCTAGCTGGGGTAAAGCGGGTACAGGTACATAATTGAGAATAGACTGTGTTTTATTTAGCTTGAGCTTATAGCCAGAAAAGAAACCAAAATGTTGTGCCTCATGTGTGATTACAGCTACAGCCACTTCTGGCCCGGTAGTAAATAAAGTGTTAGAACAGCAACACTCTTGCGCAATAGCGTCAAAGAACAACAGATATATGCCCAGATTATCGATGTTAAAGAAAAACTTCATAGAAGGTTGAAGGATAAAGTTGCCAACAATTTCCTCAAGCTTAGAACGAAGCAGTATGAGTATGGAGAGAGGGTGGGAAGGGTACTGGCTTACCAACTTGCAGATCAGAGGGCAAATTCTCACATTAAGAAAATCAAGGGAGTGGATTGTGCCACCTATACAAAGTCCGAAGATATAGTCGAGCAGTTTAGGATCTTTTACGCTAACTTATATAAGGAAGCTGGAACCTATAACCAACAAATGGCAAGGATTTATTTACAAGAGAGTGTTTTACCTTATTTGGACGTGTCTCAAACTCTGGGCTTAGAGAGTAACGCTGACCTCGAAGAATTGAACTTAGCTATCGGGGCTCTGCCCAGTGGTAAGGCGGTGAGTGAGGACACCATACCGTTGGAGTTTTAAAAAACTTTTAAGGAAGTGTTGTTGCCAGTTCTCCTTGAGTTGATCATCGATATACTGCAGGGAGGGGATGCTCCCCCTTCTTGGAACAGAACTAATATTGTGGTTTCCCCCAAATAGGGCAAACCTGTGGAGAACTTACGGTCATATCGACCGATATCCCTTATTAACGCGGATGCCAAAAATGTTTCCAAGCTTCTCGCTTCTCAGCTTGCCCCACTTGTTCATCTATTGGTTTCAGAAGAACAGCACGGTTTTGTTCCAGGTAGGGACACAGTAGCACATATAAACACTGCATTTGCAACTTTTGATGTTGCAGGTTATTTGGGTCAGCGGATTGGGATGCTAATGCTGGACACCGAGAAGGCCTTCAGTTGTGTTGCCTGGGGTTTTTTATGGTGTACTATGCTATCATTAGGCCTCGGTCGGAGGTTTCTCTCGGTGGTCCAGCGACTGTACCGCAATCCTTCTGCTGTTCTTAAACCTAATGGCTGTACATCTAGGGCAGTAAGTATACAGCGGGGCACGCGCCAGGGGTGCCCGCTTTCCCCCTTACTATTTGAGCCATTTGTCAGGCATCTCCTTCAGAATGTTTCCATCTTGCCTATATCCTTTAATGGTATGAGGTTAAAAATTACTTACGCTGCGTCGTGCCTCTATACTGCACCTTTAAGTATGTGTGGAACTCACTTGAAGTCATGTGACCAAGATATCAGTTGAGATCGAAACGCGTCGTTTGCTTGCTGAATAAACCTGCATATTTCACAAACTGCCAACCGGAGTGGCTTGTCTTTTCTGCAGCAAATCGCAGGAGTATTGACCAAGGCGGTATCCTCCGAAACGCGTTGGGTTTTTCTTGGCTTGATGCATAAATAAATTCTTTCAAGCTTCTGAAATTGCGTGGTTTCGTGTTTGGAGTGCATTGCGTACTTGGATGTACGGTGGAAGTGAAATGTTTGCAGGGTGACCTCGGCCCCTGTGATGCACAAACACCAGAGTGTCCCGGCGAATCGAGGAAGTGGAAAGGTTGTACAGTTTGTAGTCGGTTGACCTGGACGTGAAAAACGGTTGTGTTTCTTTGCCGATAACCAGCAGCTTTGGTGTAAGAGGTAACGGGATTCGGGATGCCTAGAAAAACTCATTAGCGCATTTTTAGCACCGCTATCCAATCTGGTAATATGTTGACATTTTAAATGGCACCCGCTTTATCTGTGATACGGAATCCGAGCGAGCAGACGGAGTGCCACGAAGCAAAGTATGCTTTGCAAAAGTGGCATTCGCGGCAGTGAACGAATTCGAAACAGGACACACCCCATCTTGTTGCGTTCCTAGGACGGCTTCGCCGCAGGAGGCTAGAAGTCCGTACAGGCTAACACGAACGCGTGTGTAATTCCCAGCAGGGTTTCACACCAGAAAGCTACTGGAAGTGAAACATAATTATTTTTGATAGTATCATTGCAATTATTGAACAAGCCAAGTATGGAATATGATATGGAAGCACGTAGGAGGCTAAGAGCTACAAAGATGTTTATCAAATCAACAGATCAAGTGCACGCTCATGAAAAAGCAGTGGCACCCACTTCTTTACATCAAAAATATTTGAAATTGGAGAAGCTTATGAGAAAAGAAATTTCCAAATGATGGGAAGCGATTACTTTGGAGAAATACCAAGAGGAGAAACGTGTCCCAAGGGGGCTCCGAATCCTCATCGCTCCCTCCTATGAGGATCCAGATCTGGAGTTAGCAGATGAATGGGCTCATAATCTGATGGACTGATCTAACCGGATGCTGTCTATACTCATTAAGTTTGCCTGGAAGGAGCGTGCCTCTGTGCTGAAGGCAATCGCTGAACTTAAAGAGGAAATTCAGAAAGAGGAAAATGCGGAAACCTTTACGAGCAAAATGGAGAAAATCCGCAAAAGAATTGATAAACATGAAGAAGAAATTATCGCGAAAAAGGAGAAAACATTTCTAAGGGATACAATAGACTACCAGTCTGGTAGAATATTTACCTTTATTCGGAAATATGACAATGCAAGTCGGAAGGTGGCCTCTGGTAACTCAGCTGTGGCACAAGCAAGTGGTGGCATTGAAATTGATGTCAGTGAGAGTGACATCTCAGAAGATGGAGCCCCTGTAACCGAAAAAACCCCAGTGTCATTGGTACATTTTTGGAAGGAATTTCAATTAATGAATAAAACACAGAATCAGCAAAACTGGCAAATAGATCGGGGTCGAGGATGGGGAAGGGGATACATCGGCAGAGGAAGAGGAAAAACAATTGGAGAAACACCACCAACTGCAAACAAGTCAGGAGGGGTGGCTGGAGGAGGAGCAACAGCAAGCCCTGTGGGAGTGGAAACAAGGGGCCAAAAAAACCAAGGGAAATGAAGAACGACATGAGTGTGGTAAATCTTTCTGATCGTTCATTGACTATTGTTGAACTTGACGTTTTGGGCTTTCTTTTTGTCCCACAACGGCATTCTTCTATCCCTAGGAGAGAGTAGACTTGTTTCATTTTACTAGGAAGCTAAGACTTCGCAAATGGCACAAATTCAAGGTCAAGGGAGTTTCCCTTTCAAGAACTAACGTAATAGCTACACCCATGGAAGAATCTATCAGTGAAGTTGACACTCTTATTGCTTTAAAAGAATTAGAACGAGACAATATAGATTCAACACCAATTGATGCTTGTTCATTAGGCTACACTGTCAATTTAAGTTGTCCAAACAATTTGAAATCGAAATCTAGGGGCATATTACCAACAACTAGCGATAATTATCGCTGTGTTGGCTTAGCGGGAATATTTCTATCGCCGCCCTTCACCTGTTTTTATCGCTGAGATACCTTGCTATTAGCAAGGTTTATCTCAGGAGCGATAAAAAACAGGCAAAATGCGTGAATATCGCTGTCAATACAGTGATATTCAGGCATTACCGTGACAATGCTCTTAGCCATGTTATCCACCTCTTATTGGATAATATGGCTAAGAACTGGTCAGGGCAGGCGTTAGCTTTTGGAGATATTCCGCTTAGCGCGAATATTTCCAAAACTACGCCTGTGTTGATCATAGGCGATAGCGATTGCAGCGACTGTTTTCAGTCGCTGATATTTTGGCACGCCCACTTTGCATGTCATTAGCGATAATTATCTCTGACATGTAAAGTGTGCCCCAAAATGCCCGCTATCGCCTACAAGCTGTCGCTAACTGGTGTTCGCGACAGCTTGGTAATAGGGCGATAAAATTATCGCCGCTTCAACTGGAAAAAGTCCCGCTAAAGCAGCGATAATGGCCCTTGGTAATATGCCCCCTATTTTCAATCCTACCCTACCCCACTGTGGCATTGATGTTTTTGAAACTTTAATGATCAATGATTTGAAAAACATAGCCAAAAGAAGGAAATGGAACCATGACAATTTAACCAAACAACAGAGATTGGCGGTTAAAACACTACAAATGGATCATGGTATTTTTATCTGCCAATCTGAAAAAGGGGGGAATGTTGTGGTTTTAAAAGTAGTGTTCTGATTGTTATGGGAAAACTTCAAGGGACAAGATAGAAGAGTCGAATCTTGTGTACCATAATATGCTTAAGGAATGGCACTCAGCAGGCCTTTTGGAGTGGGACGAATATTCTTTCCTTCTCAATCGTACTCCGAAAATTGCAATTTTATATATATTACCTAAATTGCACAAGAATCCTCAGAAACCCCCAGGGAGACCCATCGTGTCTTCGATGGGTTCCCTTTTGGAGAAAACATCACAGTATATTGACTTCTTTTTGTGCCCATATGCAGAAAATCTGCCATCCTATTTGAAAGATAGTAGGGATTTTTTGAGCAAAATCAGAAACATCGTATTGGAGGAAGGTTACCTACTTGTGACACTAGACGTGTGTAGTCTTTATACGTCTATAAAACATGAGGATGGCATACAAGCATGCCAACATTATTTGAATTCTCGCCCATTTCATTTTTGGAACACAATAAGATGCTTCTACAGATGATCCATTTCTGCCTTGAGAATAACTTCTTCATTTTTAATGACGTTTTTTTTAGGCAAAAACAGGGGACAGAGATTTGCACCTGTTTCGCTCCAAGTTACGCCAACCTCTTAATGGGGTGGTGGGAGCGACAGGTGCCCCAGCTGTTTGGCCAATACCACAGCCATGTAATATCTTGGCTGCGGTATATAGATGATCTTTTTATCATCTGGAAAGGTAGTCAGGAGGTGGTAACTAAGTTAATTTGCTTTTTTAAATCGCAATGAAGTAAATTTACAATTTGAATGTAAAATGAGTGAGTCCAAGATTGAATTTCTGGATTTAGAAATTAACATAGTTGACAACGAATTAACATCAAGTTTGTATCGAAAGAAAACAGCTGGCAATACATTGCTGCATGCTTAAAGTAGTCATCCTAGAGCATTGGTTTGCAGTATCCCGTATGGGGAATTTCTCCGGGTGTGGAGAAACTGCAGTAGTGAATCGAGTTTTGAGAAGGATTGTCAGTGTATGAAAAAGAGATTTCAGTTAAGAGGGTACAGCCCCAATTCTATTCAAGATTCATATACCAAGGCTGCAAATTTTACTCATCTTGAGCTGTTAATACCCAAAGAGAATAGTATTGGAGAGGATGAAAATGTCATCAGATACATCACTACATATAATTCTAATTCTGTAAATGTTCGAAAATGGAAAATCTTAGGCACTGAACCAGCATTGGTTAATGCAATCAAATATTCTCCCAACATCACATATAGGAAAGCTAACTCCTCAAAAGACAGATTATGTAAAATTGAAATTGTACAACTTATATCAAATCTGCGAGATATTCAGGGTTTCTATGTATGCATGTCGTGCAAAGCGTGCAAATACAGTTCAAATGTGAAAAGCGTGCATTATCCTATTGTGAATGCAAAAAGAACATTAAGAAACATCTAACATGCTTATCTGACCATTGTGTATATGTTTTAATATGCCCTGGCGCCAAGAATACGTGGGCAGCACTATGTTTGCTGCCAAGAAGCGCATTCTCCAACATATGAGGGCTATTCAAAATAAGGATAAGGTATCCCCAATAGCACGACACTTTGAAGAACTGCATAACAGCAATCGTAATTTGTTACGTTTCTTTGTGATTGACCGAGTGCCTCTTCTGGTAGAGGAGGAGACAGGATCCGTAGGTTGCGCCAGTTGGAGTCTAAGTATATCTTAGAACTTGACACGAAAATCCCAAGTGGTCTTAACTCCGAAGAGGAACTCTCTTGGTTCCTGGGAAACTAGAGCAATTGCTTTAGGCTTAAAGCAAGGTCTCTCCTGGGTGTGATTATTGAATTTTCTATTATCTGAAACCTCCTATATGCTGCTTCTGCTGTATTTAAGTGTTTTAATTCACTTTCACTATTGTTTAGAGATTTCTCATCAAGATTCTGTCTGAGCCACATATTATATTTGTTTTTTGTAGGTGGTGACTGCAAAAGAAACAGGCAACGACTATCAAAACCAATCATGATTATAGATTGAGTACTTTTTATGAATGATGCACTTTGCCCTTCTGATTGAGGAGATTCTATTTAACTGTTGATATTTCATTGGAAGTTATTTGCAATATGACAAAATAAGAGTATATGCTGCAATTATTACTAAGCTGTACCAGCAATAGAAGGAATTGATACGGCATGGTATCAATACAGATTTATCTAATGAGGGGGATGTATTATGGTTTGCCCACTTGGGATATAGGATGTATTTTGAATTACAGCTTGGTTAATTCGACCAAAGATATAAACCCAATTGGGAGTAAATGAAATATTGCAAATATGAACAATGTATTGGACTATGATTGTATGTTTTTTTTGGCAGAGGCAGTGCTATCATTTGGATAAATATAATATTATAAATTAGATTCATTATTTCCTGTAAAACTAATATAATCCACCATTGAGTATTAAAAAGCACATTGCCTTACGGATCAAAAGGACGAAAATGCCACATGAATTAATTTTCGTTATTGCATTTATGCGGGTACGTGTTTGCAATATATTTATTTCATCAATGAAACCTACAAATGTATTTTTATGAGTTAAATGATAATGGTTTATATGAACTTGAACAATAACACGGTACCGTTGTTTAATTAAACAAGAACTACGGATGTAGTCCTGTTGTTTGGCATTTTTGCATTTACTAGCTTAAGATGGCCAACAGAAATGGTGTGAATAGTCCATTGTTTGTTTTCACAGTGTTCACGTAAAGTTTAAATGTCAGATTTCCATTAACTTACTCACCCGTGACCAAGGCGGTATCCGCCGAAACGCGTTGGGTATTTCTTGGCTTGATGCGTACATAAATTCTTTCAAGCTTCTGAAATTGCATGGTTTCGTGTTTGGAGTGCATCGCGTACTTGGATGTACGGTGAAAGTGAAATGTTTGCAGGTGACTTCGGCCCCTGTGATGCACCGACGCCAGAGTGTCCCGGCGAATCAAGGAAGTGGAAAGGTTATATATATATATATATATATATATATATATATATATATATATATATATATATATATATATATATATATATTAACAACAACCCCTCCAGTAAAAGAAGTTCAGAGGCCAGACCTTTAATCGGGCAGAATCGGGCATGATGCATTTCGGCTGGATTGCCTTCTTCACATGCCGCTGCTGACAGGGTTTGTAGCTTTACCGCTCTTTTAACTTGCCTCCATCACTCCTATTGGCAGGAGTCTGCTACACCAAAATCACGAGGTCGGGTGACCACTGCAGCCGGATGTAGACTACAGTTCCCAGGAAGCATTGTTTCTCGGTGAGTATTCCGTTTTTGTAAATCATGGAGTTCAATTGCATGATGGACGAGCTTGTAGCAAGTTAAAGTACGGGGTGTCCAAAAAAGTTCTTCCCTGTTTGTCTGTGTGCCCTCAGGCTTCCTTGGGTCCCCTTTACACTCAAGCCTCGATTGCAGAAGTCCGCCGGGCCGTGAGACAGTGTTACCGTGAACCTGCCTCCTCCTGAAGGCACAAGCTGCACTGCAGCAGCCCAAGGCGTAGTCCGTGTTGCGAGGCGGGCTGGAGTCGTTCCAATTCCTTGGACATGAGAAAAATCACCGCAAAAGCAGGTGCCAGTGCTTCTCCAGCCTCTTGCAGAGCGGGGCCTCTTTTCACGCCTCTGGCATGCGTGAACCAAAATTAACAACAACCCCTCCAGTAAAAGAAGTTCAGAGGCCACATAGGGGAATTTCGGAAGACCTTTAATCGGGCAGAATCGGGCATGATGCATTTCGGCTGGATTGCCTTCTTCAGATGCCGCTGCTGACAGGGTTTGTAGCTTTACCCCTCTTTTATCTTGCCTCCATCCCTCCTATTGGCAGGAGTCTGCTACACCAAAATCACGAGGTCGGGTGACCACTGCAGCCGGATGTAGACTACAGTTCCCAGGAAGCATTGTTTCTCGGTGAGTATTCCGTTTTGGTAAATCATGGAGTTCAATTGCATGATGGACGAGCTTGTAGCAAGTTAAAGTACGGGTGTCCAAAAAAGTTCTTCCCTGTTTGTCTGTGTGCCCTCAGGCTTCCTCGGGTCCCCTTTACACTCAAGCCTCGATTGCAGAAGTCCGCCGGGCCGTGAGACAGTGTTACCGTGTACCTGCCTCCTCGTGAAGTCACGAGCTGCACTGCAGCAGCCCAAGGCGTAGTCCGTGTTGCGAGGTGGGCTGGAGTCGTTCCAATTCCTTGGACATGAGAAAAATCACCGCAAAAGCAGGTGCCAGTGCTTCTCCAGCCTCTTGCAGAGCGGGGCCTCTTTTCATGCCTCTGGCATGTGTGAACCAAAATTAACAACAACCCCTCCAGTAAAAGAAGTTCAGAGGCCACATAGGGGAATTTCGGAAGTCCGCCGGGCCGTGAGACAGTGTTACCGTGAACCTGCCTCCTCCGTGAAATGTCCAGCTAACTATAACACCCCTAAAACTTATAGTTTTTTGAGTGAATTTCAAAGGTTTTTTAAATGCTAATTCCTAACTATATAAGGCCTAAAACCTATGTTTTTTTCAGTGAATTTGCAAGGTTTTTTATACTAATTCCTAACTATATAAGGCATGAAACCTATGTTTTTTCAGTGAATTTGCAAGGTTTTTTAAGTGCTAATTCCTAACTATATAAGGCCTGAAACCTATGTTTTTTTCAGTGAATTTGCAAGGTTTTTTAAATGCTAATTCTTAACTATATAAGGCCTGAAACCTATGATTTTTTCATTGAATTTCGAAGGTTTTTTAAATGACAATTTTTAAATGTATTAATTGTTATTTTTTTTATACTGATTTACTACATTTTTGCAGGCAGGTGTTCAGAGGGCACGCCCCCTTTTTTACAACGTTCTGCAGCGCAACCCCTGGCGCGTTTGCAGAGGAGGAACTAATTCCCCTTGCATACTGGGGGTCCCTGGGGGGCAAGTAGCCCACCAGGAGCCTCCAGTATAAGCCAGGGAGCTGCATTACAGAGAGGTGTAATGAGGCCACACCCTTTTTTACACCTCTCTGCAACGCAGCCCCCGGGCATGTTTGCAGAGGGGGAACAAATTCCTCTTGCATACTGCGGGTCCCTGGGGGCCAACTAGCCCACCTGGAACCTGCAGTATGCGCCAGGGGCCTGCATTGCAGAGAGGTGTAATGAGGCCACACCCTTTTTACACCTCTCTGCAGCGCATCCCCTGGCGTGTTTGGAGAATAGGAACTAATTCCCCTTGCATACTGGGGGTCCCTGGGGGCCAAGTAGCCCACCAGGAGCCTCCAGTATGCGCCAAGGGGCTGCGTTGCTTTGCCCCGGGGGCGGCGGTCCCCGGGGCAGTGTGGGGGGGATTGTGGACCCCCCACACTTCTTTATCACTATGCCGCCGCGATTTGGTCCCCCCGGGGGGTAATTTAAAAAAAAACAGACCAGGTTTAAAAAAATAAAAATTGGGGCCTTTTTTGTCCTTGTGGGACCACCTGGGCAGGTCTAGGGGGTCAGGGTGTATCTACCCTGCCCCCTTTTTGTGTTCTTCACATTTGTTTTTCTGCTTTCTTGTTCCTCGGTCTATCTACACGCACACATATACACATATATATATATGCATATATATGCATTTATATATATGTATGTGTATATATATATACATACATATGTAAACATATATAATCTGCATATCTATATAAATACAAATATAAATGCATGCATACATATACATGTTATTTACATGAAAGACTAACTTAAACGAGGGCGAGATCTATTGCATTTTCAATGCTTGTTTACTTTGGTTCCATCAAGAAGGCATTCAGATGTCTCACACATTTGCCATTAATTCTGAATGTTAGCACTCTAGTTGCTCATTATATCGCTGTAGTAAAGCTACTGCTCACAAGGGAAATCTGCTGCTGGTATTCAAAGTGCATGTTTCAGTCTGCATGTCAGAATTTTTTTAATGAAATAAAAGAGGATTTGAGAAGTCACTCAAAATGTGCCCTAATTTTTCTTTCTGAAGCACTAATCATACTTTCTATGGCAAAATGAACCCCCTCATTTTGTTCCTTTTTAAATTAAATGTTTTCAGACTTACCACTTCATTCCAATCAAGATGGCTTCTGGTGTGCCATACTTTTGTCATAAGTAAGACTGTTAGCGCTCTAGTTGTTCTTTAGAACACTCTGGGACATTCTGTCATTGGGCTATACTTGGGCTACATCTGGGTGATATTTGGGCTACATTTGGGCTCTTTTGTCTCTGGTGGCCATCTTGGGAGACTGCATGTCAGAATTTTTTAATGAAATAGAAGAGGATTTGAGAAGTCACTCAAAATGTGCCCTATTTTTTCTTTCTGAAGCACTAATCATACTTTCTATGGCAAAATGAACCCCCTCATTGTGTTCCTTTTTAAATTAAATGTTTTCAGACTTACCACTTTATTCCAATCAAGATGGCTTCAGGTGTGCCATACCTTTGTAATAAGTAGGACTGTTAGCGCTCTATTTGTTCTTTAGAACACTCTGGGAAGCTGCAGTAGAACACAAAGGAATCAACTGACAGTCTCTGTCCTTGTTGGATGTACATGCTTTACTGAGAATGTCAGACTTCATTCTCACAAGACTGAGAAAGATAATGTGAATTTACAGAAAGTATGATTTCAGTTTAGCTTATAGATCCCCTTCCAAACCACTGTGGGAAAAGCATGAGATAATAGTTTTCTTTCAAACATGACTCATCATATCCCAGCAGAAGGCTTTTTCACATGGTAAAATCACCTTAGAACACACCACAATTCCTAAAATGAGTATGGTACCATCAACAAATGATTTATAATGTAACTGAAGTCCTAAAACCTTCTATTAACTGCAATGCTTTTTAATGAGGTGCTATCATGTATATTGGTCCCAAGATGGCTGCCAACACTTCTTGGATGAAGTGCTGACAGCCAATCAGATCTCACGATGAGATGTGTGGTTAGGCTCCGCCCAGATATATATGTGTTTTTGAAGTTAATTTTCATAAAAACCACTGGAGCAATGTTCACCAAATATAGAAAAGGCACTTCTGCGTACCAGTCCCTACAATTTAGCAAAGTTTGGCGTAATTCCATTCAGCGGTTCGGGCTGTAGCCTTGTCTATTCGTCCTATGGAAGTTAACATGGGGAAAACACGTTTTGGGACCCCCCTTTTTTCTCGGCCCCCGCATGACGAATCCCCCCAAAACTTCCAGGGAAGAAGCGGAGCGGAGCTGGCCTAAATTTTGGAAAATTACACGCAAATTCCTCAACCGGCGCCAAAGTTATTCCCAATAGAATGTTGCGGATTTCCTATGGTAGCTAGGTCCTAACTATATATACCTATATATATATCCTACTGGCGGTCGCCAGTAGGTAATTATAGTGAGAACCTAGTTACCATAGGAAAATCACAGCATTCTATTCCTAATAACTTTGGCGCGATTGACGAATCTTCACAAAATTCTCAAAACTTATGGCCCGCTCTGGTCAGCTCCTATCTTGAAATTTTCAAAGTGATTCGTCAAGGGGGGGGGGGGGGGGGGGGGGTGGGAGGGGGGTCCGAAAAAAGGGGGTCCCAAACATGTTTTCCCCATGCAATTTCCCATAGGAAACTATAGCCGCGGCTACCGCCTGAACTGCTGAACGGAATTACACAAAATTTGGGAAAAAGGTAGCCCTTGGTTCAGAAAGAACTTTTTGTGTTAAATGGTGTTAATCCATTCAGTAGTTTCTGAGAAATTTGAAAAGGAAAAAATATCGATATCTGGGTGGAGCCTAACCCCACATGTCATCGTGAGATCTGATTGGCTGTCAGCACTACATCCTGGAATTGCTGACAGCCATCTTGGAACCAATATACATGATGGTACCCCATTGAAATGCATTGTGATGAATCGAAAATTTTGAGGGTTACCAAAAAGAGAATTATAAAGGGTGATAACAGACTTAAGTTACATTAGAAGTCATTTGTTGATGGTACCATACTAATTTCAGGAATTGTGGTGTGTTCTAAGGTGATTTTACCCAGTGAAACCCTATTTTCAAATGCTTGTCCCATAGAGATTTTGGAAGGTGCCCCAGAAGCTAAAATGAGGGCATTTTTCTGTAAAAATCACATTATCTTTCTCAGTCATGTGAGAATGAAGTCTGACATTTTCAGTAAAACATGTACATCCAACAAGGGCAGAGAATGTCAGTTGATTCCTTTGTGTTCTACTGCAGCTTCCCAGAGTTTACTAAAGAACAGCAAGAGCGCTTACAGCCTTACTTATGACAAAAGTATGGCACACATGAAACCATCTTGTTTGGAATAAACTGGTAACTCTTAAAATATTTAATTTAAAAAGGAACACAATGAGGGGGTTCATTTTATCATAGAAATTATGGTTAGTGCTGCAGAACGAAAATTCAGGGCATGTTTTAAGTGAGATCTCAAATCCTCTTCTATTTCATTAGAAAATTCTGGCACACCTGAAGCCATCTTGATTGAATAAACTGGTAACACTTAAAACATTGAATTTAAAAAGGAGCAAAATGATGGGGTTCATTTTGTCACAGAAATTATGGTTAGTGCTGTAGAAAGAAAAATGAGGACATGTTTCAAGTGTGATCTCAAAAATCTTCCTGTTATATTTCAACAGGAGCGGCCTGTCAGTTGATGCCTTTGTGTTCTACTGCAGCGTCCTAGAATGTTCTAAAGAACAGCTAGAGTGCTAACAGTCTTACTTATGACAAAATTATGGCACACCTGAAACCACCTTGATCGGAATAAACTGGTAACTCTTAAAACATTTAATTTAAAAAAGGAACATAATGAGGGGGTTCATTTTACCATAGAAATTATGGTTAGTGCGTCAGAAAGAAAATTCAGGGCATGTTGTAGGTGAGATCTCAAATCCTCTTCTATTTCATTAGAGAATTCTGACATGCAGACTGAAACAATCACTTTCAATACCAGCAGTAGACTTCCAGTTAACTCCCTGATGAGCAGTAGCTTTACTGCAGTGATCTAATGAACAACTAGAGTGCTAACATTCTGAATTTATGGCAAATGTGTGACACATCTGAATGCCTTCTTAATAGAATCAAAGTAAAAAACTGAAAGAATTTCCTACTGAAGAGACTGCAGTAAATTAGGAAATTACGAAACTTCATAACAAATAAGTCTCCCAAGATGGCCAAGACAAAAGAGCCCAAATGTAGCACAAATATCACCCAGATGTAGCCAACATATAGCCCAATGACAGAAGTGTGCAAAACACTTTTTATTCTTAGTTTTTCTGCAGTTTTATATAGTGCAGACTGGTCAGGTATTGAAGCATTACATATTACTTGGACCCCTTATTGTGTATTTTGCACAAAGTACATAAGATTGATCTTGCGAAACATGGAACTTTACGATTCTGTTAACCTGAAGTTGGTCTGAAAGGGGCTGTGTAACACCGATTTTTACCTACTGGATTTAATTAATTCTCACTGTATTGTATTAGGATAGAGGATTTACTGTTTTTATGTACATTTTTATGATCTCTTTTTCTAAATCAGATCAAATAACGGACAGAGGCGAGGATTATGCATATCGTTCCTCACTTTATTTGCATAGCAGTTCAAAGAAGATGTAACACAACAATCATTGAACAAAAGACTACACAACCCATGAACCATTAGGGAGGTAGTTTCCAAGGCAACTATAGTCCAATCATATCACAGTTCATGGTATATAATTTCGTTACGTCACTTCCGCTTCCTCTTTCTTCACTGCTCGTCAGTTAAGTGCATTCCTTACATTCTTGGCTTAATCTGACGTTGTTGCTGTTTGTAAAGCGGTTTCTTGTGCACGTTATTAGCATTATTGCCTTGGTATTGATTCATATTCCCTGCGCAGCAGGGTCTTACCCAAGAGTGTTCTCCCCATAGCAGTTTC
Source organism: Lissotriton helveticus (assembly GCF_964261635.1). Taxonomy (NCBI): domain Eukaryota; kingdom Metazoa; phylum Chordata; class Amphibia; order Caudata; family Salamandridae; genus Lissotriton; species Lissotriton helveticus. Next base: position 1,580,236,892 of record NC_136067.1, on the reverse strand, counting down.
TCATGGTGTGCACTCTGCGCGTGGTGAGATCCTGTCAGGCGTGTCTGGTCCGAGCTAGGCAGCTCCGCCAAGCGCTCCCGCTGGTCTTTACGCGTGTTTGGGAATCCAGTCACTCCTTTAGTGTCTGCTTGATTCCTGATCAACCCTCGCCTAAATTTGACACCGCTGCGCGTTGATTTCCCCACACGGCCACATTAGTGACCAGTATTGCACCTCAGTCTATTTTTATAAAAGATTCGGGGAAAGCCCAGCTGTTGGAGCACAGGCGAGGGTGCTGCCTTAAGGATTTTAATATTTACAACAAGGGGTGGTGAGGGACAGAGTCTCTGAATTAAGCAGAATACTCTCACCCTGTCAAGAGATCAGGGCTAGATCCAACACCGTTTTTTAGCTCACTGCACCATCCCAGTTTCAGAACCTGGCTGTATGCAAATTAGTCTGTTCCTGTCCCAGTGCATGATGGGAACAGGGCAAACCAAACTACAAAAGCCAATTCTTACACTGGGAAGGAAACAAGCTTCCGGGGACCGGTTTCTGGCATTACAGCCGTCTTCGGCCCGGCTTGCTTGAATCCTGATGGTGCAATGAGCAAGGGACTCATGTCTGAGTATACCCTTCCACGCTTAGGGTGGACAAAAATATTTACAACAAGGGGTGGTGAGGGACAGAGTCTCTGAATTAAGCAGAATACTCTCACACTGTCAAGAGATCAGGGCTAGATCCAACACCGTTTTTTAGCTCACTGCACCATCCCAGTTTCAGAACCTGGCTGTATGCAAATTAGTCTGTTCCTGTCCCAGTGCATGATGGGAACAGGGCAAACCAAACTACAAAAGCCAATTCTTACACTGGGAAGGAAACAAGCTTCCGGGGACCGGTTTCTGGCATTACAGCCGTCTTCGGCCCGGCTTGCTTGAATCCTGATGGTGCAATGAGCAAGGGACTCATGTCTGAGTATACCCTTCCACGCTTAGGGTGGAAAAAAATATTTACAACAAGGGGTGGTGAGGGACAGAGTCTCTGAATTAAGCAGAATACTCTCACCCTGTCAAGAGATCAGGGCTAGATCCAACACCGTTTTTTAGCTCACTGCACCATCCCAGTTTCAGAACCTGGCTGTATGCAAATTAGTCTGTTCCTGTCCCAGCCCCTTGAAAGGGAGGTTCAGAAAGAACTCTTTGTGTTAAATGGTGTTAATCCATTCAGTAGTTCCTGAGAAATTTGAAAAGGAAAAAATATCGATATCTGGGTGGAGCCTAACCCCACATGTCATCGTGAGATCTGATTGGCTGTCAGCACTACATCCTGGAATTGCTGACAGCCATCTTGGATCCAATATACATGATGGTACCCCATTGAAATGCATTGTGATGAATCGAAGATTTTGAGCTTTACCAAAAAGAGAATTATAAAGGGTGATAACAGACTTAAGTTACATTAGAAGTCATTTGTTGATGGTACCATACTAATTTCAGGAATTGTGGTGTGTTCTAAGGTGATTTTACCCAGTGAAACCCTATTTTCACATGCTTGTCCCATAAAGATTTTGGAAGGTGCCCCAGAAGCTAAAATGAGGGCATTTTTCTGTAAATTCACATTATCTTTCTCAGTCATGTGAGAATGAAGTCTGACATTTTCAGTAAAACATGTACATCCAACAAGGGCAGAGAATGTCAGTTGATTCCTTTGTGTTCTACTGCAGCTTCCCAGAGTTTACTAAAGAACAGCAAGAGGGCTTACAGCCTTACTTATGACAAAAGTATGGCACACATGAAACCATCTTGTTTGAAATAAACTGGTAACTCTTAAAATATTTAATTTAAAAAGGAACACAATGAGGGGGTTCATTTTATCATAGAAATTATGGTTAGTGCTGCAGAACGAAAATTCAGGGCATGTTTTAAGTGAGATCTCAAATCCTCTTCTATTTCATTAGAAAATTCTGGCACACCTGAAGCCATCTTGATTGAATAAACTGGTAACACTTAAAACATTGAATTTAAAAAGGAGCAAAATGATGGGGTTCATTTTGTCACAGAAATTATGTTAGTGCTGTAGAAAGAAAAATGAGGACATGTTTCAAGTGTGATCTCAAAAATCTTCCTGTTATATTTCAACAGGAGCGGCCTGTCAGTTGATGCCTTTGTGTTCTACTGCAGCGTCCTAGAATGTTGTAAAGAACAGCTAGAGTGCTAACAGTCTTACTTATGACAAAATTATGGCACACCTGCAACCACCTTGATCGGAATAAACTGGTAACTCTTAAAACATTTAATTTAAAAAAGGAACATAATGAGGGGGTTCATTTTACCATAGAAATTATGGTTAGTGCGTCAGAAAGAAAATTCAGGGCATGTTTTAGGTGAGATCTCAAATCCTCTTCTATTTCATTAGAGAATTCTGACATGCAGACTGAAACAATCCCTTTCAATACCAGCAGTAGACTTCCAGTTAACTCCCTGATGAGCAGTAGCTTTACTGCAGTGATCTAATGAACAACTAGAGTGCTAACATTCTGAATTTATGGCAAATGTGTGACACATCTGAATGCCTTCTTAATAGAATCAAAGTAAAAAACTGAAAGAATTTCCTACTGAAGAGACTGCAGTAAATTAGGAAATTACGAAACTTCATAACAAATAAGTCTCCCAAGATGGCCAAGACAAAAGAGCCCAAATGTAGCACAAATATCACCCAGATGTAGCCAACATATAGCCCAATGACAGAAGTGTGCAAAGCACTTTTTATTCTTAGTTTTTCTGCAGTTTTATATAGTGCAGACTGGTCAGGTATTGGAGCATTACATCTTACTTGGACCCCTTATTGTGTATTTTGCACAAAGTACATAAGATTGATCTTGCGAAACATGGAACTTTACGATTCTGTTAACCTGAAGTTGGTCTGAACGGGGCTGTGTAACACCGATTTTTACCTACTGGATTTAATTAATTCTCACTGTATTGTATTAGGATAGAGGATTTACTGTTTTTATGTACATTTTTATGATCTCTTTTTCTAAATCAGATCAAATAACGGACGGAGGCGAGGATTATGCATATCTTTCCTCACTTTATTTGCATAGCTGTTCAAAGAAAATGTAACACAACAATCATTGAACAAAAGACTACACAACCCATGAACCATTAGGGAGGTAGTTTCCAAGGCAACTATAGTCCAATCATATCACAGTTCATGGTATATAATTTCGTTACGTCACTTCCGCTTCCTCTTTCTTCACTGCTCGTCAGTTAAGTGCATTCCTTACATTCTTGGCTTAATCTGACGTTGTTGCTGTTTGTAAAGCGGTTTCTTGTGCACGTTATTAGCATTATTGCCTTGGTATTGATTCATATTCCCTGCGCAGCAGGGTCTTACCCGAGCGTGTTCTCCCCATAGCAGTTTCTCATGGTGTGCACTCTGCGCGTGGTGAGATCCTGTCAGGCGTGTCTGGTCCGAGCTAGGCAGCTCCGCCAAGCGCTCCCGCTGGTCTTTACGCGTGTTTGGGAATCCGGTCACTCCTTTAGTGTCTGCTTGATTCCTGACCAACCCTCGCCTAAATTAGACACCGCTGCGCGTTGATTTCCCCACACGGCCACATTAGTGACCAGTATTGCACCTCAGTCTATTTTTATAAAAGATTCGGGGAAAGCCCAGCTGTTGGAGCACAGGCGAGGGTGCTGCCTTAAGGATTTTAAGGGCATTTGTTCTGTGCTCACACCCTCTGCTATCATGTCTTCTCCAGAAGACCATTTTTACTACTCCTACCAGGAAGTGGAGGAGGAATGGCCCCCCAGCTTCTCCCTCCAGCAGTGGACCAAGCCCTCTCTCTGGCTATTTTTAGGGTGCTTGATCCTCTGAGGAATCAGGTTGATACGCTGACTAAAAGCATCCCTGCGGTGTTCAGTGACCCATATCTGGTGGTGGCGGCGGGTCCCAGTAGCTCCCAGATGGGGAATAAAAGGGCTGTTAAGCATAATGCGGGGCACTTGGAAGGATTTGGTAAACTTATGGAGACCTTCCTCAAGAGTGCGCGGACGCTAAAACATGCACCCTGCCGAGAGGAGGAGGAGCCTGGAGAAAATTGCGACACTGTCACCACTATTGTAGACCCCGATGGCGGGTTTCCCTTAGAGGGAGAGGGTGTATCGGAAGACAATTTACCCTCCGATGAGGATAAGGACTCGGGGCATCCCTGGGGTCCAGAGCCCCACTCCTTTCAGTCCCTGGTTGGGGACGGGGTCCACTCAGACATGTTCGAGCCTACCCAACTTTACCATCCTAGGTCGGCGGAGTGGACCCCTGACGCCAAAGTGGCAGAGTATGTGGTCGGGAAAATCCATCAACCCCTTGAAAGGGAGGTCAGGAATAGGATGAGGGGAGACTGCCCCAGGCCCTCACTGAAGGGGAAGGTGGCACACACAAGTGAAATTGATGAGAAACTATGTACTTTTTTCTCCAAGTATATGAGGGATCCCAAGAAAGGAATTGATAGGTCTTGGACGTGGCAGGGCCCTGACCCAAATTATTCAATTGGCGGAGCGTTCAAAAGAGTCAGGATCTTCTTTGTCCATGGTTATTGTGGCTGGTTGGGCGCACTACCCTAAACCCTAAAACACTACCCTATCCACTACACAAACACCACTGCACTGCTCTAAACCCTAAAACACTACCCCCAGCACGACACCCTAACCTACCCAAACATAACTGCACTACCCTAAACCCTAAAACACTACCACCAGCATGACTCCCTGCACTACACAAACACCACTGCACTACCCTAAACCCTAAATCTACACCCAGCACAACCCCCTACACCACACACACCACTGCACTACCCTAAACCCTAAAACACGAACCCCTACACTAAACAAACACCACAGCACATCCCTAAACCCTAAATCTACCCCCAGCATGACCCCCTTCACTACACAAACACAACTGCATTACCCTAAACCCTAAAACACTACCCCCAGCATGACCCCCTTTACTACCCAAACACAACTGCACTACCCAAAACACTACTCCTAGCACGACCCCCTACACTACCCAAACACCACTGCACGACCCTAAACCCTAAAGCATGACCCCTACACTAAACAAACACCACTGCACTACCCTAAACCCTAAAATACTAGAACCCAGCACAACCCCCTACAGTACACAAACACCACTGCAATACCCTAAACCCTAAAACACTACCCCTACACTACACAAACACCACTGCACTACCCTAAACCCTAAAACACTACCCCAGCATGACCACTTACACTACACAAACACCACTGCACTACCCTAAACCATAAAACACTACCCCGTGCATAACTCCCTATACTACACAAACACCAGTGCACTACCCTAAACCCCCTCACACTATATAAACACCACTGCACTATTCTAAACCCTAAAACACTACCCCCAGCACGACCCCCTCACAACACGGACACCACTGCACTACCCTAATCCCTAAATCTACCCCAGCACAACCCCCTACACTACCCAAACACCACTGCCATACCTTAAACCCTAAAACACTACCCCCAGCATGAGCCCCTACACTACCCAAACACCATTGCACTAACCTAAACCCTAAAACACTACCCGCTGCACTACCCCCTACACTACACAAACACCACTGCACTGCCCTAAACCCTAAAACCCTACCCCAGCACTATCCCTACACTACCCAAACACCACTGCACTACTATAAACCCTAAAACACTGCCCCAGCATAAACCCCTACAATACACAAACACCACCGCCCTACCCTAAACCCTAAAACACTACCCCAGCATGACCCTCCACACTACCCAAACACCACTCATCTACCCTAAACCCTAAATATACCCCCAGCACGACCCCTACACTACCCAAACACCACTACACTACCCTAAACCATAAAACACTACCACCAGCATGACCCAGTACACTACTCAAACATCACTGCACTACTCTAAACCCTAAAACACTACCCCAGCACGACCCCCTACACTACCCATACATCACTGCACTACCCTAAACCCTAAAACATTACCCCCAGCACGACCCCCTACACTACTGCACTACCCTAAACCCTAAAACACTACCCCCAGCACGACCCCCTACACTACCCAAACACCACTGCACTACCCTAAACCCTAAAACAATACCCCCAGCATGACCCCCTACACTACCCAAACACCACTGCACGACCCTAAACCCTAAAGCATGACCCCTACACTAAACAAACACCACTGCACTACCCTAAACCCTAAAATACTAGAACCCAGCACAACCCCCTACAGTACACAAACACCACTGCAATACCCTAAACCCTAAAACACTACCCCTACACTACACAAACACCACTGCACTACCCTAAACCCTAAAACACTACCCCCAGCATGACCACTTACACTACACAAACACCACTGCACTACCCTAAACCATAAAACACTACCCCGTGCATAACTCCCTATACTACACAAACACCAGTGCACTACCCTAAACCCCCTCACACTATATAAACACCACTGCACTATTCTAAACCCTAAAACACTACCCCCAGCACGACCCCCTCACAACACGGACACCACTGCACTATCCTAATCCCTAAATCTACCCCAGCACAACCCCCTACACTACCCAAACACCACTGCCATACCTTAAACCCTAAAACACTACCCCCAGCATGAACCCCTACACTACCCAAACACCATTGCACTAACCTAAACCCTAAAACACTACCCGCGGCACTACCCCTACACTACACAAACACCACTGCACTGCCCTAAACCCTAAAACCCTACCCCAGCACTATCCCTACACTACCCAAACACCACTGCACTACTATAAACCCTAAAACACTGCCCCAGCATAAACCCCTACACTACACAAACACCACCGCTCTACCCTAAACCCTAAAACACTACCCCAGCATGACCCTCCACACTACCCAAACACCACTCATCTACCCTAAACCCTAAATATACCCCCAGCACGACCCCTACACTACCCAAACACCACTACACTACCCTAAACCATAAAACACTACCACCAGCATGACCCAGTACACTACTCAAACATCACTGCACTACTCTAAACCCTAAAACACTACCCCAGCACGACCCCCTACACTACCCATACATCACTGCACTACCCTAAACCCTAAAACATTACCCCCAGCATGACCCCCTACACTACTGCACTACCCTAAACCCTAAAACACTACCCCCAGCACGACCCCCTACACTACCCAAACACCACTGCACTACCCTAAACCCTAAAACAATACCCCCAGCATGACCCCCTACACTACCCAAACACCACTGCACGACCCTAAACCCTAAAGCATGACCCCTACACTAAACAAACACCACTGCACTACCCATAACCCTAAAATACTAGAACCCAGCACAACCCCCTACAGTACACAAACACCACTGCAATACCCTAAACCCTAAAACACTACCCCTACACTACACAAACACCACTGCACTACCCTAAACCCTAAAACACTACCCCCAGCATGACCCCTTACACTACACAAACACGACTGCACTACCCTAAACCATAAAACACTACCCCGTGCATAACTCCCTATACTACACAAACACCAGTGCACTACCCTAAACCCCCTCACACTATATAAACACCACTGCACTATTCTAAACCCTAAAACACTACCCCCAGCACGACCCCCTCACAACACGGACACCACTGCACTACCCTAATCCCTAAATCTACCCCAGCACGACCCCCTACACTACCCAAACACCACTGCCATACCTTAAACCCTAAAACACTACCCCCAGCATGAACCCCTACACTACCCAAGCACCATTGCACTAACCTAAACCCTAAAACACTACCCGCTGCACTACCCCCTACACTACACAAACACCACTGCACTGCCCTAAACCCTAAAACCCTACCCCAGCACTATCCCTACACTACCCAAACACCACTGCACTACTATAAACCCTAAAACACTGCCCCAGCATAAACCCCTACACTACACAAACACCACCGCCCTACCCTAAACCCTAAAACACTACCCCAGCATGACCCTCCATACTACCCAAACACCACTCATCTACCCTAAACCCTAAATCTACCCCCAGCACGACCCCTACACTACCCAAACACCACTACACTACCCTAAACCATAAAACACTACCACCAGCATGACCCAATACACTACTCAAACATCACTGCACTACTCTAAACCCTAAAACACTACCCCAGCACGACCCCCTACACTACCCATACACCACTGCACTACCCTAAACCCTAAAACATTACCCCCAGCACGACCCCCTACACTACTGCACTACCCTAAACCCTAAAACACTACCCCCAGCACGACCCCCTACACTACCCAAATACCACTGCACTACCCTAAACCCTAAAACAATACCCCCAGCATGACCCCCTACACTACCCAAACACCACTGCACTACCCAAACCATAGAAGAGAAACCCCCACCCCATGCCCAATCCCCCTTACCTCTCACTCCTCGTGGTTCCTGCTTCACGTTGTCTCTGAGGGGCGGTGCACGTCATTGTGAAGAAGCGGAACAGCCTCTGCTTCCTTACAACAATGTGGATTGTGTACATGTTTTTTAGAACGCATGGTCATTTACCATACATACCTTTACAACAACATTTGTTGTAAAGGCATACGTGGTAAATGACCATGCGTTAAAAAAATGAGTAGTAATGACTTCGCGATGTATAACGCATGCGTGGTAATGCATGCGTTGTAATGGTATCGCGAAGTAAAAAAGTTGTTGTAATGGCTGTTTACAGATCGAAGCTGGCCCCTGTTCTTCAGTGAGACGTTTATTTGATTAACTAGGAGGAAGGAATGTGTTTTTTTACCGAAAAGTGCATTCCCGCCTGTTGTATTGTGAAAGTGTCCGTGTGGCCTGGTTTCACTTCCGGTGAGAGAGTGGAGGAGTCTGTTTGGATCTAAAGGAGTTCTGTTGTTGGACAGGTCCGTCTTGACACGTCATCAGAAAGCATAGCTAATGGAAAGCATCCTCCCTGAAGTGTGGTGCAGTGCCATGAGAGGTTAACAAGTGTGCGTCCCACCGCAGTATGACCATACCGCGTGACCCATGGTACGGGAGACAGAAGCGGCATTGCAGGTCCTCTTGAAGACCATTGTAGCACTAATTTTACATGTTGGTACTAGGGCATTTTAACTTCGTTGTTCCTACCAGATACAAAGAGAAGATCCTGTGTTATTCAGTGCCCTCGTTACCTTTTTGTGGGGTGTGGTGCTTGTCATTTTGTGCCCCGCCAGTGCACACGACTGGGCACAGGGTATCTTCCCTCAGATCACTGGTTTCAGTTTCTGGAGTTGGAGTAGCAACATAAACAGTTGCTCCCAAAGGACTAGCCTGAACACTTAGGTGAATATCCCCTGCACCAGCATTCCACGGAAATTCTTTCCTAGCTCTCCCACATCGACGAGGACGTCATACTAGCACGGCTCCACTCGCGACACCATATGATGTCTTCAGAGCCATAAGAGGACCTCGTCAGCGTGCTGGTGTCAGTTCCACCCATTTTTTCCGTGCCACCGAGGCAAACAGGCGGACCAAAGACATTTTCACTTGTATACACGGTATAATAAATATATATATATTCACTGAAAAAAACATAGGTTTCAGGCATGTTATAGTTAGAAATGAGCATTTAAAAAACCTTAGAAATTCACTGAAAAAAACCATAGGTTTTCAGGCATGTTATAGTTAGAAATTAGCATGTAAAAAACCTTAGAAATTCACTGAAAAAACCATAGGTTTCAGGGGCGTTATAGTTAGTTGGACATTTCACTCGTACAAAACCATAGAAATTCCCCCGTTATAGTTAGTTCAGCTAACTATAACTCGCCCGCCCGCAATGCACTGCTGATGACGTCACATATTAGATCACTCATGAAATGGTCAGTGACATCACTCATGACATCACTGATGACATCTCAAATGACATCACTGATGACATCATTCTAGTGATAGAGTGGCAGATCTCTCACTTTAATATAACCTTTGATACACACACTCAAAAATACAAACTAACATTTTCAAAACAATGGACATACCTATGGTTTTTTCAGTGAATGTATATATATATACACCGCCAACAACTGGATGAGAATGTGTCCACATATTATAGATATATTGACGATGTCTTTTTAATATGGCGGGGAGATTTAGCATCAGCAGTCAAATTCATTGAAGAGATCAATGTTAATGACTTTAATTTGAAGTTCACATCACACATTCACCCAACTCAAATTGACTTTCTTGATGTAAGGCTGCAAGTGGAAAATACTATGTTCAGAAAACCCACAGCAGGGAACATTACGCTCCATGCGAACAGCTCACACCCTAGACACTTGTTGGCCAATATACCTTATGGGGAAATTCTAAGACTAAAACGAATATGCCGCAATAATGGAAACTTTAAAACCTGTCAGGAAGATATGTGGACTAGACTCATCAAGAGAGGATATAGTGATCAAATCATAAATGATGCAATTGTAAAAGCCCAGGATCGTCCACGATCCAGTTTATTTGAGAAAAAAACCAACAACACTGGGAAAAAAGATGAAAATGATTCTATAGATAGCCCGAGATTGATCACTACATACTCAAGACAGGTACACAAAATTAGAACTATCATACAGAAACACTGGCCCATCGTATTAACAGATACTGTTCTTCATGAACGCCTGTCGCCTTCTCCTACTATAACTTTCAGAAGGGGCAGATCAATGGGCAATGATTTAGACAAGAATTCCCCAGAAACGAGAAAGTCCGTGAATTGGTTTCAGCCAACTAGGGGCTTTAAACGATGCACAGCTTGTCGAGCATGTAAATTTGGGTGTAGTAAAACATCTTACATGACCCCATTTGATGCATCTCCAGTGGCAATTAAGGGCAGCTGTAATTGCAAAACAGAGTTTGCCGTGTATGTCCTGACCTGTACCTGTGGCCTTAGATATGTGGGAAGCACAAGGCTACAGGTACATGTCAGGATACTACAAAATCTAAGAGCCATCCTTCATCATGACACAGCTTACCCAGTGGCACGACACTTCAACAAATGTCATAACAGGGATCTAAACTGTCTGTCTTATTATGTCATTGGGGCAGTGCCAGCAAGCAAAAGAGGTGGCAACCGCGACAAACAATTAAGACAGCTGGAAACAAAATTTATCCTTGAATTAGACAGTAAGTGGCCACGGGGAATGAATAATGCAGAGGACATGCACACTTATTTATAAACCCAGTACTTTGCTCCAACAAGTATTAACATAGCTATTAATTCAACTATGTATACTGATGATTATTGTACTTGCAAAATGAAATACCTATGAAAGATGCCATGTCAGTAACTCTCTCTCTTAAAAGGAGAAAAAAATACTTTTAACAAACAATGATGATATTATATATTTTAAGCAATTTTACAAATCTTTTATATAGTTTTTAATAGTGGTTTTTTATCCGGCTGGAGTAAAAACTTTACACTGTTGAGATTGTATGAAATGAGATTTTGCTTTTAAAGGATATATAGATATATATTTATCATGTTTGTAAGGGAAACCTTAGATGAAATTTCACTTTATATTTATTCACTGTTGGTTGTATTTTTGCACAATTCCTGTTGCACTTTATGTACAATTCTTTGCACTAGAAAAAGGCACTAAAGCACTTTCGGTTGCGTATTTGCACATATATATAATTTTGGAGTCAATGAGTTGATCAACAAGATAAAATGAAGTCTAAAAAATTTGATAAATATCCCTCTCTACAGTGGACAAATTTCGATGTGATTATAACATCATGGATTTAACCAGCGAAAATATGTCTTTTATTCATTTATTTATTCATATGATTATCAGTATTTATACTGATCAATGTTTTAAATATTGAGACTGCAATTGAGAACAATAGTGCTAAAATGTGTTGATATTTCTTTGAAGGCATTCATGCAGCAATCATGTTGGGAACTACGAGAACTATATATAGTCTGTTGTTTCTGTCCAGCATCATGTGACCCAAACCATCACCGGGGAAGGGGTGTGTACATTGTGTTAACCACATATCAAAAAGTGAAAAATGCATAATGAACGCTGAATGTGAACAAGGGCTCCTGCAGCCCGAAACTCGTCGTTGCTGGCTGGGTTGAACAACTAATAAAAACTTACCTTGCCTGAAAAAACGCTGTGGTCGGTCTGAGTTCCTGCTTCGCCCCGAAAAAACGGAAGTGGCCGGAATTATTGGTGCATATATATATATATATATATTACCTACTGGCGGTCGCCAGTAGGTATATATAGTTAGGATTTTTTCTCTATGGGTTTTTTGAAAATTCTATGTCTAATAACTTTGGCGTTTGTGGACGGAATCGGCTGAAATTTTCAGGAAAATGGCACATTTTGTTTCTGAGCAGCCCTTGAAAATTTGGGGGGGGTTCGTCCAGTGGGGGCCGAGAAAAAAGGGGGGTCCCAAAACGTGTTTTTAACATTGAGTTTTCCATAGGGCGGTTGGCCTCACTTTTAGCCCGAACGGCTGAATGGATTTGCACGAAACTTGGCAAAATTGTAGGGACTGGTAGCCCGATGTGCCTTTTGTAGGTCTCAATATATGTGCTCCAGTGGATTTTGAGAAATTAACGTTTAAAAAAAGATATATATCTGTAACAGCGGACCGGTTAGCGCTCTGGTTCGCGGACTTTTCGCGCAACGGAGCTTTGTGAAGCGAAGCTGATTGGTTCTCCGGCGTCTGTCAACATTCCAAACAGTCCGTAGCGGCCGCCATCTTGTCTCTCGGTAGGATCGAGAGACAAGAGGAGGTCAAAACAAAGGGGGAAATAACTATAAGGGGGCATAGTAGATCCTCGCTGACCCCCTAGGTTTGATGTGGAGGTTTTAAAAGGGCCCCGCGGGGCAAAAAAAAAACAAAATAATAATAATCGAACGGCTGAATGGATTTGCACGAAACTTGGCAAAATATTAGGGACTGGTAGCCCGATGTGCCTTTGCTAGGTCTCAATATATGTGCTCCAGTGGATTTTGAGAAATTAACGTTCAAAAAAAGATATATATCTGTAACAGCGCTCCGCTTCGCGTACTTTTCGCGTTACGGAGCTTTGCGAAGCTGATTGGTTCTCCGGCGTCTGTCAACATTCCAAACAGTCCGTAGCGGCCGCCATCTTGTCCCTCGGTAGGATTGAGAGACAAGAGGAGGCCAAAGCGAAGGGGGAAATGACCATAAGGGGGCATAGTAGATCCTTCCTGACCTCTTAGGTTTGATGTACCATTTTGCCAAGTTTGGTGTAATTCCGTTCAGCCATTCAGGCTGTAGACGTATGTAAATGTCCTATGGAAAATTGCATGGGGAAAACACATTTGAAAGTGTTGAAATTTAGAACCAATTAAAATGTTACTTTGGTTTTGTATTTGTGTGTGATGAAAGTTATTTGGTTATGTATATATCTCAAATGAGAGGAAACCACAGCCATTTTGTGATACTACTGTCTGAGGTACATTTGTGAGGAATTTTTGGTGGTGAATTTCTGGTGTTTGATTTACACAGTACTAACACTTCTGCTACTTTTAAAAAGGTGAGTTGTTAATTTGTAAGGGGAACTATGTTGTACACTTGAAGATAATTTGAAAAATGTTTTCTGTTATTTATTTGCAGTCCTTCTGTTATACTAAATACTTGATAAAGTTAGTTTTATATTATGTATTACTAAAAACGATAAATGAAACTGATTATTTTTTTCTGCAATTTACAGCAAGCAATTTCAAAATAAAATGGCTCACAATGAAGAGACCGTGGCAATTTCTTTTGAATTGTCCAACACATTGATTGAAATTGAGAGCACCAATAATGAAATATTGTCACAAGGAGGACATGACTTGTATGATTCCATTAGATTGATTGAAATGGACAGCACCAAGAATGAAATATTGTCACAAGGAGATGACTTGAATGATTCCACTACATTGATTGAAATTGAGAGCACCAATAATGAAATATTGTCACAAGGAGGAGATGGCTTGTATGATTCCATTAGATTGATTGAAATGGACAGCACCAATAATGAAATATTGTCACAAGGAGGAGATGACTTGAATGATTCCACTACATTGATTGAAATTGAGAGCACCAATAATGAAATATTGTCACGAGGAGATGACTTGAATGATTCCACTACATTGATTGAAATTGACAGCACCAATAATGAAATATTGTCACAAGGAGGAGATGACTTGAATGATTTTTTTGATCAATCTCTTGATGGCGAATTTATCGAGTGTTTGGAGACCATAGAGTTACAAGAATCATCATTGGAGACTTTTAATGAGGACATTGCTGATGAGGACATGTTACTAGTTCTTTCAAATTTAGAAAATTCTGAAGAATAAATTTATATTTAGAAATCAAAAATTGTTTGAGACATTATTCATTTTTATTTTTAATTTATGAGGTTGTAGCGAAATGATTGTAGTATAAAATGAGACTTATAGTATAGAGTGCAACATTTTTATGTTACATGGTAAGTTTACTCATATTTACTTCCCTTCTGCCACTATATTATCTCCAATGTGTATTTGACATGTCTTCTTCATCTCCGGCCTCCTTTCTCTCACTGTGTGTCTCCGATGCATCTTATCGCTGGTATTTTGTGTAATTACAGAAGAGAGTAAAATAAAATAGTTCGGAACGTGAAAAGGGGGCAAAGTAGAGTACTCCTCACCCCCTAGGCCTTTTTAGGCGGTCCCAAAAGGATCAGTTTCTGCTTTCCTGAGAGATTATGGTATGAGTTCCATATACCACAATAACTTGCATTACAACATGCAAGATATCTATCTCCTATTACCAACTTTTGGAGATATTCGCGCTAAGCGCGAATATCTCCAAAAAGTAACACCTGCCCTGAGCAGTTCTTAGCCATGTTATCCAATGGGAGGTGGATAACATGGCTAAGAGCATTAGCTCGGTAATGCATGAATATCGCTGAGTTTTTAGCGATATTCATGCATTGCGGCCGTTTATTATCGCATTTGCGATAAACCTTGATAATAGTAAGGTTTATCTTCGATAATTTCTGACGATGCTTAGTGGTAAAAAATTGGTTGGTAAGCATCGTTAGCGATAAATATCGCTTAACTTTGGTAATATGCCCCAACGTCTGTTAACGTTCGATTCGAAGGAAATGAGGAAGTGTTGAAAAACATTGTCTGCGCCATCTTGCCTTTTTTGAAATGCCACACTTTTGTCGTGCACGGCAGCCATTTTAGGTGTCTTGACCAGACCCACTCTCTGCACGCTGTCGATTCGTAGCATGGCTCCTCACCCACGCAAGCATCTTCCCTAGGCACTGGTCACCACCGCTCTCTGTCTTATGCATGGGCAATAAACCTCCCCCCATCTGCGCTGCTCTTCCCTGAGAATCACACTCTGTGCCCGCCCGACACCTCCCTTTCGCCCTATTCACTACCGCACCCTCTGACACTCCTCTTTCTCTGTGTCCGATTGTCCAGGCTATCAGCTAGCCCTGCAGATGTAGTTTATGGCCCCAGCTGTAAAGAATCACCCCTCTTCAAAGGAGTTATAGTAGATCAAGGCCCACACTCGATGAGATCCGTCACACCACACGTGTTCCTACTATCTGAAAACCATCCTGTATTGTGATTGGGGAGGGGACCGAGCCTGAAGCGGAAGATTCCAGGAATGACTCTTTGTACATCAAAGTTTTTACAATTATGTGTCACATTAAAAATATATAGCACTCCAACAAAGTAGTAGGAATATAAAACTTTAATAACATATAAATATATACAACAAAACAAAAACAGTAAAAACATTTAAACAACGAAGAGACCGTGGCAATTTCTTTTTAATTATCCAATAGATTTATTGAAATTGACAGCACCAATAATGAAATATTCTTGTCAGTAGCGGTCTGTTGTGCGAATAGTTCCAAGGCAGCAGAACGCGCTGAAATCTAGATGGCACGAAAGTGATGTCTAGTAAGTTGCCGCCCAGCAAAAAACGGCGTGGGGCGCCGCGGGGGTGAGTGAGTCCAGTAGACACCACAGCTATTCTTACCGGCATTGCAGAATTACTGCTGGGGACAATGCCTGTGCTGTAGCAGGGTCACAGCAGAAACAAAAAGGATTCTGTTGAAGATGTTGTTGGTTTTCAATTTGAAAACAGTTCTGGTGTCAACTGCTATGCTAATGTAGTGGTTAATGTTTTGTTTTCTCTAGAAAATGTAAAAGAGGGGGAGGCAGTCCAAAGTTCCGTTAAAAGGGCAAAGGAAAGGATCGGTGGTTTGAACTATCAGTCAAAAAGGGGAGGGGGTGCAATAATTTTTCCTACCGGGTCACACTGTGCTTTCACCGGAAGTGAGGTCTGCAGGATTCTAGTAATTCAAAGTGAGGCTGGCGCCAGCATGGGAGCGCCGACGTCCCGCGGATACAGTTTCGTCACTCCACGGGCGATCATGGCAGTCATTCCCCATCGGGGGTCGGAGACTCCCGCGGCTCCTCTAGAATCTTCAAGGTCGTGGAGGACTACGGTGGTGGAGTCAACCAGTGACCGGGCCATTTCTTTATGCTGGGCCCGCTCTTGCCAGGTCGACCGCCATTTTGAGAGTTCGGCAGCTACCGGCGATCGCGGGGTCACATGAGCGGACGGGCTCCACCCTGCCGGGCGAGACGTTGCAGCATGGCCACAGTGGAAGAACCGTTTTCCGGGCGCCTGGAGCGCTGAGGGTGCAGCTGGGAAGTCTCCACCTGGGGAGGCGGGAGAGGCCTGTTCGCACCGTCTCTCCCTCCCAGTGCACCCCACGGCGTCTCGCTTGAGATTTGTTATGGCCGGACCAGGCGATGAGGACGAGGGGGGGGTCGGAGGCATGTGCAAGACATCCCCCCCAGTGTTGTCGCAGCCATTATAAAAGAAAGAAGTGTCCCGTCCGTCTTCGGGCCGGGCTTCCGGTGGATGTCGGCCGGACGCCCCTGGCTCTGGCCCCATGAACGGGTTTCTTGGTTTATCGGCTGCAGCCGGATCCCGTCGGCCTCGGCCCCCCGACCGTTGGTGGTCGGACCGGAAGAGCATGTGGCGGGACTACCTGCAACTCTCAAGGGCCACCGCGGCCGGACTGGGAGAGAGAGGGGAGGGTCGAGGAGACATTCCCCCCCCCTGCAACTGTTCAGCGTTGTAAAGGCAATCTCCTGGCCGGGTCCCGCTGGCCTCGGCCTCTCCTTCGGCTACACCCTACGTTAGGATCTCCTGGCCGAGGCGTGGCAGCAGGACCTGCCTTATATGGGCTGCTCCCGGCTGGGCGTAGCCGGAACCCTGCCCCACCTTGGAAGTTTCCAGAGTGGGGGTGGATGTTCTACTGACTTGCATTTTCCCTAGTCTATCGATTTTTTTGGCGTGGCAGGCGGTGGGACAGCGAGGGGTGATTTGGTTTCTCTTACTGTTTTTCTGGTCTCTCACCAGTGGCATATTTTAACGTTTTCTTGTTTCTAGGACATTAATAGGTTTTATCATTACGTTATGTTATCGTTTCTTTGTTCGTTGTTTAATAAAAGTTCATGTTCATCAGTGGCCTACTGATTTTCGTTTTCCTATTTTTTTCTTTCCAGGTTGTTTCATGGTAAAGTTTCTGTTAACAGGATACAGTGATCACTTCGTTATTATTGCATATGTCCTTTTCACTAGGGGTGCTCTCTGGTCGGGCCAGATGACGTATCTCTAGTAAATGGTCCGGGTGAAAAAGGTGCATCAATCAGTGGGGAGTAGATAGGCATGACAGATTACAACGGGGGAGAAAGGTCCGCATTACATACCCTTTCACTACTTGCAAAGATTTTCCTACGTTTATTTGCAAACAGGGAATACCTCCAAAAAGAACTAATTCCCAAACAGTCAATGTTCGGACAATCAATCAATCAATGAGGAATGAAATAGGTACGACGTGTTAAAGGCTTGCGTTACCTACCCTTCACTATCTGCAAAGGGAGATAGAATATTCCTATTCTTCCTCGTTTGCAGGTAGAGAAGATCGTTAAGAGAATTAACTTCGAACAATTCAATGCTCGATTGAAACAATCAACAAGGGGTACTGTGAACACAAATGAACGCCGCTTATATACATACGCATTGCTATTTTCAACAGGTTGTTCCTAATGTTTCTATTTTAGCGAGGTCAAAAGAGATCCCATTAGTGGCCTACTGATTTTGCTCGATTCCTTTTGTTTTTTTACACGATTTTTCGCTATCTGCAAAGAGTAAACAGAGTATTGCGACTCTGTGCTTGTTTGTAAATAGAGAATGAACCAAAGAGAACAATCAATCAAATGGAGAGAGAAGCAGGCACGACGGATTACAAAGGGGGAAAGGGCTGCGTTAACTACCCTTCACTATCTGCAAAGAGAGAGTACTCCTAATAGAAATGAGGGGTGGGGGGCAGCAATCAAAGCAGATCAGTGTGCATAAACACGAAAAAAAAAATTCTTACCACGTACTTGACATTCGACAGCTTATGATATTTGCTATTAAAAAACCATTGAAATTCACTGAAAAAACCATAGGTTATAGACCATATATAGTTAGGAATTAGCATTTACAAAACCTTGAAAATTCACTGAAAAAACCATAGGTTATAGACCATATATAGTTAGGAATTAGCATTTAAAAAACCTTATTTTACTCACACAAAACCATTGAAATTCCATATATAGTTAGTTGCACTAACTATATATTGCGCACCCGCAATCCACTGCTGATGATGTCACATATTACATCATTCATGACATGGTCAGTGACATCACTGATGACATCACTGATGACATCTCAAATGACATCACTGATGACATGACTGATGACATCTCATTTGACATCAATGACCACATCACTGATGATATCATTCATGTGACAATACAATGCATCTCCTCACATTTTAATATAACCTCTGTTTCACCCAGTGTTAAAAACAGAGTATAATTTTTGAAACCATTGACACACCAATACTAGTTACTACATACGTACTCACTGATTCCTACGTCTACACACACATTCACTCATTCACCCATACAATCATTCATACATACAATCACTCATGTTTACAACACAATCATATGCACTCATACACCTATACAGACACTCACACTCTGCCACTCATCCATGGAGTTACTCACACACCTAGTCAGTCCTGTAAAGAATCAATCACACTTCCATTTTCTACTCTATACAGTTAAACATAGAGCACCTTACGTTTTCAACCATATACTAACACATACTTACTCTCTTATACAATCATTGATACAAGTACACATTGATCTGTACAGAGTCACACACCTCCCAGCCAGCCACACACACACTCAGTCTCCCATGCAAATACTTGGGCAATCAATCAATAACCCATATAGTTACTCATATAGCTACTGATCAACACATGCAGCAGTTTACAGAACAACAGACATAATGATGCACAAATTAAGACAGTTTAGTCACTAACCCATGCACTCAGTGAGACACATTTAATCACTCACTCATACATTCAGTCATGCACCTACTAAATCCTTCGTCCAGACACTTATACATCCACTCATTCTTCAATATGTAAGACATATTTTAACTTTACAGAAACATAGTCACTGGATGTTGTCATCAGTGATGTCATCAGTGATGTCATTTGAGATGTCATCAGTGATGTGATCAGTGATGTCACTGACCATGTCATGAATGATGTAATATGTGACATCATCAGCAGTGGATTGCGGGTGCGCAATATATAGTTAGTGCAACTAACTATATATGGAATTTCAATGGTTTTGTGTGAGTAAAATAAGGTTTTTTAAATGCTAATTCCTAACTATATATGGTCTATAACCTATGGTTTTTTCAGTGAATTTTCAAGGTTTTGTAAATGCTAATTCCTAACTATATATGGTCTATAACCTATGGTTTTTTCAGTGAATATATATATATATATATTACCTACTGGCGGTCGCCAGTAGGTATATATAGTTAGGATTTTTTCTCTATGGGATTTTTGAAAATTCTATGTCTAATAACTTTGGCGTTTGTGGACGGAATTGGCTGAAATTTTCAGGAAAATGGAACATTTTGTTTCTGAGAAGCCCCTGAAAATGTGGGGGGGTTTCGTCAAGGGGGGGCCGAGAAAAAAGGGGGGTCCCAAAATGTGTTTTTAATATTGAGTTTCCCATAGGGCGGTTGGCCTCACTTTTAGCCCGAACGGCTGAATGGATTTGCACGAAACTTGGCAAAATTGTAGGGACTGGTAGCCCGATGTGCCTTTGCTAGGTCTCAATATATGTGCTTCAGTGGATTTTGAGAAATTAACGTTCATAAAAAGATATATATCTGTAACAGCGGACCGGGCAGCGCTCCGGTTCGTGGACTTTTCGCGGTACGGAGCTTTGTGAAGCGAAGCTGATTGGTTCTCCGGCGTCTGTGAACATTCCAAACAGTCCGTAGCGGCCGCCATCTTGTCTCTCGGTAGGATCGAGAGACAAGAGGAGGCCAAAGCGAAGGGGCAAATGACCATAAGGGGGCATAGTAGATTCTCGCTGACCCCCTAGGTTTGATGTGGAGGTTTTAAAAGGGCCCCGCGGGGCAAAAAAAATAATAATAATAATAATCGAACGGCTGAATGGATTTGCACGAAACTTGGCAAAATATTAGGGACTGGTAGCCCGATGTGCCTTTGCTAGGTCTCAATATATGTGCTCCAGTGGATTTTGAGAAATTAATGTTCAGAAAAAGATATATATCTGTAACAGCGCTCCGCTTCGCGTACTTTTCGCGTTACGGAGCTTTGCGAAGCTGATTGGTTCTCCGGCGTCTGTAAACATTCCAAACAGTCCGTAGCGGCCGCCATCTTGTCTCTCGGTAGGATCGAGAGACAAGAGGAGGCCAAAGCGAAGGGGCAAATGACCATAAGGGGGCATAGTAGATCCTTCCTGACCTCTTAGGTTTGATGTACCATTTTGCCAAGTTTGGTGTAATTCCGTTCAGCCATTCAGGCTGTAGACGTATGTAAATGTCCTATGGAAAATTGCATGGGGAAAACACATTTGAAAGTGTTGAAATTTAGAACCAATTAAAATGTTACTTTGGTTTTGTATTTGTGTGTGATGAAAGTTATTTGGTTATGTATATATCTCAAATGAGAGGAAACCACAGCCATTTTGTGATACTACTGTCTGAGGTACATTTGTGAGGAATTTTTGGTGGTGAATTTCTGGTGTTTGATTTACACAGTACTAACACTTCTCCTACTTTTAAAAAGGTGAGTTGTTAATTTGTAAGGGGAACTATGTTGTACACTTGAAGATAATTTGAAAAATGTTTTCTGTTATTTATTTGCAGTCCTTCTGTTATACTAAATACTTGATAAAGTTAGTTTTATATTATGTATTACTAAAAACGATAAATTAAAGTGATTATTTTTTTCTGCAATTTACAGCAAGCAATTTCAAAATAAAATGGCTGACAATGAAGAGACCGTGGCAATTTCTTTTGAATTGTCCACTACATTGATTGAAATTGACAGCACCAATAATGAAATATTGTCACAAGGAGGAGATGACTTGAATGATTCCACTACATTGATTGAAATTGACAGCACCAATAATGAAATATTGTCACAAGGAGGAGATGACTTGAATGATTTTTTTGATCAATCTGTTGATGGCGAATTTATCGAATGTTTGGAGACCATAGAGTTACAAGAATCATCATTGCAGACTTTTAATGAGGAGATTCCAGATGAGATGATTGAAGAGGAAATTTCTGATGAGGACATGTTAGTAGTTCTTTCAAATTTAGAAAATTCAGAAGAATAAATTTATATTTAGAAATCAAAAATTGTTTGAGACATTATTCATTTTTATTTTTAATTTATGAGGTTGTAGCGAAGTGATTGTAGTATAAAATGAGACTTATAGTATAGAGTGCAACATTTTTATGTTACATGGTAAGTTTACTCATATTTACTTCCCTTCTCCCACTATATTATCTCCAATGTGTATTTGACATCTCTTCTTCATCTCCGGCCTCCTTTCTCTCACTGTGTGTCTCTGATGCATCTTATCGCTGCTATTTTGTGTAATTACAGAAGAGAGTAAAATAAAATAGTTCGGAACGTGAAAAGGGGGCAAAGTAGAGTACCCCTCACCCCCTAGGCCTTCTCAGGCGGTCCCAAAAGGTTCAGTTTCTGCTTTCCTGAGAGATTATGGTATGAGTTCCATATACCACAATAATTTGCATTACAACATGCAAGATATATATCTCCTATTACCAACTTTTGGAGATATTCGCGCTAAGCGCGAATATCTCCAAAAACGAACACCTGCCCTGAGCAGTTCTTAGCCATGTTATCCAATGGGAGGTGGATAACATGGCTAAGAGCATTAGCTCGGTAATGCATGAATATCGCTGAGTTTTCAGCGATATTAATGCATTGCGGTCGTTTTTTATCGCATTTGCGATAAACCTTGATAATAGCAAGGTTTATCTTCGATAATTTCTGACGATGCTTAGCGGTAAAAAATTTGTTGCTAAGCATCGTTAGCGATAAATATCGCTTAACTTTGGTAATATGCACCAACGTCTGTTAACGTTCGATTCGAAGGAAATGAGGAAGTGTTGAAAAACATTGTTTGCGCCATCTTGCCTTTTTTGAAATGCCACACTTTTGTCGTGCACGGCAGCCATTTTAGATGCCTTGACAAGACCCACTCTCTGCACGCTGTCGATTCGTAGCATGGCTCCCCACCCTCGCAAGCATCTTCCCCAGGCACTGGTCACCCCCGCTCTCTGTGTTATGCATGGGCAATAAACCTCTCCCCATCTGCGCTGCTCTTCCCTGAGAATCACACTCTGTGCCCGCCCGACACCTCCCTTTCGCCCTATTCACTACCGCACCCTCTGACACTCCTCTTCCTCTGTGTCCGATTGTCCAGGCTATCAGCTAGCCCTGCAGATGTAGTTTATGGCCCCAGCTGTAAAGAATCACCCCTCTTCAAAGGAGTTATAGTAGATCAAGGCCCACACCCGATGAGATCCGTCACACCACACGTGTTCCTACTATCTGAAAACCATCCTGTATTGTGATTGGGGAGGGGACCGAGCCTGAAGCGGAAGATTCCAGGGATGACTCTTTGTACATCAAAGTTTTTACATTTATGTGTCACATTAAAAATATATAGCACTCCAACAAAGTAGTAGGATTATAAAACTTTAATAACTTATAAATATATACAACAAAACAAAAACAGTAAAAACATTTAAACAACGAAGAGACCGTGGCAATTTGTTTTGAATTATCCAATACATTTATTGAAATTGACAGCACCAATAATGAAATATTCTCACAAGGAGGAGATGACTTGAATGATTTTTTTGATCAATCTCTTGATGGCGAATTTATCGAATGTTTGGAGACCATAGAGTTACAAGAATCATCATTTTCATGAGGAAATTCCTGATGAGGACATGTTATTAGTTCTTTCAAATTATGAAAATTCAGAAGATGTTGCCTGGGGGTGGGTCGTCAGTAGCAGTCTGTTGTGCGAATAGTTCCAAGGCAGCAGAACGCGCTGAAATCTAGATGGCACGAAGGTGATGTCTAGTAAGTTGCCGCCCAGCAAATAACGGCGTGGGGCGCCGCGGGGGTGAGTGAGTCCAGTAGGCACCACAGCTATTCTTACCGGCATTGCAGAATTACTGCTGGGGACAATGCCTGTGCTGTAGCAGGGTCACAGCAGAAACAAAAAGGATTCTGTTGAAGATGTTGTTGGTTTTCAATTTGAAAACAGTTCTGGTGTCAACTGCTATGCTAATGTAGTGGTTAATGTTTTGTTTTCTCTAGAAAATGTAAAAGAGGGGGAGGCAGTCCAAAGTTCTGGTAAAAGGGCAAAGGAAAGGATCGGTGGTTTGAACTATCAGTCAAAAAGGGGAGGGGGTGCAACAATTTTTCCTACCGGGTCACAGTGTGCTTTCACCGGAACTGAGGTTTGCAGGATTGTAGTAATTCAAAGTGAGGCTGGCGCCAGCATGGGAGCGCCGACGTCCCGCGGATACAGTTTCGTCACTCCACGGGCGATCATGGCAGTCATTCCCCATCGGGGGTGTCTGCGGGGGTCGGAGACTCCCGCGGCTCCTCTAGAATCTTCAAGGTCGTGGAGGACTACGGTGGTGGAGTCAACCAGTGACCGGGCCATTTCTTTATGCTGGGCCCGCTCTTGCCAGGTCGATCGCCATTTTGAGAGTTCGGTAGCTACTGGCGATCGCGGGGTCAAATGAGCGGACGGGCTCCACCCTGCCGGGCGAGACGTTGCAGCATCGCCACAGTGGAAGAACCCTTTTCCGGGCGCCTGGAGCGCTGAGGGTGCAGGTGGGAAGCCTCCACTGGGGAGGCGGGAGAGGCCTGTTCGCACCGTCTCTCCCTCCCAGTGCACCCCACGGCGTCTCGCTTGAGATTTGTTATGGCCGGACCAGGCGATGAGGACGAGGGGGGGGGGGTCGGAGGCATGTGCAAGACATCCCCCCAGTGTTGTCAAAGCCATTATTCAAGAAAGAAGAAGTGTCCAGTCCGTCTTCGGGCCGGGCTTCCGGTGGATGTCGGCCGGACGCCCCTTGCTCTGGCCCCATGAACGGGTTCCTTGGTTTATCGGCTGCAGCCGGATCCCATCGGCCCCGGCCGTTGGTGGCCGGACCGGTAGAGAATGTGGCGGGACTACCTGAAACTGTCAAGGGCCACCGCGGCCGGACTGGGAGAGAGAGGGGAGGGTCGAGGACATGGACATTCCCCCCCCTGCAACTCTCCAGCGTTGTCAATCCCCCTGGCCGGGTCCCGCTGGCCTCGGCCTCGGCCTCTCCTCCGGCTACACCCTACGTGATGATCTCCGAGGCGTGGCAGCAGGACCCGCCTTATATGTGTTGCTTCCGGCTGGGCGTAGCCGAAAACCTGTTGCCCTTTGGAAGTTTCTAGAATGGGGCGGATGTCTGCTGACTTCTATCTTTCCCAGTTTGCCGTTATTTGGCCGTGGCAGGCGGTGGGACAGACACGTTTTGGGGCAGTGAGGGGCGATGTTTTCAGGTTTCTTATTACGGGCTTACTTCTAACGTTTCTTGTTTCTAGGACAATAATAGGTTTTATCATTACGTATTGTTATCGTTTCTTTGTTTGTTATTTAATAAAAAGTTCATCAGTGGCCTACTGATTTTCGTTTTCCTATTCTTTTCTTTCCAGGTTGTTTCATGCTAAAGTTTCTGTTAACAGGATACAGTGATCACTTCGTTATTATTGCATATGTCCTTTTCACTAGGGGTGCTCTCTTGTTGGGCCAGATGACCTATCTCTAGTAAATGGTCCGGGTGAAACAGGTGCATCAATCAGTGGGGAGTAGATAGGCATGACAGATTACAACGGGGGAGAAAAGTCCGCATTACCTACCCTTTCACTACTTGCAAAGATTTTCCTACGTTTATTTGCAAACAGGGAATACCTCCAAAAAGAACTAATTCCCAAACAGTCAATGTTCGGACAATCAATCAATCAATGAGGAATGAAATAGGTACGACGTGTTAAAGGCTTGCGTTACCTACCCTTCACTATCTGCAAAGGGAGAGAGAATATTCCTATTCTTTCTCGTTTGCAGGCAGAGAAGATCCTTAAGAGAACCAACTTCGAACAATTCAATGCTCGATTCAAACAATCAACAAGGGGTACTGTGAACACAAATGAACGCCGCTTATGTACATACACATTGCTATTTTCAACAGGTTGTTCCTAATGTTTCTATTTTAGCGAGGTCAAAAAGAGATCCCATTAGTGGCCTACTGATTTTGCTAGATTCCTTTTGTTTTTTTACACGATTTTTCGCTATCTGCAAAGACTAAACAGAGTATTGCGACTCTGTGCTTGTTTGTAAATAGAGAATGAACCAAAGAGAACAATCAATCAAATGGAGAGAGAAGCAGGCACGACGGATTACAACGGGGGCAAAGGCCTGCGTTAACTACCCTTCACTATCTGCAAAGAGAGAGTACTCCTAATAGAAATGAGGGGCAGCATTCAAAGCAGATCAGTGTGCATAAACACGAAAATGTTTTTACTTACCACGTACTTGACATTCGACAGCTTATGATATTTGCTATTAAAAAACCATTGAAATTCACTGAAAAAACCATAGGTTATAGACCATATATAGTTAGGAATTAGCATTTACAAAACCTTGAAAATTCACTGAAAAAACCATAGGTTATAGACCATATATAGTTAGGAATTAGCATTTACAAAACCTTGAAAATTCACTGAAAAAACCATAGGTTAGAGACCATATATAGTTAGCTGGACATTTTATTGACATAAAACCAATGAAATTCCATATATAGTTAGTTGCACTAACTATATATCGCGCACCCGCAATCCACTGCTGATGATGTCACATATTACATCATTCATGACATGGTCAGTGACATCACTGATGACATCACTGATGACATCTCAAATGACATCACTGATGACATCACTGATGACATCTCATTTGACATTACTGATCACATCACTGATGACATCATTCATGTGATGATACGATGAACCTCTTCAGACTCTAATATAACCTTAGATACACTCAGTGTAAACAGACACTCACAGACTGTCATTCATCCATGGAGTTACTCACACACCTAGTCAGTCTTGCAAAGAATCAATCACACCTCCATTTCCTCAACTATATAGTTATACACACCTTACTTATTGGAACATATAATAACACATATTTACTCTGTTATACAATCCCTGATACAAGTTCACAATAATCCATACAGCCACTCACACATTCACTGGCTCTTATGCACAGTTATTTATATATGTCAACTATCACATGTACTGTGTTTTACATATGTACTTACTTTGACATGTAGCACTGAGATATCCATTCACTCACCAATACACTCATGCACACAGTCAACCGCCCATACAGCTGTTTCCACATGCACTTTTGAACCCATACATCTAGTGAATCAACTGCTCACACATCTATGCACAGAGTCATACACCTCCCAGACACCCACACACACACTCAGTCTCCCATACAAATACTTGGGCAACTAATCAATAACCCATATAGTTACTCATATAGCTAATGATCAACACATGCATCAGATTACAAAACAACAGACACAATGATGCACAATTTAAAACAGTTTAGTCACTAACCCATGCACTCTGTGAGACACATTTAATCAGTCACTTATACAGTCAGTCATGCACCTACTAAATCCTTCATCCAGACACTTATACATCCACTCATTCTTCAATATGTAAGACATATTTTAACTTTACAGAAACATAGTCACTGGATGTTGTCATCAGTGATGTCATCAGTGATGTCATTTGAGATGTCATCAGTGATGTCATCAGTGATGTCACTGACCATGTCATGAATGATGTAATATGTGACATCATCAGCAGTGGATTGCGGGTGCACGATATATAGTTAGTGCAACTAACTATATATGGAATTTCATTGGTTTTATGTCAATAAAATGTACAGCTAACTATATATGGTCTCTAACCTATGGTTTTTTCAGTGAATTTTCAAGGTTTTGTAAATGCTAATTTCTAACTATATATGGTCTATAACCTATGGTTTTTTCAGTGAATTTTCAAGGTTTTGTAAATGCTAATTCCTAACTATATATGGTCTATAACCTATGGTTTTTTCAGTGAATATATATATATATATATGATTCCCAAAAATTGCCCAAAAGCGTGGAGGACTACACTGCCGATCACACTGTTGTTAAGGACCACGGGACTTGAACCTTGCAAGCCTCTGAATGGAACAGCAGCGAATGTTAAATTGAACCGGAAATCTGCCGCCCTGAAACCCACCAGAGGGTAACTAATATGGATTAATAAACTGGTTTCAAGCAGGACCCACTGGAGGGTTATAATCTTCGTTTTTTCAAGCTCACTACAAAGCCCAGCATGCCTTGCAAGGACATGTGCACTGGAGCAACCCACTAGAGGGCAGAAACCAATCAGCATGCGGCTTTGGGAAAATGCTTGAAAACACCTACCTGCTGACACCAGATACGCCATGCCTATGATTAAGGAGCAGGGGGCTCCGAAACCGGTCGGGCACACAGCAATTCAGGACAGTTATGCCGGTTCTCCTCAAATAAAAGGTTTGTGTAACCTGCTGCTGTTGTGTGCGTCCTCATGCTTTTGGGCAACTTTTGGGAATCATTTATCACGGCAGTCCAAGCCGTGGAGGACTGCACTGCCGATCACACTGTTGTTAGGGACCACGGGACTTGAACCTTGCAAGCCTCTGAATGGAACAGCAGCGAATGTTAAATTGAACCGGAAGTCTGCCACCCTGAAACCCACCAGAGGGTAACTAATATGGATTAATAAACTGGTTCCAAGCAGGACCCACTGGAGGGTTATAATTTTCGTTTTTTCAAGCTCACTACAAAGCCCAGCATGCGGCTTTGGGAAAATGCTTGAAAACACCTACCTGCTCACACCAGATACACCAAGCCTATGATTAAGGATCAGGGGGCTCCAAAACCGGTCAGGCACACAGCAATTCAGGACAGTTATGCCGGTTCCCCTCAAATAAAAGGTTTGTGTAACCTGCTGCTGTTGTGTGCGTCCTCATGCTTTCGGGCAACTTTTGGGAATCATATATATACATATATATATATATATATATACACACACACACATATATCTATCTATAATATATATATATTATAACTAAGATTGTACCCAAAAAAGAGATGCGCACTCCACATGTATGTTAACTTGTTTTATTCAAGGCAGAAAGTCCTGCATTTACATTGAAGATTCCTTGTACGTGATGCGTTTCGGACTCTCCTGATCCTTGTTCACAGGAAGAAGTATGACTTTGAAACAGTGCTTATGCAGATACTTACATTGCATGCTAATTATCAATCTTGCCCTCCGGTGGGCCTCTCAAGTGAATTTGAATTTCAAATGCATGCTGGGATTTTTGGTAGTGCTGCATAAATTATTTCCCTTTGGTGGATGTGCATTGACACACTTTAATATTCCACAATGTCCATAGCCCTCTGGTGGACGGTTCAATATTAAATGCAAGATTAAAATCACTTTTCTTTGTCAAATTTACCGTTCCTCTGCTTGGCTACAAATAGTTCAGAACCAAAGCAGACCCACATTGTAGTTGCTGTGGTGGTGCAGTCTTCACGGCAGGACCGCCGTAATACTTTACATCCAAGATTGTCCCCAAATACGAAGATGCACTCCTCATGTAGTTTACCTTGTTTAATTCAAGGCAGAAAATCCGGCATTTACATTGACCTTTCCTTGTGCCTGACTTGTTTCGGTTCTCCTGATCCTTGTTCAAAGGCTGAAATATGGCTTTGAAAAAAAAAACGCTTGTGCACCTTGACCTTGAAGGGCTAACTGAGAACTGCCATTAAGCATTGGGTCCCCTGAACATTATCAAAAGCATTCCTAGTCATAAGCCCTGGGTAACTAACACACAAAGTGCCAAGGTGTATGTTAAATTCTAGTGGTAACCCCACGCTTAGCAAAGTGGGATAGGGATTTGAGCAACAAAGGAAGAGAGAAGAACTTACTCCACCCCTAGTAGCCCAACTTGATCTTATGTAAATTGACACAGTCTTTGCCAATGGCCTCTAAAACACATCGAAAGGGACGAGGTGCAGATATAGGATCTACATGTAAAGCCACTGCTGCTCGAAGGGGTGGGTTAGTGACTTGAGGATCAACAGAGCCTAATACATCCCTAGCAGCCCACATTGGCCTAAGCAGGGTTACATCCCTAGCCGCCCCCTTGACATAGTCAGGGTTAACTAATCAGTGCCCATGACCTGTAAGACGCCTGCTGTAGTGTGTATGGTAGCGGGTCCTTGACAGACAACTGTAAACTGCACACAGCATGGCTTAAAGAGTCAGCCTTAGTCCCGCTCTCAGAGGGCCTCTTGACAAGGTCCTTAAAAATGTCCTTGGACTGCTCCGGTCAAATTTCGAGCATCATGTTCGGTGGATTAAGTGACTCCATCGCAGCCAATCTAGATGTCCTGATTCCTAACGCTTTAAACTCATTTCTCAGCAGGGTCCTCTGCTGCAGGCCTGGACAGGGGCAGATACAAAGGACATGCAGCAGCATCTTATTTGTCCACTGGCACAGACCGCACTTCATGCCCCCCTTGTTGTCCTTCCACCTGCCGTTTTGGCTTAAAGTCCAAGGTGGGGAGCTCTTCTAGTCCCGTTAGCCTTAACTTTTGTTTGACCTTATGGGTGGAAACTGAAAAAATGCACCTAAAATGCATCGGGTGCATCCACAATCATGCCAGAATCAATACAATGTATCCTTTTATAAATAATAATTAAACAAATGTAGGGTCATCCTAAGAACATGTGTTTAGTTGTAGGAATGTGAAAAATAAAATAGGTAAAATAGCAAAGAAATTCAGCGTAAAGGCGAGCCTATCTCCAGCGCACATGCTGAGTATTCTAGCCACAGTGTGTTTGTGTTGATGGCTCTCTATACCAAGATGATTGCTGTAATATTGACAGCAGTAGTGGTGTAACCATGGAGAGTGTATTCCCAACAAAGCCGCACTAGTCAGAGACACAAAAGAAAGTTAGTCTACTGCTGGCTCATGAAACATGCCAAAGTAAGAGGTAACGGAGTTGGAAACAGGGAGAGGGAAGGAACCAGTAGGGAAATGTAAAGGAAACTACAATAATGGCATGTGTAACTTGCAAATGGCATCCGTGTAAATGCAATATGTCATGTCATGTCAAGATGAGATCTGACTCTGCTACAGTGCCCAATCACATACCACGAGTCAGCTCCTTGTGTTGTTTTGCGTTCTGCAAAGATGCCACTGCATGTTTATAACCAGGAATAAAAATAGCCTTTGACTCCTTGTGCATGCTATGCCTAACATCTTGTGTTTTTAGTCTTTTAGTGGTGCCGACTTCTCCGTAGGTTGCCATCTACTTCCTTTAGCTTTTACAGCAATTCCACTGCTCATATTATGTAGGTGACGGGACCAAGGGCCAGATGTAGGTAGCCCTTTACGGTCGGTAACGGCCGAAAATCGGTATTTTTGGCCGTTACCGACCGGTATTGAGCATTTGGGATGTAGGAGACCAAAAATCGTCCGATTCGGTAAATTTACCGAATAGGTAAAGTTACCGAATCGGTAAACATTCCGAATCGGAAAATTTACCGAATCTGTAAATTTACCGAATCGCAACGGTTTGCGATTCGGTAAATTTACCGAATCGGTAAAGTTACCAATTCGGTAAAATACCGAATCGGTAAATAGGAAGTGGTAAAATTGAATATTGAGATGTAGGTAAGCTCTGAAATACCGAATTTGCTTGAAATTTGGTATTTAAGAGTCGGTATTTACCATGGATTGTTATCAGGTGGTAACCAGGTGCAGCCTATAAAAAAGGTCCCAAAATGCAATTCTTTTTGCACAATGGCGGCATTTTATGTCATTGCAAGACGGCTACGGCTACAGGAGGAAGGAGAGAGGGAATGGCAGAGAGAGGAGCAGGTATAAATACAGAGGGTCACCTTGTTCATGCTCACAGAGGCAGAGATTCTCCAGAGGTACAGGTTGGCCCCAGACACCATCTTGGACCTCATCAGGGACCTCCAACCACTGTTGGAGCACACTACCCCTAGGGCACACGCTATTCCACCCCACATGCAGGTGCTGTGCAGCCTACACCTGCTTGCGTCTGGGAGCTACCAGAGCGTGGTTACTGCGGTAGGTGGGGTGACCCAGAGCAGTCTGTCACGCTTTTTCCAAAAATTCCTTGACCCCATGTTACAGAGGATGAGCATTATATGAATTTTCCTGCAACCCATGCTGAACTGGTCCAAACAAAATCTAACTTTTACCAGATGGCGCGATTCCCCAATATCATTGGCTGCATTGATGGCACGCACATTCCCATTTGTCCCCCTGCTGCCACTGAATATATATACAGGAATCGGAAGCCCACCCACACATCAATGTGCAGGTGATCTGCAATGCCAAGTGCGCCATCACTGACCTAGTGGCAAAATTTCCAGGGAGTACCCACGACTCCTATATATTTCGGAACAGCGGCATCTATGCACGGCTGACAGCAGGGGAATTTGGTGAGGGATACCTCCTAGGTAAGACACAGTGTTCGACCCCATTAACACTATTGCAGTAAGAAGTACATGTATGCATCTGAGTAATGTATTCCCATTTCCTTTTAGGAGACAGTGCATATGCCCTCCGCTCCTTCATACTCACCCTCTACCTCAACCCCTCAACACCCAGCCAAAGGAGATATAACCGGGCACACAAGAGCACAAGAAATGTCGTTGAGTGTACCTTTGGTATCTGGAAAAGCAGGTTCAGGTGCTTGCACAAGAGTGGAGGTGCACGGCAGTATACCCCCATCACCTGCTGTAAGATCATTGCTGCCTGTGCTATGTTGCACAACCTTGCCGTGAAGAAGGGGACTGAGGTGGAGTTGTCAGACTATGAGGATCATGACGACGAGATTGCTGTGCCTGAAACACAACCTGCTGGAGAGGCAACACAAAGTGATGGCAGATACAGACGTGAGGAGACTACACGCAACTATTTATGAGTAAGTAATGAGACACAGACAGGTTGTGTATGAGAACAACGTAATTTAATGTTGCCACAACGTTCAAGCACTGAAGTGCAACAAAATAAACATTATAAACGTGGGGACTGTATGTCATGGGTTACTTCACCCATGACCGGTAATGTCACTTGCGCCCGCGCTTCCCTGAGCCACTAGGATGTTGGTCGATGTTTTCAGCATGCCCTGCAGCCTCAGCTGGGCGCCTGCTACTCCTCCGTGGCTCCACTACAGCGCTTGCCATGCTGCTCAGGCTACTACTGTCTTCAGCCTCTGCCATGTCCAGGGCAGGTTTCTGTGCAGTGTGTGAAATCAGCATAGCCTCTAGTGCACTTGTGATTCTGGCCATGCCCCTGGTGACCTCAGCCGTGTTCTCTGTCAAGGCCTCCTGCATATTTATGCCCCTACGGCATAGCAGGGATGTGGCAGTGGCCAGACGATTGATGGCCGTATTGTGGACACGGGCCTCCCTGCGCCTTGTGTGGGGCAGACTATCTAGTTTGGAGCAGAGCTGTGAAATAGAGTTGCTCATCTGCTGCATCCCTGCTGCAATGTCCGCATTTGTTTTTGCAACCTCCTTATTGGACTCAACAATGTCTCCCATGCCCTTCCCCATGTCTCCTATTTTCTCATTCAGGACTCGGAATTGGCAATGGCAGGCTTGGATGGATTTGCCCTGCATCCTTTGTATGCGCACCATGCTCCCCTCCAGACCACGGAACACAGTGCCATCTCCACGTCCACCTGCACTGCTGGGTCTGCGTTGTCTTCTGCGCGCTGTGACTGGCTCATTGGTGGACTGCAGTGCTGCAGAACTCACATCTACAGTGACTTGAGCCTCACCCTCTGCTGCCTCCTTTACTGATAGTGGGGCCACGACACGCCTCCTGGCTGGTGGGGTTGCAGGGGTGGACAGGAACAGTGATGGGGAGGTTCCTGGTGAGAATACCATGGGAGGGGATTGTGAAAGCTGTGGGGAGTGCGGCAACTCTGGGGTTTGTACAGTGTCATCTTCATGCGCGCTGCCAGTCGTGTCACCCTCCTCCTGCGAGGCTTGTACTTGGCTTGGCCCTGCTTCCTCACTCTCCTCCCTCTCTGGTGCAGTCCCTTCTGTGTCTGTGGGTTGACTGCCTGATTTTGCCCCTAGGTATAAATAAGCGTATATCAACTGAGTGCTACTGTGTCACAGTCACTACAATAAATGCTTTACACATTTCACTTTCATTTATCTGCATTACTTTCAGTGACTTGCTGATGTCTGCGCAGTTACACATGGTCTTACATTAGCTGACTACATTTCCCATAATGCTTTGCTCCTGTATAGTGCTGGCAGTACTGGACTGGGGTTGGCTTGTCCACAAAGGGTAAAAGGAAGCAGGTTGGTATAGGGTGTCATGCTGCGCATGCGTCTTACCTTTTTTTGTTGCTCTGGCTGAGCTGTCCACATCTCCAAGTCCCAAGACGCTGTCTGACTCGATGGTTGAGGCCACCAACTCCTCCAGGTCAGTCAGGGGGGGTGCTGGGTTCCTGCCTCCACCGGTGACACCAGCCTGCTTGTGTATTTCTGACATCTTCTTGGTGAGTCTCCGGATGTCATAAAATCTTTTTTTGAGATCCTCAATATTCCTGGGTGTGACTCCCACTGCATTAACTTTTTCTGCAATTGCCAGCCATATTTTGTGTTTGGCAGACTCAGGAACAGTGAGGGAGTGCCTGCCAAAAAGTTTGTTGTGCACTCGCACTACCTCCTCCACAAGTACCTGCAGCTCCATGCTGCTGAACTTTATTTTCCTCCATGTTTTCTGTTGGTAAACCTTCAAATACAACTCTCCCTGCTGCTCTGTGTCTCTGCTCAGCTCTGACTGCCTCTCCAGAACCTTCTAATTAGTTGCAGCTGCCTGGGTAGCCACTTCCTGGTAGGGAGGGGAGGGTGGTAGCACCTGATTGGCTGTTTTCTTAAGTTTCACTTTTGCTTGCTTTCCGATTCGGTATTTACCGATTCGGTAAATACCGATTCGGTAAATACCCATTCGGTAAATTCCAAATGTCCGATACCGAATTTTACCGATTCGGTAAATAATACCGATTTTTTCCCTACATCTCATTTACCGATTCTTGATTACCGAATCGGTAAAATTCGGTATTTAAGAATCGGTAAATGACATTTACCTACATCTGGCCCCTAATGTCTCACAATGTCTCCCTGCCCTGATATGAACAATCAGGCTTAAAACACAGAATATACACAAATATACGCAAGTATTTAATTCCATGAAAAATTATCTGGATTTTTCAAAATGAAAATGAGGAAGTCAAAACAGTTGCATTAAAAGTCGACAAAAACGAAGCACTGTTAAGTACGCAAAATGTCTCGCAAACGTACCACCAAAGCAACAAGTAGATACTTAATGTACATGCAGCTTTCATCAATGTGCATGTGACCGTTCATATATATTAATCAGAATCATATCTGGAGTGTGCTTTATAGGTGTTTTGTGGCCCATATCTAGAGTGAACAAAGCAACAATCTGTACATAGTCGGGTCACATCTCAGGGGACACAGCAGTCTACAGCAGAGTTTTAGGGCACTCACTATTGTAAGGATACACAGTAAATGTCTAGTCTAAGGCCTGTACGAATGGATTTTGCATGTCCAAATATGTGATTTCTGATTAGGAGAACACAAATTAGCAATTTTCTAATAGCGATTGCAAATCAGTCGGAATGGCTATTAAGAAATCGCAGGTTATATACAGGAAACAGTTTTTACAGCGCTGTTTCCACAACATGATACCATTACAACCTGCTACCATGCATACCATTACATTCTCAAGTCGTCTCAACGACTTGCTATAGGGGGCGCACTGGTGTTGGATTTACAACCCAACACCTTCCCTGCCGTTGCACAAACTGGAGTGGGAATAGTAAATAATACTAATCCTAAGTCCAGCGCGCCCCCTACAGCATGTCGTTGTAATGACCACGTTGTAATGGCTTGCGATTTATTTACTGGCGTTGTAAGAAGTCATATTCGTTATATACATTCCCTTTTGCGATTCACAAATAGTGATTTCTACGGATTCGTTTTTGGGAATTGCCACTTGAAATTTTCACACATATGGACCTTTGAGTTTTAAATCTACATTTGAATGCAGTTTTATTAATTTCTAAAAAGTACAAATGTACAAATCCTGACCGGAATCCGCATGAAAAGCTATACCTATTGCAGATTTCATGATCTTGTGTTGTCCATTTGGTATTCAAATGCCTTTTTCCATGTTTTACATGGTAGAGAATGTTGCGCAGCGGATAGAATCCCCTGATCAAATGCTTATATTTTTTAATTTAATATTTAACCTACAGCCCCACTTAATATCCAGGTGATCAATTTTTCTTTTCACCCTGGAAAGGGATTTATGTCAGCACTTAGCCGGAATACATTTCAGACTCATTTTGGGCTAAAAATGTGTATAAGAGAAGCTGAAGTTTGTAGGCATCCACAAAACCCTCAATCTCACCCATTGAGTGGAATTGATGGATGTGGTGATTTCTGCACTTGTGGCAGAGATATTTGCCAATGTTAATTGCAGAACACATGCCAAAAATCCCTTGATAAATTCCTGTCAGGCGTAACTGAGGTATATTTGGTTGCAAACTTCTTTTTTGAACTGGTTTTAACTTTGCGAATGAGAGATAAGGATTTTGCATTTCTACTCCATTTCGCTAGCTGTATTAAACCAACCTCCCCAAAAAGCAACATTTATTGAATTGAGTTAGCATTTATATAGTGATTACTACCTCTGATGAGATGTTGATGTCATTTACTGCAAGTAGCAGGCCACTGTGAAACTCAATGCTACTGCTTTAGCCAGTAGTTTTTAGTTATTGGGATTAGTCTTGTGCTCTCAATGAAACCATTCAACGTATTTACTAGGTTCCTTGAGGTTAGGTTTAATGGGAAGTATATGAGAAGCAAATGGTTGATGGAATCAATATATATATATGGTTAAGTTGAAGGGTATGGTTTTAAGGAGTGAGAATGTAAGGCAGACAGGTATTCAACTTAGAGTTCTCTTTGTACCCTGGAAGTCTGCAGTTAGTGGAAGGGGAGGGGAAGGACATTCAAAAGAAATAAAGGAGGTAAAATAAATGAACGTTTAAGTCAAGGTCAGTTTTTTACATTCAGGTCAGGCTAGGCTACACCACCCAGGCAGTCTGAGCAATAATGCAGTGCAAGAAACAACATCTCATTCTGATAAACGAGTCAAGAGATATAAGACAGCTTCCTTCTTTTTAAGGACAAAATGTACACAATACCTAAACTTCAGTGCACCCTTCCACATAACTAACATAGCCACTAAGGACACAGCCACCAACCTATGTAACAATCATCTAATCCCAACAATAGTCAGGCAGCCTTAGTAGTAACAGGAAGCATGATGCAACACTTCTTTTTTCTTGACAGTGGACAACATGAATGTTTTGTTACATTAATGTAGATGCTCACACAGCACATCTACCTGGCACTAAGAAGCCCTAGTTCTAATCCTACTACTTTGGGTTTCACACTGCACCAACTCTCCATTCATGGTCCTTCTTAATGCCCCTAAGCTTGCACCAAGTATTATTAAACCAGGCCCTACCTGCTTCTCCCTCCAACACCAGCTTCCACTTCCCCAGGTCCTACCACCTGGACTTCTCCCCATGATAGAAAGACACCTGCCCAGGTCCAAATAGCTGCATTCGTCTTATATGTGTTCCTTCTTCTAGTGGCCTATAGCTGTCACTACTCCTTTTTCTTCTTCCTACTACCTCAATCTCTTTTTGGCACTGCCATCCCCAGGAATTCATCCCCACTGCACTAGCTCCCAAATCCCTTTCATGTTAACAATAATCGGACCCTCCTTGCTGATATCATTCACAAAGTCCTTAGGGTCATCATTCTCGATTTGTTCATCCACCTCATCTTCTTCCTCGTTTTCATCGGGAGGCTCCTGAGGCATTTCTACTTGTTCTTCTTCTGCCTCTGCACCCTCTCCTCCTCCTCCCCCCCAAGCCTTTCAGGGCTGCTGCTTCCTCCCAGTCTTGATCTCTGCAGGAGGGTCTATGCTCTGACGTGGCTCATTCTTCACCAAAACCTCTGATTCTGCATTGTTATTGGCTACCTCTTTTATTTCTTCACCTAGCTTCTTCACCGCACCTGGAAACTTCTTGATTATCACTGAGAATGTGTGCATAGAAGCACATGTTGCTGCTGCTACAGAAATCTCCAGGAAGATACCTAACCCATCAGTGGCCCCAATTCCCAAGAACAAAAAATGGAAGAGTTCTGAATGCAACATAATGAGAAGGGCAGGAGCATCGTAACTTTAGTGCTCCTTAATGTTTCTAATTTCATATTAATCAGTGTGCTAATTGCTCATCTGAATTCAGATGTGGCAGTATAATGTTTAACCAAACGACATGTATATAAAGGAAGGATAATCAATGGACTGCTTATGATGTAATACATAAATGTAACTGTAATTCTTTAAGATTAGCCTGACAACGAGCCGGCCTGAGCCACTCAAAGTATTCCTTTAAGACATGTACAGTTAATTTCTGTGTTTTTTTTTTTTCAAGAGTTTTATATAGTGCTGGCTAGACCCGGAGGTATCAGAGAGCTTTACATGTGCATCAGATCATAGTTACAGGTTACATCATAACAAAGATTACATAGTTCTTAGAGCATGGCCACATAGTTACTGGTGAGGTCGAGATAAACAATAAGCACAAATACGTAAGGGGAAAAGCAGGCAAGGTGAGAGATTCAGGGGAGGGGGGGTTGGAGCAGGGGAAGTAGACGGATAATGAAGGCAGGAAAGAGGAGGGTAGGGTGAGAGACACAGGATGGGAAGAGGAGGGGAAGGGTGACGGGTACACAAACCGGTAGACGAGTCAAGGCAAACGTCCAAAGTCCAGTAAGCTGTGATCCCAGGGGAAGTGGTATCACTTCCCTATCTCTGTTGCGAGAGGCTCCCTTTCCGCAGTGGACTCTCTCAGAGGGGTCTCTGAGACTCCAAGGCCTACATACTGGATCCTTCCCCAGAAAGGGGAGAGGGAGTGCTTTGGCAAGGGGTGCCATACCATACCTCAAGTGTGAGTGGCTCCCTTGGCGCAGTGGACTCACTCAGCGGGTTTGCTGAGACTCCAGAGTATAAATATTGGATCTTTCCCCAACAAGGGGAGAAGGAGTGCTTAGTCAAAGGGCACAAAGGACAGGGGGTAGGCAGAGTAGCAGGCAAGGGGAGAGAATTTGGGGGAGAGGGGATAGGAGCTAGGGTCGAGACATTGAGGAGAGACGAAAAGAAGTCTGTCTAAAGACCGACTGGGTAGGTGACAACCAAGGAGGGAATCCACGGCCCATCTCCCCTATAGCTAAACTAAGTAGCTCCATCGGGCGTCAGACAAAATAGTTCAGTCTCAATACATTAAGAGAGGAGGGAAGGAGAGACATAAATAGAGGGCGGATGCGGTAGGAGACTGCAGGAGAGACGAAAGGAAGTGCAACAATGTGCTTCAACAATATATAGGAAAAGATCAAACAAGAAAACATTATATCAAACAGTCAACAATACATTAGGGGAGGAGAGAGAGGAGCGAGAAAGTAGTGGGGGGGGAGGGGAGGAGGGAAAGTGAGGTTGGCTAGACCCAAAGGTATCAGAGCACTATACATGAGGATCAACAATGTATCAGACAAGATCAACAATTACACAATACATCAAAAATAATAGGCAATACATTAGGAGAGGAGAGAAAGGAAAGAGAAAAGCATTTGAGGGGCGGGGGAGGTGGGAAAGGGAGGAAAGAGAGAAAAGACAACAAGGAGAGACAAGAGGAAGTCTGTCTAAAGACCGACTGGGTAGGTGACGACCAAGGAGGGAATCCACGGTCCATCTCCCCTATAGCTAAGCCATGTAGCTCCATCGGGCATCA